>NC_043709.1:60691528-60717103 GCF_006229205.1 Suricata suricatta
CCGCCCGGTCGGCCCTCGCGCGCGCCCCCTCACTCCCCTCCCACCCCTAAGCGTGGAGTGGACTCATCCTTACCGCTCATGGTGGCAGCTGAGGGACGAGCTCAAGGGGGTCCTGTCCGGGGGGGTTGGGGGGGGCCAGGAAAAACGCGGACGCTGACGAGGCAAGCGAACCCGGACCGGACAGGGAGGGGGGGGTAAGGAGGAGGGAGCAGCGCGCCACAAGCCCGGCCTCGGCCCCGCCCCTTCGCTGCTGCCCCGCCCAATGAGGGAGGGAGAAAGGAGGGACTTGAAGAAGAAGGACGGGCACGTTGTCCAATGACAAGATTCGCTTCCTCTCTTAGACAAAGTTGCGTGCCGGGTGTCCGCCCAAGGAGGCCGCCCTCTCAGTTTTAAAAGCCAATGAAAGACGCAGGAAGTGAGGGTGGGCGGGAGCTCGTGATGATAGGCTTGGGACAAAACCAGTCAACCGCCAGGCGGGCTCTCTGAGAGGTAGGGATAGGAAGAGCTTTGATTGGACTGACAGAACACCGACCAACCAGAACCCCGGACATGCCTGGGCACAGTCTCTGGTGGGAGGTGGTAAGAAGTAGGCAGAAATGGGATAGGATGAAGCTGATCAAAACCAATCAGAAATCAGGCGGGCAGCCAGGAAAGTTATGATTGGGTTAACGCTGAAAAAAGACACGCTAGGACGCAAATTGACGTGAACGGAAAGCCAATTAAACGCCGAATGAACTCTGAGGGTGGGATTTTGGAATGGGCAGAGAAGAGTTGGAGTCTCCCTCAGTCGCTCAGTCCAATGAGGCGGCGAAGGAAGCCAGGCACTGCCTCCAACTCGGCCAATGGGCGTTACGAGTACCTCCCGACGTGGGGGAGGGAGCAGGGCTGTGCCAAGAGGAGGCCGCCGCCATTTTGGCCCTCCTCAGGGACGTCCTTACAGTGATTAGGTGGCATGCTTCAGTGGAGCCCTTCTGCTCAACAAGTGTCAGGGCCAAGACTCCGTTTTGCCTCGCCACCGTGGCTCGTTAGAGTCTTCACTTAACCGCTCTTAAAAGTACCTCTCAAGTCTATCCCTTCCTGGGGTGGGCGGATGCCTCTGAATGTGGGTGTAAGGCCCGTGGGTGCGGGCGCGACGAAATCTGGCGACGCGCTCACAGTTAATACTGAGCTGACAGTTCGCAAGGGCTTTGAGAATACAACAAACGCCATTTTGTTAACTTCTCCCAGATGAAGGCGCTAACTAATTTATTTGAGGTTAACTTTTCAAGAGCTGGTCTGAGACCAAGTGCATTGGAGAACCACCTAGAGTCCATGTCCTATAAGCCACTTCCTTTTTCTCTCCTTCATTCTAAATACCATCTAAGCCTAAAGAGTTCCTACTTTTGTTACGACAAAGTTAAAGGAAAATTTTCCTGAGGCTCCTGAATTTCTGACCTTCCATCTACCTCTCATTTTTCCTGGTTTCTGTGGAGGCGGCCTAGGTGACTTGGCAATGACATGGAGGTCATTCTCTAGCACATGTTTTCACTTCATTATCTACAGTTCACTTCATGATACGTTGTCATGTTTTAAAGTCTGGATTCCCCTAAAATAGCCCTCTGCTGCTTTGGATAGGGCCCGAATAAGATGAAGTGACTGTTGAATACCTACTAGGTTAGGTGCCAAACGTCAGTTAGGCTTTCCCATTCCTCATATTCTCATGAAGAAGATATTAGTATTAAGATGTTATGTATTTTATAAGAAATTTGGGCTGGGAAATAACTGGCCCAAGGTCACAGGCTAGTAAGTTGTAGGGCCAGATTCCAACCCAGAACAATCCCACAAGAAGTCTTACATAGATTTATTTTGAAACAAAGCATGCCTATATAACCATTTAGATATGTATATATGAGTATACACAGTTTTTTAAAAACACTTTTGTGTTCTAACTCCTGAAAAAAATTCCTGCCCTAACTTCCATGACAGCTCAAGTGGCATTATCCTCTTGCATGCCTTTATATAAAACATCGCATTACATTACAATTAATAGCATCTCTCCCTAGATCAAAGTTTCTCAAAATATAATATCAGACAGACTCTATCTAAATCCTTCAGGCTGCTTTGTTAAAAAAGGAGGATTTGGGGGCGCCCAGGTGGTTCAGTTGGTGGCACATCGGACTCTTGATTTCCGCTCAGGTCATGATCTCCATGTCAGGCTCCTTGTTGATCATGAAGCCTACTTGGGATTCTCTCTCTCTCTCTCTCTCTCTCTCTCTGCTCTTCCCTTGGGCACACACAGGCATGTGTGATCTCTCTCATTCTCTCAAAATAATTTTTTTTAAATATAAAGGTAGATTCCTAGTCTCCATCTCAGACTAATCAATCAGATTCTCTGGGGTGGGCTTGGGAATATGCATTTTTTAAACTAGTTCTTTCAAGTGAGTTTAACTAGAGTTCTTAAAGCTAGAGTATAAGAAACACTAAGGGATGAAACTGGAAGAGAACAAACTTCCAGAAGGGAAGAAACTTCCTGGAGGTTAGAAACTGCATTAGTCATCTTTGTAAACCAAGCCCTGGAGAGTCTAACAGCTGTTTAGTGTATTCATTGAAAGACCACACCTAAACTTGCCGAGGGGGTGGGGGGAGGGACTATCATTAGAAAGCAGTCCTCTGAACATTTCATGTATATACTATATGTATTCTCTAACTTAATCATTTCAATTTAAATTGCCATCCCCTTTTGCGAATGAGGAAAGTGAGAATCAAGTACTTACGCTAAATTATGATGGTTATTTAGTTATGAAGCATGTGTATTCCCCCATGATTCTATCTGGTTTATGCCTGAAATGGGAACTAGGGTTTGATTTTATCCTAGGTACTGAGGAAAAGGTCTAGATTTAGGTTCAGAAACTCAAGGCCTTCATTCTTTTCACAATACTCTTTTTGCTTCTTCGGGACCAAACAGAATTCCCAACCTGACTAGTTAGAGATGTCTTCAACAGATGCTTATTTATGGATAGGGAAAAAATGGCCGGCACCTGGGTGGCTCAGTAGGTTGAACATAGAACTCTTGGTTTGGGCTCAGGTCATGATCCCAGGGTCGTGGGACTGAGCCCCATGATGGGCTGTGCACTGAGCATGGAGCCTGCTTAAGATTCTCTCTCTCTTTCCCCCTCTAAGCCTCTTACCTGCTTGGTCTCTAAAAAAAATTTTGGGGCACCTGGATGGCTCCCTGACTGCGGCTCAGGTCATGATCTCACAGTTCATGGGTTGGAGTCCCAAGTTGGGCTCTGTGCTGACAGCTCAGAGCCTGGAGCATGCTTCAAATTCTGTGTCTCCCTCTCTGCCCCTCTCCTGCTCCTACTCTGTCTGTCTCTCCCTCAAAATAAATAAATAAAGATTAAAAAAATTTTAATTAAAATTAATTTTAAAAAGAACAAATGGGCATGATCCATCTTGTCTAATTTATCTGTGAAAATCTGAACAAAATTTCTTTAAACAAAACTAATTTTTATTTTTTACAAAACTAAATTTTTTAAATGAATAACTTATTTCAAGGTTTCTCAAGTCCCATGCATGCCAGTGTCTGTCTACATAACCATTTGTGAAATCATTTCAATAACTCCTAATGACTGTGTTTAAAAAGCAACATGGGTCACTTGAGAGATGCTTTATTCAAAATCAATCACAATAGTACGTGTACTAAGTGGTAATATTCCAGAGTGGCAGTCACGACTCTCAGTGGTCTGCCTGCACTAATTCAGGCTCATCTTCTGTTACTGTTCACTGCAGTCTTCTAAACCTTTCACTTTGTTCTTTGTTGGACTCTTCCCCCAAAGCATTCTTTCTTGGGTTTCCGAAGTCCAGAACTGTAGTTTACTCAGCTTGCCCTCCTTCTGGGCTACCAAACTTTTTCTCTTATCTTCTTTCCTTTGTTTTGTTTTTTTTTCTTTTTTTTCCTCTTATCTTCAATAAGAACAACTTCTACAGCCCCCAGGTATTGAATACTCCATCCACTATGCTCTTCTTTTTTTTTTTTTTATGTTTTATTTATTTTTGAGAGAGAAGAGAGAGACAGAGCATGAGCAGGGTAGGAAATAAAGACAAAGAGGGTGACACAGAATCCAAAGCAGGTTCCAGACTCTGAGCGGTCAGCACAGTGCCCAACGTAGGGCTCGGAACTCACAGGCTGCAAAATCATGACCTAAGCCGACCGATGTCAGACGCTCAACAAATGAGCCACCCAGGCGCCCCCACTCTGCTCTTCTTACATACCTCCATTAGAAGTATCTAAATATCCTATCTCTTCTAACTAGATAAAGCATTTGGGGGGGCTGGATGATGCCTTTTCACTTTGTTTTTTGGCTTTGTTTTGTTTTAAGTGTTTACTTGTTTTGAGAGAGCATGCATAGAGTGGAAGCATGGGGGTGCTGGGGCAGAGAGAGAGAAAAAGCCAAGCAAGTTCCATGCTGTCAGAGCAGAGCCCGAAGCAGGACTCGATCTAACCAACCTGAGCCAAAATCAAGAGTTGGACGCTTAACTGACTGAGCCACCCAGGCATCCCTGTTTTGTGTGTTTTAATATTAATTTTTTTTTGTCCAGGTTTGCTTTTATTTAATCAATTTGTTTGTTTTTAAGTTAATTTATTTGGGGATAGGGGCACAGGGAGAAAGAATCTTAAGCAGGCTCCACCCCTCGTGGGCCTAGGCCACTTGCCTTTTCACTTTGTATCCTCAGGGCCTAGCATATAATTAACACAAAGGAAAATAGCACTTTAGTGAAGAAGCCTAGTCCCCAAAGTCCTGAGTAGGTCTCCAGATAATACAATGCCAATGACCTTCCACCTTTTGTTGTTCGACTTTTACAAACTAAATCTTTCTTCCTGATTTTGAAGCCACTCTTTATTTAGTTTTCATCAATTTCCCACTCCAGATGCATGGCTGGCTCAGGGACTCTTAATCTTGGGGTCATGAGTTTGAGCCCCGAAGATGTAGAGAGTACTAAAAAAATAAACTTTAAAAAGAATTCCCACTTAGGAAACTGGGAACATTTTTACAAATTAAAATATTCAGATATTTCAGAACCTTCCTTTCACACCATCATTGTAAGCTTCCCTCTCAGCTTACAACTATAGCTGTAAGGTACAAAACAGCCTGGGTGGCTCAGCTGGTTAAGCGTCTGACTTCGGCTCAGGTCATGATCTCATGGCTTGTGGGTTCGAGCCTTGCATCGGGCTCTGTGCTGGCAGCTAGCTCAGAGCCTGGAACCTGTCTTTGGATTCTGTGTCTCCCTCTCTCTCTGACCCTCCCCTGCTCACACTCTCTCTCTCTCTCAAAAATAAATAAAACACATAAAAATAAAAAGTACAAAACAGACTGATTTTTTTTTACCTGTTCTGCCTTACTCTAGGATAAAGGAGCCTAGTAAAGAAAAAGTAAAAGAGAGTCCCTGATAAAAGATAATAGAGTATCAACAGTCTTCTGAGCAAGAAAGCTTCTTTCTGAGCAAGAAAACAAGTGTGGAGTGTTCACATCATGCTATCTAAGGTCATCTGAAGTGCAGTGGTGACTGGAGGAGCTGGGTGTATCATCACACGCATCCCTCAGCCTTTTCAGGGCCCTGGAAAGGCAAAAACAAAAGAAAACAAAAACAACCCTAAGAAAATAACTATAACAAGTCTGGTTTTTTTGGTTTGGGATGCCCAGAACCTGTTGATGAGAAATCCGTAAATTTATTATCATTATTTAAAAGGATTCATTCTGTACCTTTGCTATGTCTTTATTTCCTTGTCATTTGGTTCATGCCTGCCTAGTGTGTAGCTTGTACTAGGAAGGCCTCGCTCAGACTGGCAAGCAGTCAGTGGCTCTGGTGATCCTGAAAGCCCTGGAGGAGGAAGAAAGGCCTCGGAGGGAATGAGAGTTGAGAGGCATGGTCAAGAAAAGAATTTAGTTATTGTTGGAGCTAAACTCTGGCTCAAACTTCTCGAATAGTCTCTTTCCTGAAGAGGGCTGCAAGATGACAGGCCTGCCTTTAAACCCAGCTGATGGTCACCAGAGTTTGAAGACACTTTGGCAAATAAAAGCAGAGGTGGTTTGAGGTGGTGGCAAAGAGGAAGAGGAATGTCTGAGACTGGATTCCACAATTTGTCTGCATTCTAGAGCATTAGAGAAGGCAGGCTTAGGTACCAGGAAGGCTCAGAGAGGAGCTTCCCCGCCAAATTGAGTAAACAGAGAGCTTTTCTGAACATAGAAATCTGACCCCTTCGGACTCCAGCTTGAAACAAACACATAATCAAAACACGTCCCTCCCCTAAAATATCCAAACCCTCCAGGCTCCTCAGGGATCCTCAGCTCAGCAGACCTGGAAGGGTGCCAGTGCTTAATGCCAATTTACCCACCCGTCACCCCCACCCCTACCCAGACCTCTGCACCTGAAAAGGTGACTGGTCCTGCCTGGCAGTTCGTTCAGCACAAAAAAGACAAGAAAAGGAAAAGGCAAAGTTCTCTTTTAACCAAAAATGAAGCAGTTTCCTCTCCTGGGACAAAGAGTCCTGAGTCCCCTCCAGAGTCCAGATTTAAGAGTCACACCACCCCCAGCTTTCCATTCCCAGAAAAGAAAATGGCCCCGACAGGCCCAAGAGGACTGGGGAAAAAAAGCCTGCCCTAGCGGGGCATCCGCAGTAGAAGCTGGAGGAAGGAAGGGGAGGAGAAGGGAGGGGGGCTGGCCCGGTTTCCCCCTCCCACAGAACTCGGGCCACCCTGAGGGCGGGCGGAGGGCCGGGCTGGAGGAGGAAGGAGGTGGATTCATAAACAAACTCGCCTGGGCCACGAGGTGCCCAGAGGAATGGGGTGGGGTTTGCCGGGCTCTCGGGCCCTGCCTGGCGCTGGATGTCTGGTGTGGGCCGGGCTGGACCTCTCCACCCCCAGTTTCCGGAGAGGGGTGGACCCTCTCTAGCTCGCCCCAACCGCAAACCCCTCCTTCCTGCTTTGCCCTCCCTCCCCTGCGCCCAGAAGCCAGCTGAAGTTCGCAGAGGCCTGACGCCTAACTTCTCTCTTCTTCCGGAAGTTTGCACTGTCTCCAGGGCTAGTGGGTGGCTCCCGGGCTAGTGGGTGGCTCCCGTGGGGGCAAGGCTCTAGAACACCATGTTCATTTCTTCCTGAGGTGTCCAGGGAGGTGGTGGAGAGGGGAAAGTGGGAGAGGGCAGGAGCTTCACCGACTTTTGCCTCTAAGAGGGATTTTCCCACCACTGTCCTGATGCTGATGCCCAACTTAGAGGTCACCTTTACCAAGGCCTGCCTTCTTTCTGCTCTCCCCTCCTCCACCACTGCAGGTGCTCAGACTTGCCCGGACAAAGGTCCCTGGGAGTTGCTCAGGAAGAACTTACTCAGTCACTCACAAGACTAGTGACTAACACCTATAGATAGTGTATCTCCTTCTTATTGATTAGGAAATACATTCAGGACTTCAGAAGTGGGCTCAACGAAGGTCTCAAGGCAGAATGAAACTCCCTGACACCAATTCCACTTCTCCAGCATTTTCCCAAACTGTGGTGCACCGACTACTGATGGAATTTGAAATTTTCTGTATGTGTTCTTGTAAATGAATTGTAGAAAGAAATTGAACTACTAGCAAACCTATCATTTCACAAGGGTTATTGTTATGATAAAGAAAAACTTAGTGGTATATTATGGAACAAGGGGAACCTGATAATGTCAAAAATTATGGAGATGGAATGTGAGTGATTGAAGTCTGGGGAAATAAACTATTCATCCTGGTTTCATCTAATATGCAGCTGTTTGTAAGGAAGAACGGAAATTCTTCAGTGAGGGGCTCATTTAGATGATGCACAAAGTTCCTTCCAGCACTGACATTCTAAAGTTTAGAAGCAATTAAAGAGTTTAGAAGCAATTAAAGAGTATTCTAAGTCAGGATCTGGAAGGCAAAGAACAAGAAAAACTGTGCTAGTAGAGTCAGGAATTTTCTCTGAACCACACCATCACCAGGCTCACCACTTAAAGGGCTCAAAGCTGAAGAGGAAGGCTTCTTGCTCTTCCCAGAGGAGAACGTAGGACACAGTGGACAGGTCCTAAAACGATTCCACCCCCAGTCCTGGGGAATTTTGCCTGGCTTAGTCTTCTCATTTCTGCCAGGTACACACAGGGCTAAAGGGAGGGGGCATGCTGCCTGTGTGGTATCTCTGTCCCAGGACTCTGCTCACTCTTGCTCAAGGACTGAACAAAACCAAGCTGCCAACCTCAAGCTTATACTTCTTTGTGCCTCCTCCCTGACCTCAGCCCACTCCAAGATGGTGCACACCAGCGGCCACAGAGATTGTCGCTCAGTCAGAGCTCAGTTTCCAGGTCCGCAGGGGGCTGACTGCCTAGATCTCCTCAAGCTTCGCCTTCTCCCAGCTTCAAAAACACTGAGTCAGACCACCAGACATGCACATTATGTGTCCCTGATGTAATGCAATGTGAAGAGCACTGCCTTACCTAACAATATTCTTTCTGAGATATTGAACCTAAACCTAAAATAGAAGAAAATAGAAGGGCTGGAAGAACAGGGTAAATGGAAACAGAAAGAAACAAATCCGAAAAATCCCAAAGGTAAGACATTCAACAGGGCAATTGACTGTTTATTCAACAAGTCAATGGCCTGGAAAAAGAGGAAGAAGGGCTGTGCTTGCTTAAAAAAAAAGAGTTAAGGAGCAAAACAGTCACATGTAACCTGCTCCTAATTTGAACAAATGCGTGTAAAAAGATGTCCTGGGGACAGTTGGGAAAATCTGAATAAGGACTGGGTATTACACATTAAGGAATGATTGTTGATGTGAGGGACATGATACTAGTATTGGGATTATATAAGGATGTTTTTATTAGCAATGCATATTGAAATATTTAAATATTTTAAAAAAATATTTAAGGGTTTAATGTCCTGTCTGTACATTGAAAAAAATTTTTTATTTAAATAAACTCTATTCTCAACATGGGGCTCCAACTTAGTGACCCGGAGATTGAGTCACGTGCTCTACCAACTGAGCCACCCAGGGACCCCTCATGTCTGTAAATATTCTTTAAAATACTTTTAAAAAGGAATAACTGAGGGGCGCCTGGGTGGCTCAGTCAGTTAAGCGTAAGCGTCCAACTTTGGCTAGGTCATGATCTCACAGCTCCTGAGTTGGAGCCCCACATCGGGCTCCTGTGCTGAAGTCAGTGCCTAGAACCAGCTTCAGATTCTGTGTGTGTGTGTCTCTCTCTCTCTGTGTCCCTCCCCTGCTCAGAGTCGATCTCTTTCTCAAAAATAAATAAAACACACACATAAATAAAAATTTTTAAATAAAATGGTTAACATTTTAATTAAATATTCATAATAATGAAAATATCCATTGGCTTCTTTCTCCTTTGCATCCTCAGTATCAGGCCCGTGGGCTCCTTTTCTTTCTGTTGGCGTTCACATCTTCTCTCCTCTTTTCCCCTTGCCACATCAGCTAATGGCACAGGGCCAAAGACATGCCACCTCTTGCCACACAGCTCCAGATTTGGTGGTTTAGAGGACAGAAGTAGAAGTCTGAGGCTGCTTTTAGAGTGCCTTTTTAGAATCAGTTTCTGGGTGGTGATAGCAGAATTGGGAGGAGACACTCCCCCCGACCCCCCCACCTGAAGCCACACATTTCTCAGCCAGCCAGAAAAGAACTGAGGGAAAAATGGGCAATCTTCCCTGGGGCAGGCTTCTGACCAAGGCTCAGGAGGGCGACAGTAAGCTGGGGAACTTCCTGCCCCCAAACATGTGTGATTTTTTCTTTTTAATCGCCCACCATTCCCATCTCCCCCACCCACCCCAGACCAAAGCCAATCTGTCCCCTGTGGTCTTTCATTCAGTGCTCAACATGGTCCCTGTGATAGAGGGGTCTAAACTCTGCAAGAGACTAGATGAACAGGGTCCTCCCTCCAGGAACTCGTGGAGGCTGATTCATACACAGCTAATTATAATATCCTGCTTCAGTGCAATGAAGGAGATACGTACACAAGCGATCCCATTTTAAGGGGCCTGATGCCCAGTTTTCTTCTCTCCTAATTTCTTTGTCTTCAGATTCCTGTCGTTCCGCACACAGCAGTAATCAGCCACAAGCCCTACGATACTATTCCACAAATAACTGTCAGATTTATCTCCTCCTTTCTCTTCATTTCCCTAGTCACTGCCTCTTTAGGCATCCCCATCACCACCTACTTGGTGATGCTACTATAGGGAATAGATTGATCCTCTTCAAAATGAGCTCCACTGCCCCCTTGGCGTCTTATCTTATCCAACAGAGATCTCATCATCTGATGCAAGTGGGATCAAATCTTTCCAGGCCCTACCTTTCACCTAGAGGCATAAATAAAGCTCCAGCCAGGCCCACTCAGCTATTTACCCTTCACAAAATAGGCCAAATGATTTCCTCTGTGACATCCTGCTGATGCATACACAAGTACGTGCCTGGACTGCCCTTCCCCCATAGTAGTTCAGGAACTCACCTTTCAAGTCATAGATCAAGCTTCATCTCTGGAATCCTTTCCAGAAAGATCTCATCTCTCCCTAGAATTGGCCATAGTTCTCCATATGCCCCCATTGCGATCTCTGCTGTCTTCCACTTTGCAGGTTCCACACTTTATTGCATTTAATTGTTTGTACATTTATAAACATAGTGGAGTAAAGTGAACCTGGGTTGTGGAGCCACAGGTCAAAGTTCACATCCAGGCTTAATAACTGTGCAACACGAGGCAAGTTACTTAACCTGTTTGAGCTGTAGTTTCCTAATCTCTAAAATGAGGATATTCTTACTTGTCTGGAAGGTTGTAGAGAAAGAAATGAAAAAGTGGCAAATCATTTTTGCTTTCACTGTGAGGTTGTTTTTTGATGTTTGTTTGTTTGTTTTGATCTGTTTCATTTTGTGTGTGTGTAAAAAAGAAATCTTTTTATTTTTTAGGGGCGCCTGAATGGCTCAGTTGGTTAAGCATCCAACTTTGGCTCAGGTCATGATCTCATGGCTTGTGGGTTTGAGCCGCACATTGGGCTCAGTGCTGAGAGCTCAGAGCCTGGAGTCTGCTTCGGATTCTGTGTCTTCCTCTCTCTGCCCCACCCCCACTTGCTCTCTGTCTCTCAAAAATATGAATAAAGGTTAAAAAAATCTTGTTTAAAGTTTGTATTTATTTATTTATTCATTTATTTTGAAAGAAGAGATTGAGAGAGAGGGAAAGACAGCTTTCATGAGCAGAGGAGTAGCAGAGGAAAGAGAGAGGATCTTAAGCAGGCTCTAAGCTCAGCACGAAGCCCTACTCAGGGCTCGATCCTATGACCCTGGGATCATGACCTGAGCTGAAATCAAGAATCTAACGCTCAACTGACTGAGCCAGCCCAATGCCCATTAAAGATTTTATTTTTCAAGTAATCTCTACATCAAATGTGGGGCTCAAACTCACACCCCGAGATCAAGAGTCACATGCTCCACCAACTGAGCCAGCAGGTGTACCAACTAATTGGAATTTAATTGTTTACATATTTTTAAATTTAAAATTTTTTAATGTTTTTATTTTTTTTTAATTTTTTCTGTTTTTTTATTTATTTTTGAGAGACAGGGACAGCACAAGCAGGGGAGGGTCAGAGAGAGAGGGAGATACAGAATCTGAAGCAGGCTCCATGCTCTGAGCTAGCTGTCAGCACAGAGCCCGATGCGGGGCTCAAACCCATGAGTGGTGAGATCATGACCTGAGTTGAAGTTGGAGTGCTTAACCAACTGAGCCACCCAGGCGCCCCTGTTTTTATTATTTTTGAGAGAGAAAGAAAGAGCACAAGTTGGAGAGGGACAGAGAGAGAGGGAGACACAGAATCCAAAGCTGACTCCAGGCTCTGAGCTCTCAGCACAGACCCTCACTCACTCAGGGCTCAAACCCACAGATGGTGAGATCATGCCTGAGCCAAAGTCCGATGCCCAACAGACTGAGCCATCCATGCCCCCCTTCATATTTTTAAAGTTTATTTTTTTTTAATTAAAAAAAATCTTTTTGAGAGAGAGACAGAGAGAGACAGTGCAAGCAGGGGAGGGTCAGAGAGAGAGAGGGAGATACAGAATCTGCAGCAGGCTCCAGGCTCTGAGCTAGCTGTCAGCACAGAGTCTGACGCAGGGCTTGAACCCATGAACCGTGAGATCATGACCTGAGCCAAAGTCAGACGCTTAACCAACTGAGCCACCCAGGCACCCCTTAAAGTTTATTTTAAGAAAGAGCAGCAGGGGCGCCTGGGTGGCTCAGTCGGATAAGCCCCCGACTTCATCTCAGGTCAGATCTCATGTTTGTGGGTTCGAGCCCCGCATCAGGCTCCGTGCTGAAAGCTAGCTCAGAGCCTGGAGCCTGCTTCCAGTTCTGTGTCTCCTTCTCTCTTTGCCCCAACCCCTCTCATGCTCTGTCTCTCTCTGTATCAAAAATAAATAAAACATAAAAAAATTAAAAAAAAAAAAAGAAAGAGCAGCACAAGTGGGGAGGGGCAGAGAAAGAGACCGGAAAGAGAGAATCCCAGGGAAGTTTTGCATTGTCAACATGGAGCCCCAAGTGGGCAGGGGAGGAGCAGAGAGACAGGGAGAGAGAATCCCAAGCAGGCTCTGTGCAGAGCCTGACTTGGGGCCGCGATATCATGTCGAGCTGAAATCAAGAGTCAGATGCTTAACTGACTGAGCCTCCCGGGCACCCCACAACAAATTGGAATTTAAAAACTTGGGGTGCCTGGCTGGCTTAGTCAGTGGAGCATGTGACTCTTGATCTCAGGGTTGTGAGTTCAAGCCCCACACTGAGTGTAGAGAAAACATTTACATACAGTATAATAGTAGTTTCTGGTGTACAATATAGTGATTAAATACTTCAGTGCAATATCTGGTGCTCATAACAAGCGCATTCCTTGATCCCCATCACCTACTTCCCCCCTCCCCTCCCCATGTTACTCAGTTTGGTTTTTGTTTTTATTACTCTGGTAACTCATGAAAAGTAGAAAAGTATCTCTTTGTATAAGATTCAAACAGCCAGGGGCATCTGGGTGACTCAGTCGGTTGAACGTATGACACTATTTCGGCTCAGGTCATGATCCCAGGGTTGTGAGATGGAGCCTCACATTGGACCCTGTGCTGAGTGTGGAGCCTGCTTAAGATTCTTTCTCTCTCTCTGCCCCTCTTGTCTGGCTCCCTGCGTGTTCTTTCTCTAAGGGAAAAAAAAAGACTCAAGCAGCCAGTAGTCTGGGGGCGTTCAAGCACACCTGCCTTCATTAACCAACCCTGCACACAACTAACTTTCTCTCTTTTCCCACAGTAGGGAAACACCTTCACCAGTTAATACCTGGTTTGCAGTTTTTCTATGCATATGCAATTCTATTAATTTACACATATTTAAATGGTTTTTTTTAACGTCTTTATTTTAGTTTGAGAGACAGAGCAGAGAGGCAGCAGGGGAAGGGCAGAAAGAGAGGAGACACAGAATCTGAGCAGGCTCCAGGCTCTGAGCTCACAGCACACGGACTGTGAGATCATGACCTGAGCCGAAGTCGGATGCTTAACCGACTAAGCAACCCAGGCGCCCCCACTTACACATATTTATACACCTCCACCAGATATTTACCCAATGACTACTATGTGCCAGGTACTGTTTTGGTCTGATGATGGAGACACAACAGTGAACAAAACAAAAGTCCTCGCTCTTTTGAGTGCTATGTTCACACATTCCTTTGTTGTTGGTATTATTTGATAGCTTGCTTTTTTTTACTTAACAAAATCTGTTTAAGATCTTTTCATGTTAATTTATTTCATTCTTTCTTAATATTTCTTTTTCTTTCTTTTCTTTTTTTTGTGTGTGAGAGAGAGAGAGCATGAGTGGAGAAGAGCAGAGAGAGAGGGAGACACAGAATCCGAAGCAGGTTCCAGGCTCTGAGCTGTCAGCACAGATTCCAAGATGGGACTCGAACTCATGAACTGCGAGATCATGACCTGAGCTGAAGTCCGATTCTTAACGGACTGAGCCCCTCATTGTTTCTTAATATTTCAAACTATCCCACAGCAAATATCTTCATTTGTGCCCATGTATGGCAGTTACGAGAGAGTGGGGAGCTGTGTAGCAGAGTGGTTAAGGGCGTAGTCTAGAGATAGACCATAGTTGTGAATCCTGACTGTTGCTTCCTAGCTGCATTGCATGACCCTTGGGCAAGTCACTTAACTATCTGCCTCACTTATCTGTGAAATGCAGAAATAAGAGTTTTTACTCCATAGAATAGTTGCGTATGGCCGGAATCATGGCACACAGTAAGCACTCAATATATAGTATAGATTCCCAGAAGTAGAATTGCTGAGTAAAAATTATGCACACTTAAAATTTTGATATGCTGCCAAATTATCTTCCCCAAATACTCCCAGTTCCCAAATACTCATACCTACACTGTGAAAGTGGTCACTTCCCTAAAGTCTCTCCAATTTTAAAAATTGTTGTCAGTCTGGCAATTCCATAATTGACGTTTTTTTTTTCTGATTTACCAAAATTTATAAGGACAAATGTCTTTTCTGTCTTTGTCCGTTTGTATTTTGTTCTCTGTGAATTGTCCTTTCATTTCCTTTGTCCATTTTTCCACTGAAATGTTTGACTTAAAGAAGTTCTTTATGTGTATTAGATATTAATTCTTTGTTAAAATCCACTTGCAGTGAGGGGCGCCTGGCTGGCTCAGTCTGTAGAGCATGTGACTCTTGATCTCTGGGTTGTGAGGGCCACCCAGGTGCCCCTAAAAAATAAAATCTTAAAAATCTTTTTAAAAATCTTTTTAAAAATCTTAAAAAAAATCCATTTGCAAGGATGGGGATGGAGCTAGAGATACAATACTAAGTGAAATAAGTCAGAGCAAGACAAATGCTATATGATTACACTCAAATGTGGAATTTAAGAAACAAATGACTCAAAGGGAGAAAAAAGAAAGAGGAACAATTCAAGAAACAGACTCTTAGGGGCACCTGGGTGGCTCAGTTGGTTAAGCATCCGGCTTCGGCTCAGGTCATGATCTCAAGGTTCGTGGGTTCAAGCCCTGCATCAGGCTCTGTGCTGACAGTTAGCTCAGAGCCTGGAGCCTGCTTCAGATTCTGTGTCTTCCTCTTTCTCTGACCCTCCCCTGCTCGCCCTGTCTCTCTCACTCTCTCAAAAATAAATTAAAAAATAATAAAAATTTTTTTTTCAAAAAAGAGACAGACTCTTAATTATAGTGAACAAACTGATGGTTACCAGAGGGGAGGTGGGTGGGGGGTGGGTGAAATGAGTGCTGAGGATTACGGGGGCACTTGTCCTGATGAGCACCAGGTAATGTGTGGAATTGTCGAATCACTATATTGCACACCTGAACTTAATATAACACTGTATGTTAACTAAGTGAAATTAAAAACTTAAAAAGCCCCCCAAAAGTCTTTGTTAAAATATGTCAAGTATTTTCTCCCTGGCAGTTGTCTTTTGTTTTGTTTTTGTTGTTTTTGAGGGTTTTTTTTTTAGATAAAATCAACTTTAGGGAGATAATTTTTACACAATAAAATGCACCCATTCTAAATGTATATTTTGATAAGTTTAGACAAATGTATATACCCGTGTAACCATCACAATAATCAGGATACAGAACATTGCCCTAAAAGTTTCCCTGTGCCCCATTGTTCCAATTAGCCATTGATGTGCTAATTCTGATTAGATTTCATTCTATTTTTTTTTTTAAGTTTTATTTATTTAAGTAATCTCTACATATCAGACTGGAACTTACAACCCTGAGATCAAGAGGCACACCTTCCAGCAAATGACCCAGCCAGGGATTTCTCATCCACTCACCTTTTGATGGATGTTTGAGGTGTTTTCAATATTTTGATTTTATGAATAAAGCTGCTATGAATCCCAAATACATCTCTGTGTTTTTATTTCTCTAGGTAAGGATTGGAGTGGCTGGGTTTCATATATGTTTAACTTTATAAGAAACTGCCAACCTGTTTTCCAAAGTTGCTGTACTATTTTACATGTTTAAATATATATAAATAGTTGGGGTGCCTGGGTAGCTCCTAGGATTGGAGTGGCTGGGTTTCATATATGTTTAACTTTATAAGAAACTGCCAACCTGTTTTCCAAAGTTGCTGTACTATTTTACATGTTTAAATATATATAAATAGTTGGGGTGCCTGGGTAGCTCCTTTGGTTAAGTGTCCAACTCTTGATTTTGGGTCTGGTCATGATCTCGAGGTTCAGGTTCAAATGCTACGTGGGGCTCTGAGCTGACAGTGCAGGGCCTGCTTGGGATTCTCTGTCCCTCTGCCTCTCTCTCTCTCGCAAAATAAATAAATAAACATTTTAAAAAGGTAAATGTACACAAATACTAGATACTAATCCTTTAAAAAATATTGGAACTATTTCCTCCTTGTCAGTTGCCTTTCTTTTTAAATGTTTTTCTTAATGTTAATTTATTTTTGAGAGAGAGAGACAGAGCACGAGCAGGGCAGGGCAGAGAGACACAGAATCTGACATAGGCTCCAGGCTCTGATCTGTCTGCACAGAGCCTGATGTGAGGTTGGAACTCACCAACTGTGAGATCATGACCTGAGCTGAACTTACACGTTTAACGAACGGAGTCACATAGGCACCCCTCTCCTTGTCAGTTGCCTTTCCATTTCAATGTTATCTAGGCAATAAAACTTATTTTTTTGTGGATCAAATCTGTTTCTCTTTTTTGTATATTGAGGTGGGTCTCATTTATCTTCATATACTCAGTACCTGGACCTGTACTGGGCACAAAATAGCCCCCGAATAAGTGTTTACTGAATGACTCAACAACAGTGAGGAATTCTGCTTTCCCTACAAATTTGTAAACAGGGTCACATTCTGATCATTTAGCTAACAAAAACAAGTCAGGTGATAAATTTAACCACCAGTAAAAGACGCCAGGGGCACCTGGGTGGCTGTGTCAGTTGAGCGACTGACTTCAGCTCAGGTCATGATCTCGTGGTTCGTGGGTTCATGCCCTGCATCACGCTCTGTGCTGACAGCTCAGAGCCTGGAGTTTACTTCAGATTCTGTGTCTTCATCTCTCTCTGCTCCTCCTCAGCTCATGCTCTCTCTCACTCTCAAAAATAAACATAAAAAATTTGGGAAAAAAAAAAAAAGACCCGAAAGTATTATCTGCAAAGGAGAGACTGATGAGGTTTGGAAACACCCAAATCCAATCTGTCCTTCACAGAACACCTACCAGATCCTTCTTAAAAACTCTCATCTGTTTGTATTACACTCCCCTACTTAAATCTTTTCAAGGCTTTCCAGTACCCTGGGGATAAAGTGCTCCAACCTTAAGTTGGCCTGCAAGGCTCTGAGTCATCTGGTCTTCAAGTCTGGCCATGGACTCCTCCTCCCTGTCTGTACATGTCCTTCCAATGTGCCACAATCTTCCAACCCCACCTAACTTACACGCATCTTTCTGGACTCAGTTTAACTGTCATCTCTGCAGGGAATCCTTCCTCCCCCAACTCCTGAAAGAGACTTATAACCCCGTAGTTACTTCTTCAACTTTTGTTTCCCCCAAAGATGATAGGTTCCTCCAGAGGCTGCTGCTCTTATTTGCCTCTTTGTTTCCACTGACTGCTAGAGTGCATGGCTCTACCAGACACTCCATAAAGGTTGAATGGATGAGTGAATTAAGGGTAAACCAGGACCAGGAGGAATTGTAGGATTCATTAAGAAGACTAGACTCTAGGGGCACCTGGGTGGCTCAGTCAGTTAAGCATCCGGCTTCGGCTCAGGTTATGATCTCATGGTTTGTAGGTTCAAGCCCCATGTAGTACTCTGTGCTGACAGCTCAGAGCCTGAAGCCTGTTTCAGATTCTATGTCTCCCTCTCTCTCTGCCTCTCCCCTGCTCGCGTTGTCTCTCAAAAATAAATAAAAAACATTAAAGAAAAAAAAGAAGACTGAACTTTATGTCTGGGTAGGGGGAGTTACTAAAAGGCAGAAAAGTGAGAATATAAAAGTCTCAATCCTACAAGACTGTGATGAAGTGTTTAAATAATTTTTATTCATTTTTATTTCTTTTAAGAGAGACCAAGAGCATTCAAGCAGGGGTGAGGCAGAGAGAGAGGGAGAGAGAGGGAGAGAATCCCAAGCAGGTTCTAAGCTGTCAGCACAGAGCCTGGTGTGGGGCTCGAACCCATGAAACCATGAAATCATGACCTGAGCAGAAACCAAGAGACAGACGCTTAACTGACAGAGAGACACGAAGCGTGAGTAGGGGAGGGACAGAGAGAGAGGGAGAAACAGAATCCATAGCAGGCTCCAGGCTCTGTGGGACTCAAAGTCACAAACCACAAGCTGATGTCTTAAGCTGAAGTTGGATGCTTAACTGACTGAGCTACCCGGGAGTTTCCCAAAAAATATTTTTAAAAACGTTTATCCATCTTCTTCTTTTTTTTAAATGCTTTTTATATATTTTTGAGACTGAGAGAGACAGAGCATGAGTGGGGAGGGGCAGAGAGACAGGGAGACCAGAACCAGAAGCAGGCTCTAGGCTCCAGCCCAGAGCCCAACACGGGGCTCGAACCCACGAACCACGAGATCATGACCTGAGCCAAAGTTGGAGGCTTAACTGAGGCACTGAGCCACCCAGGCACCCTATGTTCTTATAGATATATCTAGTTCATTACTTTTGTTGCATAGCAGTCCCTCGATGATGGAGAATTAACTTCCTTATACCACAAAGCTATCATGACTATCCCAGAGTGTTTTCCTACCATTCTGCACAGTATTTTCTTTCTTTTTTCTTCTTCTTTTCTAACGTTTTTTTATTTATTTTTGAGAGATACAGAGAGAGACAGCGTGAGCAGGGGAGGGTCAGAGAGGGAGGGAGACACAGAATCTGAAGCAGGATCCAGGCTCTGAACCCACGAACCGTGAGATCATGACCTGAGATGAAATCAAGTGTCAGAGGCTAAACCGACTGAGCCACCCAGGTGCCCCATGATGGTGATCATTCCAAAATAAAAATCTGGCCATTTCACCCCCCTGCTCCATAACCTTCAGTAACCCTCATTTCCTTGGGAAAAGCACAAAGTTTTTTTTTTTTTAACTTTCTTAACTTTTTTTTTTAATGTTTATTTATTTTTGAAAGGAAGAGCACAAGCAGGGGATAGGCAGAGAGAGGAGACACAGAACCGAATCAGGCTCCAAGCTGTCAGTGCAGAGCTCACTGTAGGGTTTGAACTCATAAACTGTGAGATCATGACCTGAGCCAAAGTCAGATGCTTAACCAACTAAGGCACCCAGGTGCCCCCAGAGGGCACTTGTAAAGAATAAATCAGGTGATGCAGGGAAAGTGCCACTGTAGCTTGTAAAGAACTATAGAAATGTTGGTTTTATGAATAGATTGTCTTTTAATATGTTTCTTCCTCATAGAGGTAGGCTTCATGTTTATTTTAGCCAGACTTGAGTGATGTAAAAATGTGGGTGGGAGTGGGTGGCTCCCTCATTCGACGCTCCTGGCAGCTCCCAGGCCCAGTGTTAATACAGTGAGGGAAGAGGGACTGTGAGAAGGCTGGAGGCAAGGGGATCAGGCTGGTGAGGCTTAAGGCAGGGGTTTGGGCCAGTATCCTTTCTTCTTCCCAGATTCTATAGGCATCTGAGAACAAAGATCAGGCTTTTATATTTTTCTTTTATCTTTATTATGTCTTGTATTTATCTTTGGTTACGAACCTTTGAAAAAGGCTTCTAGGGATACCTGGGTGGCTCAGTCACTTAAGCCTCCAACTTCAGCTCAGGTCATGATCTCACGTTCGTGAGTTGGAGCCCTGCGCTGGGCTCTGTGATGACAGCTTAGAACCTGGAGCCTGTTTCGGATTCTGTGTCTCTCTGTCTCTCTCTGCCCCTACACCCACTCACACTCTGTCTCTCTCAAAAATAAATAACCATTAAAAAATTTCTTTTAAAAAAGAAAGAAAGAAAAAGGCTTCTAGTAGGTGCTTACTAAATGTATGTTGATTGGTGGAGAGAATCTGGACTATGCCAGGCTCAAATGTGGGAAGTTAGCCTTGTCCTTGTCTCTGTTGCTGGCGAACCAGGGGGTACACATCCTGGCTCCCCAGAGTTTTCTGTCTACTCCTTACTGTCCACCTCCCTCCACCTCCCCACACCTTAATGGCTTCTCTCCCCACACCCCTGTCCTATGTGTCTTCTATTCATCCTTCAATTTTCTACAACAGTGGAAAGCTTCTCTAGGAAATCTCAAGTCTGAACTGAATGCTGCTCCCTTAGCATTCAGCACTCAATACAGCTACACAGAAGGCAGTGAATTTTATTTATTTTACTTAATAAAACAGTAAGGATCCGGTTGGTCTTCTGTGAGGGTCATTTACTCCCATTTTACAGATAAGGAGACTGAGGCTCACAGAATTTGCACCAATAGCAAGTGATGGAGCTTGAATTCACACCCTAGTCTGTCAGACATCAAAGATACTCCACTTAACCACTACTCAAACTCCCTCCCAGGACCATAGGAACATAGCTATGTACCTGGTTCTCTTCTACTAGACTGCGTACTTCTTGTTAAATGCTGCATCAGAGCCATTTCTAGCATCTACCTGGAACACAAAAGGTGCTCAGGAAATATCTGTGAAAGGAAGGCAGGCAGGTAGGTGGGGGAGGCAATAGCCTCTTGCTTGCTGAATTCTGGCCTACGAGTCAAAACACCTTTGGACCTTTGGCAAGTGCCTTGTCTTCTCTAAGCCAAGACCGGGGGAAGGGACACAATCAGTACCATAGGTCTTTGAGACTTCTTCCCACGTGAGCCCTTGCCTCAGTGCTAATAGCTCTGCCATTGCTCCCCACAAAAATGTGCCAACCTCCTGCCCCTAACAAGGCCCAAGAGGGAGAGGGAGGGGTGGAGTCGCTGAGCAGCTCGCTCCTGCCACCTGGTGGTATGAAGGAGCCTTACTCACTCTTCCAAGACAGAAGGTCTTGTCTGAAAGAGTCTGGAAGCTTTTGCACACTGCCCTTCCCTCCAGGACTTTTGCTTTCTCTGGAATCCTTTTCCATTCACAGCACACATCAACATTTCTGCTATTCCAACGCACTGAACTGAGCTGGATGAAGTTAAGACCTCTAAAGATCCTAAACTCTGATAACTACTTTAAAGCTTTTATTTTTTTAAATATGAAATACAAATTACTTATCTCAACACTTCTGTTTGTTTTAGTGCCCCTGCTTTGCTGTCCCATGCACTAAGCACTAACATAACGCCGGAGAGCACACCATGGACCGTGTTTTGGGTGACAGAATCTTCCTAATGTAAGCCTATGAGCTACTTGAGGGCAGGGTTGTTGTCTTTTATGAGTTTGCCTTTCAGAGTGCCTGGCTATCTCAGTCAAAGGAGCACGCGAATTTGATCTCAGGGTTGTGAGTTCAAGCTCCACATTGGGCATAAAGCTAACTTAAAAAAAAGAGAGGGGCACCTGGGTGACTCAGTCCGTTGAGCATCCGGCTTCAGCTCAGGTCATGATCTCACGGTTCATGGGTTGGAGCCCCATGTTGGGCTCTGTGCTGACAGCTAGCTCAGCTCAGAGCCTAGATTCTGCTTCAGATTCTGTATCTCCCTTTCTCTCTGACCCTCCCCTGCTCGCACTGTCTCTCTCCATCTCTCAAAAATAAATTTTAAAAAAATTTATAAAAAAATAAATTAATTAAAAAAGAGTGAAAAAAGATTACAAAAACTAATAAAATAAATGTTATTGACTACTGAATTGATTAATAGGCTTTAATTCTGGAGGGGCACCTGACTGGTTGAGCCAGTGGAGCATATGTGACTCTTGATTTTGGGGATTGTGAGTTCAAGCCCCATGTTGGATATAAAGATTACTTAAAAATAAAATATTTAAAAAATAAATAAATAAAATAAAATCTTGGGGTGCCTGAGTGGCTCAGTCGATTAAGTGGTCACCTACGACTCGGGTCATGACCTCCCGGTTTATGAGTTCGAGCCCCATGTTGAGCCCCGCGTCGGGCTCTGTGCCGACAGCTCGGAGCCTGGAGCCTGCTTCGGATTCTGTGTTTCCCTCTCTCTCTGCCCCTCCCCTGCTCACACTCTGTCTCTCTGTCTTTCAAAAATAAATGTTAAAAAAATTTTTTTAATAAAAATAAAAATAAAATCTTTTAGGGGCACCTGGGTGGCTCAGTCAAACATCCAACTTCATGACCTCACAGTTTGTGAGTTCAAGCTGTGCATTGGGCTCTCTGCTGTCAATGCAGAGCCTGCTTAGGATCCTCTATCTCCTTCTCTATCTGCTCCTCCCCCTGCTCACACAGGCTCCCTCTCAAAAGTAAATATTAAAAAAAAAAAAAGATTTTAAGGCATCTGGGTGGCTCAGTCGGTTAAGTGGAAGACTCTTGATTCCAGTCACGTCATGATCTCCTGGCTCATGAGACTGAACCCCACGTTGGGCTCTGCTCTGACAGCTTGGGATTCTCTCTCTCCTATCTCTCTGACCCTCTCCCCACTCACCTGCTCTCTCTTAAAATAAGTAAATAAACATTAAATAAATAATTGTAAAACAAGGATGAAAAAAATGGGCTTTTATACTGGAACTACAGCAAGAAGTCATAGGCTAACGAGAAAGATAGAAGATGATGGTTGCACTAAATAAAAGACATCCAGGTAGTTAGAGAAGTAAATTATCAAGCAAGTGAGTAAAGATGGTTTGAGTCATTCTCTTACCAGGTGACAGCTCGAGAAAGAGGAGGCTATGCCTTCTGACGAGGCCACAAGACCAAGGAAAGAACACAATGGCTTTTGGTCAGGCTGATTAGTTTTGGTTCTTATGATTATCATATTTCCTTATTCCTCTATGGTGACCTTGTATCCTAATGTTTCCAGAAGTTCACAATTTCAAATATTTCTTCTAGGGGCACCTGGCTGGCTCAGTCAGTAGAGCATGAGACTCTTGATCCGGGGGGTCATGAGTTTGACCGGGCACCTGGCTGGCTCAGTCGGTTAAGCATCCAGCTTGGGCTCAGGTCATGATCTCACAGTTCGTGGGTTTGAACCCCGCATCGGACACTGTGCGGACAGAAGAGCTTACAGACTGGAGCCTGCTTCAGATTCTCTCTCTGCCCCTCCCCGCCACCTCCCTCACACTCTGTCTCTGTCTCTATCTCTCTCTCAAAAGTAAAATAAATATTAGGGGCACCTGGGTGGCTCAGGTTAAGTGTTCAACCTCTGCTCAGGTCATGATCTCACAGTCAGTGAGTTTGAGCCCCACATCGGGCTCTGTGCTGAAAGCTCAGAGCCTGGAGCCTGCTTCAAATTCTGCGTCTCCCTCTCTCTCTGCCCCTCTCCTGCTTACACTCTCTCTCTCTCTCAAAAATAAATAAACATTAAACAATTTTTAATAAAAAATAAAATAAACATTAAAAACAAATAGGGGTTGTGAGTTTGAGCCCTACATTGGGTGTGGAGCCTACTTAAAAATAAATAAGTAAATAAAAATAAAAATAACCAAATATTTCTCCAAAACCAGTGAGATGTTCCAGAAAAGAGTGGACTGCTCCACCCTCAGCTTTTCCAGTGCTCTGTCCCACACTATATCCATGCCCAAATCTGTACCCTTTCCAGCAAAAGACAAACATGCAAGATGTAAGAATTTGATCCCTGAAAAAAAAAGAAAAAAGAAAAAAAAAAGAAAGAAAAGAATTAGGCCCCCTTAGGAAAAAGCAGTGGGCAGAAGAGGAGAAGGCCAAAGAATGGGCTGAGCAGAAGGCACAATACCCACACTCTTCCTTTTAATCACTCTTCTAAGAGATAAGGGATCTGGGGGGACAGTGGAGGGTGGGCAGTCAGAGGTGAGACCACAGGTCCCCAGGTTCCCAGGCTCCCAGAGCTCCGTGGAGCTGCATATTCTCGACCGCTCTTTGTCCTTTGGCTGCCATGAATGAGCCCACGGACACCATATGCTTTTTCTCTAGGAGTTTGGAAGCTACTAGAAAGTGCTCTGAAGCCAGCACCAAGGGTAGCATCCCAAATTTCCTCTACCTTGGTCCCCCGGATCCTGGAGAAAGGGGTCAGGCCTAAGAACGATCCAGAAGTGGAATGGAATGGTAGGTGTTGTCTGGCAGGGCAAAGGCAGCCTGAAGTGTGTCTGTCTGTCTGTCTGTCTGTCCCCTTACCCTCTATTAGCTAAAGTCTCCCTGCTGTGCTACCCCCACCCCCACCTATATTCTGGGATTCCGGAGTTCTCCTTAGCTGGCAAGGAAAACTCAGTGCCCAAGGAGACTTTAGAGGGGTAAGGGACTATATATATAGAAAGAAATCACCTAGGTGTTTGTTGAATGGATTTATGTGACTTTGTATGTCTCCCTCTAACAGCTGGCCCTGTGGTTCATGAAGTGTCACCATGAATGCCCATGGCTATGTGACTGTGGCATGTGGTGTGTGCCTTTGTGTGTCAGGGCAGGGGCTCCCTGTGGTGTGCATGGGTTGGGAGGGGATGATGATGAGAGCCTGCCTCTGTCTCCTCCTCCCCCATCCCTGCTCCCATCTGGCCTTGATCAGCCGGTCCCTGGGGAGAGAGTCGCGGTTTCGGATGCAGGAAAATGTTCCAGGAAGCGGCCACTGTGCGGGCCCTGCTCCGGCTCCCCCAGCGGAAATTGTTCCAGCGGGAGGGGGAAGGGAGTGTCGAGATAGGATTAAGTGGGGGTGGCTCTTGGCTCCCCTTTCCATGGGATAAAGCAGGATAAGTTGATGGGAAGCTCAGGTCAGCCAAGAACCTGGAGGCTGCTACCTAAATCACTTAATGCAGGAAAATTGAGAGCCAACAAAAGGTTCCTTTTCTTATCTGGTTCTCTTTCTGGTGAAGTTTGAGGATTGGGATCTGGGTGGCCCTTGTGTTCCTTTTCTGACCCTAATAGCATTTATCCAAATTGGGGACCAGGACACCTGGGTCTTGTCTGAGAGTGGTGTAGTTCAAGTGGGGGTGCATAGGATTCAGCCCCCTCTTTTCCCCTCGGAGGGGGCTTTGAAGCTTGGATCCAGGACTGGGAGGGCTGCCTAATTGGGATAATGGAGGTTAATGGGGCGCCTGGAGGGGGTGGCCACGCTCCTAGATCAAAGAGCCTAGCTCTTCCCAACCACCACAGCTGGAGGTCACAGCTGGAGGGGGAGGGGCAGGGGCTTCGGGCCAGCCAGCAGGGGGTGCTCTGGCCCCTGGATGCTTGTCCTCTCGAATGGGACCCCTTCTCCGCTGGGAACTAGTTTTGCGCTGCCTAGAGAGTGCTTATGGGCAGCGGGGGATAAGGAAACGGGGAGCCCCGAGATTCAGACTCCTCTTTGCATGGATGTAGGGGTGAGGAAGAGAACGGGCACGAGAGGTCGGCAGCCTAGGGTCAACGGCACGTTAGCGCCGTCGGAACCTCAGGCACCGTAGGGTCCAGAGAAGGACGCCTGGGATCCAGGTCTTGAGAAAAGTCTGGGCTGCGGAGGCAGGACTCCCATCCTGGGTTCAGGCTGCAGAGACAGCACTGGGCGGGGCTGCTGGGGGCGCTGGCTGGGGCGGA
>NC_043709.1:60717203-60733341 GCF_006229205.1 Suricata suricatta
GCCCTCCCCTCTGCCTCCGGCCGCTCGGGGACACTGAGGCACGCCTGGGCGGCGACCGCCTCGGCGGCCCTCAGCCCGTCTCAGACTTGAGAGCCCTCTCCCCACGTCCCCAGACCTTATGATCCGTCCGTCTGGGGGCACCTATCCCCGAAGCAGCCGGAGCTGGGACTGAGACCTTCCCCAGCCTCACTCCCTAGTCCCGCCTTCGTGTGACCGCTCGCCGGGCCTCAAACCACCACGCCCAAAGGGTCGAGCGGTGCTTTGAGATCCAGAGGGGGCGCCCGATTGAGGGTGTGTGAGGAGGAGGTGGTAGTGGGGATGGCTGAGTCCCGAGGAATCTCATTAACCCGGGCACTGGGAAAAGGAAGGATGGGGAAGGGTGGCCTAGGGACTCTAAATTTACAGAAGTCTTCGTAGGGGAAGGGGAGGGTCGGTGGGGAGAGGCCGGAATGGGTGTAAAACGGGAAAGGAAAGAGTTAAGGGGGGATTAGGGCATTGTGTTGGGGGCGGGGCGGGGGGGGGTGTAAATCCTCCTCCGAGAATGGAAGCCAGGTCCTCAGACACAGCATGGTGCCTTCACTCTTTTGACCAGATCTGTCAAGGGTCATTCTCAGAACTGAATAGGTAAAATGCCTACGTGTCCTGTGTGCGTAGGCACACACCAACACACATATCAAGGGAAGTCATTCTTGACTGCTCCCCGCTCCCCCTCACTTCTCACATCCAGTCAGGCACCAAGTCCGGCCTCCACCACCTCCTCCATATCACCCTTCCCTTTACTTCTAGGCATCCCCTCAGCGGCTACAGGCCACATCTCACCTCTTGCCTGGACTGCTGCCACACATTGGTCTCCTTGTCTCTAATTTTGCCCTCCTTCAAACTCTGACAATGCTCATAGGCACCATTTATGCAACAACTACTAAGTGCCAGACACTGGGGTAAGAGTTCCACATGTATTATTCCTAATCCTTATAACAACCCTGGGACGCTGCTGAATTATGTTTCCCCATTCTGAAGAAGAAGAATCTAAGGCATCAAAGGTTATATTCCCTGGCCAAGCTTACACCATAGTAAATGGCTGACTTACCCAGAACTTCCTGGCTCTAAGCCCCTATTCCAATCTACTCTCTGCTGCTGGGGCTTTCTAATATATGAATATTCCTGTAGGTTGCCCTTAGGACCAGAGCCTTTGCACAGCTGGTTAAAACTTCTACAGCAGCCTCCACTCTGTCAGTGCTCAGTCACACTCAACTTTGAGCATTTCAAAAGTGTTAGGGTGCCTGGGTGGCTCAGTCTGTTAAGTGTGCGACTTTAGCTCAGGTTATGATCTCATGCATAGTTCATGGGTTTGGGCCCGTGTTGGGCTCTGTGCTGAGGGCTCTTGGAGCCTGGAGCCTGCTTTGGATTGTGTCTCCTCTCTGCCACTCCCCCACTGGTGCGCGCACTCTCTCTCTCTCTCTCTCTCAAAAATAAATAAACATTAAAATAAATAAATAAAAACCTGTTGTTAATCTCTCACACCTCTGGACCTTTGCATACACTCTCCCTTCTGCCTATAAACCCTCTTTCTCTCACCCTTTATTTTCTTTACCTAGTCATTGCTTCTTTCAGGTAGCCTTCCTTCATTCCCCAAACACGGGATTACCTTCACTCTTTTGTCTTCAGTAACATCTAGTAATTACTCTCTCCAGATACTTCCTGCTCTTTATGTTAGCTGCTTGTTTGTGAGGCACAGGGCTAGGTCTGTTGTTTAGGTTGCACACCTGGGCCTAGCTCACTGGGCTAGGTGCTCATTGAGCATGTACTGAATGAATGAATGTTCCTTTGGTCCAGTCTCCATCTCAAAAAAGCAAAAACAAGCAAACAACTGTGCTTCCCAGAAGAATTGGAGCAGGTCAGAGAAAGTGAGGGAAATGTGTCTAGGGTTTTGAAGAACTATTATTCCCTTGGGCTCTTATTCCAGAATCAGGCCTCATTCTTTCCCTCTGTTTTCCTTTTGTCCCCTGCTATCCTCGCTCTTTCCCTTTTCATAGCATTTCTTTTTATTTTAAATGTTTTTTGGTTTTATTTATTTAAGTAATCTCTACATCCAACATGGGGCTTGAACTCATGTCCCTGAGATCAAGAGTCGCGTGCTCTTCCAACTGAGCCAGCCAGGTGCCCCAACACTTCTCTTTCTGATTCTGATCTGCCTCTCCTAGCATTACTATATTCTCTCAGGACTCCAAAGTCCACAAAGGAAGCCAAGGCTCAGAGTAGAGTGGAGCCAGGGCCAGCACTGGGAGTCCTGTCTTGTAGCCCTGGTGCCGGAAGAAGCGATGGGGAGACCCAGCAGAGAGTGAGGGAGTTGGGCTATGCATGTAATATGTAAATGTGGATACCTATAGGCTGGGGAGGGGACCCCCATTTCCAAGCTCTCCTATACAGAGGTTGCTAGCTTCTAAAAAGCTTCCTTTTTGTTGCCCTGTGTTCTCAGCTTTGCCTCCCAGAATTGGATTCTTTTACCCAAGGGCTCCATCAAAGCACAGGGTAGTGCTCACATCCCAAAGTCCTGAGAGATTGTCCCTGAACCCAAGGAACAAGTTTCCTTGGTCACCAGCTCCATTGCTTTTGGAGGACCTTACCAGATTAACAGCTGTTCCCCAGGGCCTCTTATCTCTATCCCCACCATCTCTGTTTTCCCCTATGTCTCTCCGGGCATCTTCCTGTTTTCCTGTCTCTAGGTGCTTTCTTCTTTCCCGTCCCCTCTGTGTTCTCTGTCACTGGTGTCTCTCCTGGAGACAAGGGCTGGGCCTGGGTGCATGGGGGTGTGGGTAGTGGCCAGACCAGGGGCCCGGGACATGAGCGCAACTTTCCAAGCTTCTCTTCCAGGCCCCTGTGGTTGGGGAGCTCCACAGAGGGAGAGATGAGTCAGCGGCCCACAGAGCAGAGGTGGGGGGGTCTGGGTGGGGGTGGGGATGCCAGGGTTCCCCAGGGCCAGGGAGTTCGCTGGGGCCTCTGGGTCTCTCAACTCTGGAGGATACGGGGAGTAAAGGAGCTCTGGTTCCCCCAAGGTTCAGTAGAGGTGGCTACACTAGTAGGAGCTGCAGGCAGCAGTTTGTAGGACTGGCAGTGCCCTCCACATCACCCTTACACCCAGATTCCTCTGGGAAGAGGGGTTCCTAAGTCCACCCCCCCACAAGGAGACTTAAGGGACCTTTAGAGCTGCTGGGATGATAGGTCTGCACTGTATGTGTATGACATCTGCCATGTATGTAAATAACTGTACCCCCAGGGTGGGAGTCCCTGATTGGGAAGCAGTTCTAGGTGACTGTGAGTCTGTCTGCATGTATATATACTGGTGTGGGGTGTGCGTTCTTGTGACTGGGGGTTAGGGTAGGTGTCTTGGTACATCATTTATGTAGGAGCTAAATATATGTGTGTGTGTGTGTGTGTGTGTGTGTGTGTGTGTGTATCAGCGTGGGTGCCTGCGAAGTAGTCAATGGGCCCTTGAACAACATGGGTTTGTGCTACGTGTGGGCCCACTTCTACACTGATTTTTTTTTTACAGCCCAGTGCAAAAATACATTTTCTCCTCCTTATGATTTTTTTCTTTTATAGTTTATTGTAAAGTTGGTTTCCATATAACACCCAGTGCTCATTTCCACAAGTGCCCTCCTCCATGCCCATCACCCGCTTCCCCTCTCCCCCCTCCATTCAGCACTCAGTTTGTTCTCAGTATTCAAGAGTTTCTCATGGTTTGCCTCCCTTCCTCTCCTCAACTATTTTTCCCCCTTCCTTTCCCCCATGGTCCTCTGTTAACCTTATGATTTTCTTAATAACATTTTTTTACTCCGGTTGACTTTACTGTAAGAATATGATACACATACGCAATCTGTCATGACTGTTTATGTTATCAGAAGGTCCACAGCAGGCTGTTGATAGTTAAGTTTTGGGGGAATCAAAATTTATATGCTGATTTTCAACTGTGAGGGGGTTGGCACCCCTAACCCTTGCATTGTTCAGGGGTCAATATATGTTCATAACTCAGCATGTGTGCGAGCGTGTATCTAAAAGCGTGTCACCCATTAGGTATGTGTTAGGGTATGTGTATGTATTCCAGGGGCCCTGTTAGCTGTTCATGGGTGATTCTAGGGGAGCCAAACCTTCTATAACGACAACAGGAAAGGTTTAGGAGTCCCTTTGGCTTGCGGCTGTCAGAGGGAGGCCGGTCTAGGAGGGTGAGCAGAGGGCAGTGGGTGTGGAAGGAGGCAGCTTTTCTAAGGAGTAGGGGGACAGAAGTCTTCCACTCTGCCCAGTTTTAACTCTCTCTCCGCCTCACCCCATCTCACTCCCCAATCTTTCCAGAAGATCCCCAACCATTAGAGAGAACTGAGGCAGGTTCTGGATTCAGACCCTCTAACTTAGAAATGCCACCCTGATTCTTCTATGGGAGGGAGGGAAGGGAGTGGCCCCTGTGGTTCAGCCCAGTCCTGGGGTTGAGATCAGAAAGGCACCATCCCACCCCTTCCTTCAGGGGCGTCCATCTCAGAGCTCAGCATCTGGGTGGCCATGGGCGGAGGCTGAGGGGCCCCCAGGGTGGTGGGGGGTAGTGGATAGAAACCAGATGCCTAGGGGGTTTATACTGGAAGGACCAGAGCCGCAGCCTCTACCCGCCCCTGCCACATGGCGCCTCTGCCTGGGCTGCCCCACCCCCTGGGAGGCTGGGCTGAGGGAGGCCTGCAAGGGTGGAGGCAGGTCCTTGGTCAGGGCTCCTAGTCGCTGCCCCGTGCCCCTGGGGGAACCAGAAAGGGGGCTGGGGGTCTGGACCCAGGAATACCAGGTCCTCGGCTGGGCAGTAGGGCTATCTTTTAAAAGAGTGTGGAAAAAGTCAGAACCCAGTGTCCCAAGGGAGGTAGCTGAGGCTTCAGGCAACCCCTCTACCTGGCTTTGGCACTGGCCTTTGGGAGGGGGTTCTGTGTCCAGGCGCTATCCTATGGAGGGGTGACGCATCAGGGGCCCTGGCTTACGTATATCCGGGAAACTTGCTCCTTCCTTTTCCTTCCCTAGCACTCCAGTCCCTCCCCAGTTACGTTTAGGGATAAAGCCCCCAAGGGAAGGTGAGAAAGTCCCCCCATCTCCTCTCCCCAACCCTGCATCTCCATTCATCCTTCCTTGTTCAGTCCTTTCCTTTCTTCCCTAGTCTAGGCTGAGACCCAACCTCTTCTATCACCTGCCACTTCTCTTGCTCTGGAGTCTAGACTTTTCTCCTTTGCCTCAGTTGCCTGCCTGATCTAACTGGTCTCAGGCTTTTCTACTTGTGGTTCAGCAATTTCTCCAAAGCTTCCCCCTCTTATTCCCAGCTTCTGAGTGGGGGGCTCCAGAAGTCCATCTGGCACCTCAACCTCGGATGCCCCCACCAGGGGGAGACTGGGAGGTCAAGGGGACACCCCACCACGGGCACTTCCTCTTGGGCAGACGGGTGGGGTGGCCCGTGTAATCATCGGACACAATTATGCGCTATTTATACTCCCTCCCTGCCCCCCACCTGCCTGGCGGCTTAACCCTCTGCCTCCTCCAGACCTGGCCATGCCTCCGGCTATTTTTTCTGTCCTGTCCTTCCAACCATTGTCTCTATCTTTGTTCCTCTGGGCCTGTTTCTTATTTTCTGCTCTCTCTGTTTTTTTAAAGTCAAGCACCTGGTCTTCGGTTTCCCTCTTGTCTCTTTCTCTTTTATGTCCCACAGCGTCTTTTCTGATTCTTTTGGATCGTTTTATTTTTGTGTATCTCTGGGTCTTTCTGCTCTTTTTTCTTTCTTTCTCTCTCTCTTCCTTCCTCCCTCTCTCCCTCTCTCCCTCTTTCTCTCCTTCCTTCCTCCCTTCCTTCCTTCCTTCTTTCTTTTGCTTCTTTCCCTTTTGTCTGCCCTGGTTCCCTAAAACCTTTCTCCAAATGCTGAGCCTCCAGGATTGCTTGGAGGAATTCACATCCAGGGACTGAAATCCAAACACCTGGTCCTAAATTTTGATTCTGCCTGCTAGTTAAACTGCACTTAACCCTCCCTGGACCTCCAGTCTGCTCCTCCTTCCTCCCCACCTTTTCCTCAGCAGGAGCAAAAGAAGCCAGGAAGTGGGGACTCAGGGGAGAAAGTGAGGGAACTGGACTGGGGAGTTAGGGGGTGGGCAGGACAGGTGTCCCTTGCTCTGATGGACGTGGACCCCTCTGTAGGAGAGATGCTACCGACTGGCTGCCCAGTCCCTTCTCTCTCATAAACTTACCTTAGGGCTCAGGTTTCAGTTAATAATAAAACTTTTTGGGTTTCCCTCACCCAACCTAGTTGACCTTCTTTCTTTTCTTCCCCTGTGTGATGAGAGCCATAGTTTGGAAGTCCTGCCAAAGCTCTAACTTCAGGTCTGCCTACAGCAGAGGGAACTGATGCATGGCAATGAAACAGAGAACTGGGAGCTCCCTCCCAGGAAAGGATGATCACTCAGAAGAACTATCCAGCAAAGGATAGAGATTTGACATGTGGCCAAGAGGGGGCTAAACGATGGTAACTGGCAAGGAATGATGGAGGCTAGGGCTTACCTTTTTGGGAGTTAATCCAAAGGGGCGAGGTTCGGACATGGATGAGCTGATCCAATAAACTTCTACCTCCACCCTCACTCCTGCCCACCTTCAATTTTCTTAGACTCAGAAGAGCCAGGTTCTGATCCACAAAGTGACGTAGGCCTCGTTGGTACTTTCTTAGGAGTGAAACTGAGACATTGGGAAGAAGATTGGGGAACCCCTGAGCCTGTGCCAAGCCCTCCTTCCACTCTCCACCCCTTCCTCCAGGCCTTGCTCTCGAACCCACCTCAGTGACCCTAAAAGTTTGGGCAGCCGAAGTCTCCACCCAGAGCATGGCCTTCCTCTTGTCTCTCACATGGAGCACGCACACATGTGCGCGCGCGCACACACACACACACACACACACACACACACACACTGTTCTCCTGATCTAGAGGTGGGTGACTGGGGGAGCAAGCATCTCTGTGGTCAGCTCGGGTGTATGTGTGGCATGTGCACCTCCAGCTATGTGCCTATGCTCACTTGTGTGTGTTTGTCTGTGCCCATTCATGACAGCAGCTGTGGCCGTGTGGGCAGCACTGTGTGTGCGGACGTGTGCATGTATCATCCTGTGTTTGTCCATGAGTGTGTATGTCAGTGTGTTCCAATCTCTCTGTGTGAGTGTCGTCCCCCATCCCCCCCCCCCCCCCCCCCCCCCCCCCCCCCCCCCCCCCCCCCCCCCCCCCCCCCCCCCCCGCCCCGGATCTCTAATTAGTGGTTTGGGGTTTGTTCCTTTTCCCTCCTGTTCCTTCCCTCAGCGGCGCGGCGGCCTCAGCAGCAGTGGGAGCAGCAGCAGCAGCAGCAGCGGCGGGAGCAGCCAGGACTCTGAAGTCAGAGTAGGATTGTAGGATCCCAGTCCGAGTGGGAGCAGGAGTGGAGCTGGCCTTTGAGAGGAGCCCTCAGGCCACCCCCTGCCTGCACTCCCACAGCCCAACCTCCACGGAGGAGAGACCCAGGACACCCAGCCCCAGAGCCCCCAGGTACATGACATTGGGGAGCCCTGAGAGGGGTTCCCGCGGATGTCTATGGGATTGCTGGGGGCAGGGTGGGTGACATCGAGGCCCACTGTCCCTTCCACCCTTCCCCTTCATTACCCCCCACCCCCCAGGACACTTGACAACTTGCCCATGGCCCTACCCTCCTCCTGCTTCCACCCCTTCCCTGGAGCCCTGTCTCTCCTCTCCCGCCCAGATCCCTTCTTTGGGGAGCTCAGCAAATGGAGCAGGAAATTTGGACCCTCTGCCTCCCTCTCTCGCCCTGCTCATTGGATCCGGAGCCTTCTCCGCTGGGAAAGCTGTAATTAGAGGGTGGATCCCTACAGACAGAGAGCAGCCCCCCCACCCCCCACCCCCCAGTCCCTTCTAACTTTAGATCTCTTCTCTCCCATTCTCCCATTCTCCCTCCCTCTCCCTCTCCCTCTTTCTCCGGCTCAGCTGGCTCTCTCCATCTGCCTGGCTCCTTGGGACCCGATCCCCAGCCTCAGGATGGCGTCCTCCCTGCTTGAGGTAACTGCCCCCTCCTCCCCCCAGGACACCAGTGAGAGAATCCTAATGGTCCTAATCCCTCCCTGCCCCCTGCCTCCCAACTCACACAGACAGTGGCTGTGGTGCTTGTCACTTCCAGGGTCCCTCTGATGAGGAGAGAGGACAGGGCTCAGAGGGGGGAGCAGAGGGCAGGAGGAAGGGCTGGAGAGAGAGGGGCCAGGGTCAGAGAGCTGTCAAAGGAAGATGAGAAGGGCCGGGTCAGAAGAAGGCATGGACCTCTGGGTCTGCAGCACACATCAAATCTGAGGAGTGGACAGGGATGGAGGAAGAGGAGGGATGGGAGATGGGTCAGCCCTCTCAGACTGGGGGAGAGAGTGAGAGGGCTGGTGGGGTGGGCACCAGGAACTGCACTGGGTATAGTGCCTCGGGGGGGTCCCCATATCCAGGAGCTCCTGGCCTGAGCCTGGGCTGAAGCTTGTCTGGTTTGTAGGTGAGTAGGGGGTGGGCTATGGGGCAGGGGTGCGTAGGGGAAGAGGCGAGCTATGAGAGAAGGGAGAAGGGCAGCTCTGTGCATGTGGGGGGGCTGGCCAGAGGAACTGGGCCCAGGCCTGAGAGGGAAGCAAGGAGGAGGGCCAGGGTCTGAGGCCGCCTGCCCGGCTCACAAATATTTAGCTTTCAGCCAAAGACAAACTCAGCTCTATTTTGGGAGTGGGAGGCTCCAGGGCGGACTGGGCCACTTCCCCCACAGGCTGGGACCCCGGGATATCTTGCCTTGGCACTGGGGATGGGGGGGCACTAGGGTACCATGGAGGTCAGGTTTGGGGGTCTTGAGAAATCATGAACTCTGTCCAGGAGGGACTCCAGGTGCATAGCCGGAAAGGAAGGACTCATAGCCACTCAAAGCCACTCAGAATGCCTGAGTTCTCCTTGCTTCTGGGTCTCTGACTGTGTTTCTCTGTCATCATCTCTGTCCTGTTTTCTGGATCCCTCCACAGGAGTTTGGGGCTGGAGAGCCCACCTCTTGGGTCAGCCGCCTTCAGTAGCCTTGAGCTTCTCATACTCTCAGGCCCCTCAGAAACCCCCATCTCTGCTCTCAGTGCCCTAGCTCAGGTCCCTGGGCGATGGGCCCCTGGTTCATTCAGCCTCCGGGAAAGGTGTGTGTGAGACGGAGTGAAAGTCTTTTAACACCTGTGTTCACTGGCCTGGGTGTGAGTGCTAGGATGTAAACCAGCGTGACTTCACATGCGTGGCTGGCTCTGGGAGAGCACAGGTGTGTGGTGTGTGTGTGTATATGTACCAGCTGGGCCATCTGGCAACTGGCCGTCCAAGTGGGGAATGGTGTGTGTATGTAAGGCTGGGAATGATGAGTTTGTGATTGAGTTTGAGGGAATGGCATGCAAGCCAGTGGTGCGGACACGATGTCCCTCGTCACTGCTTGGTATCCAGTTGGGGTCCACAGGTGTTGTGTTCTATGTCCTGCCACGATGAGGGCAGATTGCTGACCCTGCCATCTCCCCACTGGACTCTATATGGAGCCATCATTGGAACACTGTGGTTGGTCTTGAGGAAGTTCTGGGACCAAGGTGCGTGGAGATCCTGGGTCATTCCAGGGCAGGGGCAGTGTCAGTGGGCGTGGGCACCATGCCAGGTTGCCAGCATGGCACTGGTGCCTGGGGGAGGGGCTAGCCCAGAGGCCTGCTGGAAAGACACAGGATTGGGGTAGCACTTGGCAAGAGGAGTGTGTGCTAGAATCTGGGCTTTCATGTCCCTCACTCCTTGTGAGCTGGAGATGCCTCCAACACAAAGACACTCCAGTCCTGTCTGTTTCTTCTACTTTTGGGGCACCAGGTCCCTGAGCTGTCCCCTTCCCCCACCCAGGAAGCCTTCCACCTGGCATAGGGGGGCTCTCTGGTGGTGGGAAGAATTTGGAGGTTCAAAGAGGGAAATAGCTGCTGTCTGAGGAGAGGCTCACCTGGGCTGAGTGAGCTGCAGGGGAAGAGTCCAGAGGGAGAAACGGAGGTGAGGGCTAGGTGGGGATGGAGAATTGCAAGTGGGGGAAAACCAGACAATGTGGGCAGAGGTTGACATGGAGAACTGGAACCTGGGACCTTGTGTGCTCAGATCAGATGGCCAGCTGGCCCTCAGATTAGTGCAAGCTTCAGCAGGAGGTCAGTCCGGCGCAGAGGGTCCCTGGAAAAAGAGGACCCTCTACCCTGGCTGCATATAGGAGTGAGAGCTGGGACAGCATCTTGTTCTTTCTTACTGAAAAGGAGACTTCTTTTCAGTACTTGAAGCCTGCTTTTATTGTTTTAGTGGGGTAGAGGTCGGAGGAAAAATAACTGGAAGTTAGGACCCCTGGGAAGGTGATACATTTGGTCAGGTATAGGGGCGCATACGTAGGAACCCCTCAGGAACATGCAAGCAACCGCAGAAGGGAAACTGAGGCCGTGGTAAACCTCCAGCAAGGTGCCCTGCTCTTGGCCTCCAGAACCTTCTGAGTGGGTCTGGTGCCTTGCTCCCCCTTCCCTGCCCTCAGGGGCCCTGGGGGCCACCACTCCAGCGCTGGGGTCTCCTGTTGGCCTGGGGCTGCTAGCCTTCTTTCACCCCTCCTTCCCTCTCCCCAGCTGGGTGGGGTCCCTGGGCTTGGCTGAGGCCCCTGTGGCCACAGTGTGAGGGCCGGGCAGTGGGGGGGGGGGACGGCGTCGGCGTTTTTAAAAATAAACCGACCGCAGGGAAACCAACGGAGCCGGGCTGGGCCGAGGGGGAGAAGTGGTCAGGGGGAGAAGGAGGGAGGAGTGGCCTGGTCTGGGGGTTTTCTGGGGCCCAGCATCATGGTGGTTTTCTTTTAGGTAGGAGATCTGTCCTCCTCCTCCTCCTCCTCCCCCTCCCCTTTTTCTTGTTTCTTCCTCCTTTCTTTTCCTCTCTGTTTTCCTCCCCCTTCCTAGCCGAGTCTCTCTCCATCACCTCTTTGTTTATTCTACTTTCCTCTCTCTCCCTGCCCTTTGTCTTTTCACCTTCCTGCTCTTTTGGATCTCTGCCCATTTCTGCCCCTTGATGCCAGTTTCCCCTTCTGCCTACCCTTCTCCCATGCCCTGTGGCTTTTATATCTGTGCCTCACTCTGTGCAGGATCCTTTGCTCCTCTCAGCTCTGGATCTCTGCCTCTCTACTTCGTACTGCATGTCTTTACCTCTCCGTTCCGCTAGCGTTTGACTCCTGCCAGGTACCCTGCCTCAGCCTACCCTCTGCTTGTAAGATGGGAGGCTCCAGGGAAACTTTGGCTGGGGAGGACCTAGGGCTTTTCCCATAGCCAGATTTGAGGACGGTTTTGGTGGCTCAAATTTGGGAGTCCTTGGGATCAACAGGACTTCAGAGAGGTAATTGGGCAAGGTGGGGGTTGCAGGTGTACACTCGGGGAGCAGTGCAGGAGTGATGACTGCACACGCCCCTCACTGCAACCTTAAACTCCAGACCCACCTGTAAAATCGGTGTCACACACACACATCCCGAATCCTCGGAGGGACCGGGCAGGTCTTGGATGCTTGGGTTCTTTTTTAGCTTTACTGGAAAAGCACCGGGTACATCAGCTTTTGAGAGCATCTTTTTGTGTGAGATTATCAGTCAATATCTGTACCAGTCAGAGATGCTGGAGGGTATCTCCTCCTGGGGTATCCTGAGGTTGACTCAGGGATGGGAATCTCAGGGTGGTTGGGCGAGTAGCAGTGGCATGATGGGCATGGGCACTAAGGACATTTTGTGCTTGGAAAAGAGCCCCATGCCTCATATCTACATATCTTCCTTCACTCACTCATGGTGCTGGAAGGGTGTAGAGAGACCAGCTACATGAGGGCTACATGTTAGGGGACACTGGACATGGAGGGGTATAGCCATGAGCCAATGTCTTAGCCATCCCAATTCCCAGCCTCAGAGGAGTGTGAGGACTTCAGGCTCCTCCAGCCTTCCCAAAGGGGTACCAGCTGCCTCCACAAAGCAGGAGGTGCCCACTGCCCGCTTGAAAGACATTCTTGCCTCAGCCACAGTCCTGGCTTGGCGGCAGCCCTGTTCACTCTCAATGTCCCAGTGTCTCTGCATCGCCTCCTCTTGCTCCCCAGCTCTAGAGTCCCTGCCAAGAGATTCCTTATTCCCTACAGGAGGCTGTGGCCTCAGGGAGACCCGGCCACTCACTGCCTTAGTTGAAAGCTGGAGCAGAGACAGGAAGTGGAATATGGGGGGAAAGCTGAGAAAATCTGGAGTGGGGATGACTGCAGTCCCCTAATATTTCTCTTTCTCCCCACGTTTCTCTTGAGACTTATCTCTTCTCTCCAAGTCTCTGACCATGGCCTCTATGCTGAACCCACTTCCAGGAGCAGGACCCCTTAATTCTTATCTCACCTGGGTGCTGCATCGATCCCCGGCTCTTCTCGTCGCTATTTAAGAAGTGTCTCCTGTTCTCCGGAGGCCCTGGCACCCTCCAGGAACTCCACAGTGAGCTCTGCCTCCTGCCACCTGGGTCAGGTTATTAGGCTGCGTTCTGGACCTCTCTCTCCTTCCATGAATCCACCTGAACTCTGCCCTGAGGCCCAGTGTTCTTTATTGGCTCCTCCACTTCCACCTCCCATCCTCAACTTTTCCCGGACCCCGTGGTTCTGCTCTCCAGGTCTCTGGGGTCTCGTCCCAGGGATTTGCCCTTCCTTTGTCACTTCCCTTCCTCTCCCCCTAAGCAGTGTTTCTCTCTGTCCACAGGAGGAAGCTCACTATGGCTCCAGTCCCCTGGCCATGCTGACAGCGGCGTGCAGCAAATTTGGTGGCACCAGCCCTCTGCGGGACTCAACGACACTGGGCAAAGCAAGCGCAAAGAAGCCATACTCTGTGGGCAGTGACCTTACAGCCCCCAAAACCATGGGGGATGCCTACCCAGCCCCCTTTTCAAGCACCAATGGGCTCCTCTCACCTGCAGGCAGTCCTCCGGCACCCGCTTCGGGCTATGCCAATGACTACCCTCCCTTTTCCCACTCATTCCCCGGGCCCACGGGCACCCAGGACCCTGGGCTACTAGTGCCGAAGGGCCACGGCTCTTCTGACTGCCTGCCCAGTGTCTACACCTCTCTGGATATGGCACACCCCTACGGCTCCTGGTACAAGGCAGGCATCCACACAGGCATCTCACCGGGCCCGGGCAACGCTCCTACTCCTTGGTGGGACATGCATCCCGGGGGCAATTGGCTAGGTGGTGGGCAGGGGCAGGGTGATGGACTGCAAGGGACACTGCCCACAGGCCCTGCTCAGCCTCCACTGAACCCCCAGCTGCCCACCTACCCGTCCGACTTTGCCCCCCTTAATCCAGCTCCCTATCCAGCTCCCCACCTCCTGCAACCAGGTCCCCAGCACGTCTTGTCCCAAGATGTCTATAAACCCAAGGCAGTGAGCAACAGCGGGCAGCTGGAGGGGAGCGGTGGGGCCAAACCTCCTCGGGGCGCAGGCACTGCGGGCAGCAGCGGATACGGAGGGGGCAGCGGAGCAGGGCGCTCCTCCTGTGACTGCCCCAACTGCCAGGAGCTAGAGCGCCTGGGGGCAGCGGCAGCCGGGCTGCGGAAGAAGCCCATCCACAGCTGCCACATTCCTGGCTGTGGCAAGGTGTACGGCAAGGCCTCCCACCTGAAGGCCCACTTGCGCTGGCACACGGGCGAGAGGCCCTTCGTCTGCAACTGGCTCTTCTGCGGCAAGAGGTTCACCCGTTCGGACGAGCTGGAGCGCCACGTGCGCACCCACACCCGGGAGAAGAAGTTCACCTGCCTGCTCTGCTCCAAGCGCTTTACCCGGAGTGACCACCTGAGCAAGCACCAACGTACCCACGGCGAGCCAGGCCCAGGGCCCCCTCCCAGCGGCCCCAAGGAACTGGGGGAGGGCCGCAGTGCAGGGGAAGAGGAGGCCAGTCAGACGCCCCGACCGTCAGCTTCCCCGGCACCCCCAGAGAAGGCCCCTGAGGGCAGCCCAGAGCAGAGCAACCTGCTGGAGATCTGAGCTGGGTGGAGGGTCTTCAGTCCCAGGGCTGCCTTGCCAGCCTCTCCTGGCTTCATGGACCACTGCTTGCCCCTAGACCCCTTTGTCCCAAGCATGCTGCCCTTGGGGCTCTCGCTGGCTCTCCCCTGGCCATTCTGGGCCTGGGTGTCCCCCAGCATGCCACTTCAGCTCACCCGTCCCTTTGCCTTGAGCCTGTTCTGCAAACTCTCATCTCAGGCCCTCACCTCGTGCCTGATTTCCGCAGTCTAGTTTCCTAAGTTCTTCCCTCACCCCTGCTCACAGCTTCCGTCTCCTCTGCTCTATGGCATCATTTCATTTTCCTTCCATCTGGGCTCTCAACTTTATTTCTCCATCTCACTAACTCCTTGACAAACATTCTTTCTGCTTCCCAAGCTTATTTACCACTGTTGCTTATCTTCTAGGCTCCAGTCTTCCCAATTTCCTATTCCACTTGCTTTCCATGCTCCAAAACAGTTTTTGTTTTTTTTTTGTTTTTACAAACACAATGATGATGATGATGATGATGATAATTTATTGCCCCCTGCTGGCCTCTTCATTAGGGACCAGAGTTAGGGGGATTGGGGTTAATGACCTGGCAGGGAGCAGGGTGCCAAGAGGGGGGCAGACCAGTGGGGATCTGATCCCAGAGATGGGGTGACCCCAAGGTCAGGGAGGCTGCCCCCAGGCCTGTATATTTAACCCCTATGTTCCAAGAGAAATGAATACTAATAATAATAATTCTATTTATCTAAGTTATGATGACAGGTCAGGTAGAGTGAGCTGGGGAGGGAAGGAGGTCCATTTCTGCTATGGAAATTTTAGTTAAATGTATCTCTGTATAGAAAAAGTGTTAGTGGAGATCTTGTTAATAGAATTTCTATCATCAGGGTCTCAGTTAACGGGGTTTCTCTTTTAATGGAATCTCTGCTAATAGGGTTGGTTAGCTAGATCTCTGTTAAAGAGTTGATGGGGGGAGGGGTCTCTCAGTTAGGGAATCCCTAGTATTCCCAGCCCCAGCCAGAAGCTGTGAAACCTCAAGCCCTATGCAGGGGAGGACTGGAATGTACCCCAGCTCCTTTGACCCCAGAGCAAGCTCTTCCACTGCCCCTCCCCTGACCCCAGCAGGTTAATCCCTTGTTGCCATGGTTATGGAGAGCTTTCAGCTGCCATCCAGGACATGCTTTTTTTTGTGGAAGCCAAGCTAACAGGAGGAGCACACTGGTTTGGTGGTAGCTCTCCTAAAGAATAGGTGGGGAAGGCTTTCTCTGGGATCAGATTCAAATAAATCAAGTATTTATTGAGTGTCTATTCTGTACAAGGCACTAGTAGGCTGGTGCCTAAAAGCCAAGAGAAAGAAGAATTTATAGAGCTAGAAGGACAGAGGTCCCCGAGTGGATCTGGGGTTGCGTCCACCCCCCCCTACCGCCCCCCCCCCTCCCCCCGACCTGGGACTTCCAATGCTCCCAACTCCACCTCTGGTGACTTTTAAAGCCGCTTCGTGCCTTTGAATGCCTTTCCTGTGACTTTGGATCCTCCTTTTCTATCTCCTGCTCCCTCAAGTCCCCAAGTTAAAGGTTTAAAGGCTCTGGAGCTTGGGGGAGAGGGTAATATTGTGGAAGGGAAAGGATCATGCCCTCATGGAGTCTTTTTTTTTAATTATTATTATTATTATTTAATAAAAAATTCGATTTTAAATTTTGTCCTGGTGAGAAAAGAGAAAGAGGAAGGAAGAAGAGTGAGCCACAGGATTTTTCCTTGGCAAACTGGAGACTCCCCACGGGCATCCTATCGTGCCCGTTGGCACACTGTGCCCGCGGCAGAACGCCGCGTCGGCCAGGCCCTCGGGCGGAGGTCAGTATTTGGGCGCCCAGGGTTGTGTCGTCTCGGGAAGGCAGGTAGGTTTCCTTCCCGGCTCTTTCCAGCCTCCACCTCCGGACTCCGGCCAGGGCAGGGACCCGGTCGGCGCGCCGGTCCCGGGAGCGCGGCGCGGACTACCCCGCGGCCCCGAGCGGGTCCCGGCGGGCGGCCCCGGCCTGGCACGTAACCGCCC
>NC_043709.1:60733441-60855322 GCF_006229205.1 Suricata suricatta
GGGCTCCTCCTGCGGGCGGGAGTTGGGGGCCGCAGCGGAAGAGACGCGGGGTGGGGGAAGGGTTCTCGGGCGCCCGCCCCCATCCCGCCGGGCAGGCTCCTCGGGACCCCCCAGGGCCTGGCCCTCCCGGCTCCCAGTCCCCGCCTGTCCGGTGCCAGCCCCCGCCCGCCGCGGCCTCGCGGTCCTCCCCTCCCGGCCCCTCGGCCCCTTTCATCTTCCCTAGACTCCGCTTGGGGTTTTGCTGGTTTCTGGGAGATAAAAACCGCCTCAAATAGCGGCGGCGCGCTGCCAGGACAAACAGGGCCCGGCGGGCCATGTGCGCCTGGTTACCGGCCCTGAGCCGGGGCGCCAGGCCTCGGCGGGCCGAGCTCGGGGTACGCAGGCTCCGCCGGCGCCTCCCACCTCACAGACTCGAGGCCCCCTTTAAAAGCCTCTGGCAGCGGCCCGGCGCTGCCTCGGTTTCCCGCCCAGGTCGTAGGGAACCCCCCTCTCCCGCATTGGAGACCGCCCGCTGAGCGCTCGGAGTGCGTGGGGCTGCGGGTCACAGTCGCTGTGTCGCCGGGGCCGCCGCGCCCCCTGGTGAAGTTAGAGGGAAGTGCTCTAGGGTTGAAGGTCGGCCTCCCAAGAGTCTGCAACTCGTGAAAAACACTGGGCAAACCTTAAACACGGAGGCGGCGGGGACCCATTATGACTACACAACGCACCGTTCCTCCTCCCCAGTTCACATTACAGGGCGAGAGGCAGGCCCCTAACCGGTAATTACAACCTAACCTGTCGGTGGAAATCAAGCTACACCGAAGGGAGGTGGAAGTTGCAGGCTGAGGTCGCAGTGATTTTTTGGGGGGTACGGGTTGGCTGGTGCCATGACTGAGATACAAACAAAAACTTTGTCGGTGGGTTCTCAGTGCTCCCCACGAATCTGTCAAAGTCAGGGACTCCCTCTTTACCTCCAAAGCCTGCACTGCTTCCCCTTCTCAAGGATAGCTTTCCCAGCCAGTTTCCCCAAACTACCCTCGGGTTTTACTCTACACCCTTTAAGCTTTCTGTAACGTTCCAGGTGACGGTGAACTAACCTAGCAAATTAAACTGAGATATTGCAAGATTTTCTATGGTGTGTCTAGGATCACTGTCATTTGGGAAGTACTAAAGTGGAGGAGATCCCTGGCTTTCTCCATGTTAAGGGCATTTTCAGAGGAGCCTTCTTGTTTTCTGACCCTGGAATAACTTTCTTGGGGGCAACTTTTCATGTAGAAAGGAGGGGTAGACAGAGTCGAAGAATGCTAAACCTAGAATGCCCCCTAGTTTCTCCAACTTGACTGGCAACTCTTGGAAGCAGTGACTATGCCTTCTACATTTCTGTGTCCCTAGAGCATGGTCCTTAGAATTGCTCATTAACCTTTGTTAAATGAATAAACCAGGGACACCTGGGTGGCTCAGTGAATTAGGCATATGCTTCTTGATTTCGCTCAAGTCATGATCTTGCTGTTAGACTGGGCTCTGTGCTGACAGCTCCGAGCCTGCTTGGAATCCTCTCTCTGCCTCTCCCCTGCTCGCTCTAGTTCTCTTTCAAAATAAATAAACATAAAAAAAAAAAAAAGCTCAAGGTCACCAAGTTCATGGCACAGTTACGGCTAATCAAGTGTTTAGTACTTTACGATTTATTTAAATGGCTTCATTTCCATTATTTTGTATGGGAAACAACCAGGTGAAATAATTAGGAGGGTGCAAAAGTGAGGAAACTGAGGCGCAAAGAATTAAAAAACTTTCCAAAGTATCACAGCTGCAAGAAGAGGCGCTCCCATTCTGCATTCTAACTCCATCCTTTGGAAGCAGAATAAAATCAATCTCATTTTATTTTAAACGTATTTTTTACTTGTTTTAAGTAAACTCCACACCCGACATGGGGCCCAAGTTCATTACCCCAAGATGGAGTCTCATGCTCCACCAACTGAGCCAGCCAGGCTCCCCTATCTCACTTTTATCCTTAAATCAGAATGACGCCTCGTCTTGGTATTTTTAGGTTCAGTCTCTCGGTGCCTCACTTTCCTCTCGGTGATAGAACAGTACCCACCTCATGGGGTTGTAAAGATTAAGCAAGCATCTTACTATATAATACGTGCTCAGAAAATGTCACTGTTTTCCAATTGTTCCCACTCGCCCTCCGCGCCTAACTTTGGGGACCTGAGGTTTCGGCTGGGGCTTCCCTCTTCCTCCCAAGGTCTCTCCTAACTTTACTCCCCCCAGAGGCTTTTCACAGCTTTCTAGCCAGCTACCGGAGACAGTCCACATTTTCCCTGGGATGATCCACGGTCCTGGGAGAGTTTAATTATACTTCCCTGAACGTGGATTATTTTGAGCTTTCCGAGCGCTGAGAGCGGGAGTGGGAAACTGTGTTGTGGGATTTGGAATTGGGGAAAACAGCAATCTCGCATAAAACAAACCACACACACACAAAACCAGCTCCAACCCTTAACTATGGGTTGGCTCCGGAACACGCCCGCGCCGCTCTCCCTTTCGCCGCTACGCGGCGCGCGAGGACGCTCTGGACGTCGGTCCCGGACTGCGCACGCGTTCGCGTTCTGCGTTACCCTTCCTCTCACTTTCGCTAAATTTTGCACTGCTGTTTGTCCCAGACGGCTACCCGTACCGACCGAATCTAGCCCGGGAACTAAGAGAGGAGCGGGATCCGCGAATTTACCGATTCCAGACGTCCTCGGAACGGGCACCATGTGCTCCCTGGGACTGTTCCCTCCGCCGCCTCCTAGGGGTCAAGTCACCCTATACGAGCACAATAACGAGTTGGTGACAGGCAATAGCTATGAGAGTCCGCCTCCTGACTTCCGGGGCCAGGTGGTCGGGGCGAGAAGGGAGGGGACCTACAGGCATGGGGGAGGGGCATGAGAGACCTGAGGCAGCGTAGCAGGGACGGGGTTGCTGTCCTCGGTCCCGCGAACTGGAGACCGTCTGGCCCAGGTTTGAGAATAGAAGGGCTGGGATTGGAGAATGAGGGATGCTGAGGAGCTGTGAGGCAGGCCTAGAGGGAATGGAGAGAATGAGGGAGAATTTAGGGGATGTGAGGGCGCAGGAGAACTACTGAAAAGTTGGGGACAGTACTTGGGAGAGCTGTGGAGGCATAATCTGGAGCGTCCCCGCGCCCCCCCCCCCCCCAGCGTTCCTGGGGAAGAAAACGGAGAGAAACTGACATTTGCTATGTATGAAAGAGTCTCCGAGTCAGATGTGCTTCACAGATACAAGATTTAATAATCACAGCACTCCTATGCAGTACTCTAGTTTTACGGATAAGGGAACTAAACTGTTTCCCTTTCCCGGCAGTGTTAGGTTTATGGGAATGGAAAGCAGGTCTCTGGAGCCTCTTACTCTTAGCCCAGCCATGGTGTAGAGATTGACAGGGAGTTAAGCAAAGATCCGGGGAAGAGACTGACTCATTGTCACACCTCTCATTTCTGGCCTATAGTGGATCAATCTTCCTGTCCTGAACCTGACTAAGGATCCCCTGAAGACCCCTGGGAGGCTGGACCATGGCACAAGAACTGCCTTCATCCATCACCGGGAGCAAGTGTGGAAGAGATGCATCAACATATGGTGAGACTTGGCAAACGGTCTCCTGGGCCATGATCTGCCGATCTTGAAGAAGATGGGGTCACCCTCCCTCTGCCTTGGGCTGCCAGGCTCTCTCTAGCTCAGGGCTGGATATCATTCATCATAACAAATTAGCCGTCCTTACTGAGAAACCTAAGTCGACAGTAGTTCATTTCATCTCCAGTGACCTGCCTTGCCTTCTGATTTGATTAGGTGAACCTGCTCCCTGCCCCCTCTTCACATCATTGCCACTTTCTGAGCTTTTACCTGACGCTTAGGTATAGATCTAACATTGCAGTCAATAAATAATCTCATATTTAGGTCATTCATTTGGTACATGTATGAGTGGAGCCACCTGTCTGGATTCAGGTCCTGGCTGTATCACTTTTTAGCTGTGTGATATTGGGCAAGTTACTCAATCGATTGGTCCCTAACTTTCCTCATCTGTAAAATGGAACCTATCTTACAAGGTTGTAGTGACAAGGAAATGAATCGATGGATGTAAAGCACTTAGAGAACAGTGCCTGGCCCATACACATTAATCTCTTCAAGGGTTAGTTATTATCACTGTCATGTGTAGGGTAAATTCCTACAAATCCAGCAGTTGGGTTCAAAGGGTGTGTCCATCTGTAATATGGTGAGCTGCCACCAAATAGTCCTCCATTGAAATTGTATATATTTACAGTCTCACCAGCAGTGTATGAGAGTGCCTGTTTGCCAGCACATGTGCTATCAAATTTAGATATTTGTTACCATAGTCCTGTTAAAAAAATTTTTTTTAAATGTTTTTATTTATTTTTGAGAGAGAGACAGCATGAGCAGGGGAGGGCCAGAGAGAGAAGGAGTCACAGGATCTGAAGACAGGCTCCAGGCTCTGAGCTGTCAGCACAGATCCCGACGCAGGTCTCAAACCCACAGACCGTGAGATCATGACCTGAAGTGAAGTCGTATGCCACCCAGGCGCCCCATGCATAGTCCTGTTTAATTTGCACACCTCTTTGTGTGAGGGAAGCTCTTGTCTGATAAGTCATTCAGTCCCAGCTTCTTTCTCATTTCCTACCTCTTCACCTGCTGCATCTTCCTGCCTTTTCTGTGCCTCGTCTTCCTGGTGTCCCTTAAATATTAGTGTCCTGGGCTAGACTTAAAATTGATAACTTCATACCAGGTGTTGCCTCATTTGCCAACCCCCCTCGGTTGGCTCTTCCACAGGCTTCACACACTCAGCATGTTCAAAGCCGATCTCTTCATTTCCTTTTCCAAACCTGCTTCTACCTTGTGTTCTTCATCTCAGGGAATGACCTTACTGCTCATTCAGGAGCAAGTGGTTTGAATGTAGGCTCTGGGGCAGACAGACAGGTTGAATCCTGATGTTGCTACTTCCTACCTAGGTCACATTGACAGTATTGACCTTTTCAAGCCTTCGTTCTTTTATCTAAAAATGCAGATGTTAACAACACCAATTTTTTAGGGTTGTGATGGTGGCTGAATTAGATGATGTGTGTGAAGCATCTAGCCCAGCTTGGCATACTGTAAGCAGTATTAGCTGCTATCATTATTACGTAGGTGTTTCCTTTGATGTTACTCTTACTAATGTCTAATTAGCCCTCAAATTCTGTTCATTCTACTTCCTCACCTCTCAAATCTATCTGCTTTTCTCCAACCCTATTAGTTCAGAGCACTTTGGCCTTTTTTCCAGATTTGTGAAGTAGCCTCTTACCCCATCTCCTTCTCTCCATTTTTGTCCCCTTCTAATTGGCAGCCAGACTGATATTTCTAAAATGCCAATGTGATAAGTTTATTCCTCTGTTTAAAATCCTTCTGTGGTGGAGAGCCTGGCTGGCTCGGTTGGTAGAGCATGACTCTTGACCTCAGAGTCATGAGTTCCAGCCTATGTTGGGTGTGGAGATTACTTTAAAAAAAAAAAATCTTTTCTTGGTTTTCTGTTTACTGGCTTAGGACAAGTCTTGATCCCTTGACCTGCTCACAAGTTCCTGAAAGACTGCTGAGCCTTCGTTGTCTTGTTGGTAAAATGAGCAGAATATTGTTTAGATGAGTGTGATAATTAAATGAAAGAATTATATGTAAAGTACCCAGCACATACTTGGCACTCATTAAAAATGTGAGTGCTGGGGCGCCTGGGTGGCTCAGTCGGTTAAGCCTCCGACTTCGGCTCAGGTCAGTTCTCACGTTCGTGGGTTCAAGCCCCACGTCAGGCTCTGTGCTGACAGCTAGCTCAGAGCCTGGAGCTGCTTCCGGTTCTGTGTCTCCTCTCTCTGACCCTCCCCCTCTCATGCTCTGTCTCTCTCTGTATCAAAAATAAATAAAACATTAAAAAAGTTTTTAAAAAAATTAAAAAAAATGTGAGTGCTCCTTTTTAAAAAAAAGTTTTTATTAAAAAAATTTTTTTAATGTTTATTTTTGACAGAGAGAAAGGGAGAGAGTGCAAATGCATGAGCAGGGGAGGGGTAGAGAGAGAGGGAGAGGTTCTAAAGCAGGCTCCACACTGACAGCAGAGAGCCTGATGTGGGGCTTGAAGCCCTGAACCACGAAATCATGACCTGAGCTCAAGTCACATGCTTAACCAACTGAGCCACCCAGGCGCCCCTGAAGATTTTATTTAAAAAAAATTTTTTTTAATGATTTTTATTTATTTTTGAGAGACAGAGATAGTGTGAGCAGGGGAGGGTCAGAGAGAGAGGGAGACACAGAATCCGAAGCAGGCTCCAGGCTCTGAGCTAGCTGTCAGCACAGAGCCCGACGCGGGGCTTGAACTCATGAACTGTGAGATCATGACCTGAGCTGAAGCCGGCCGCTTAACCGACTGAGCCACCCAGGCGCCCCAAGATTTTATTTTTAAGTAATCTCTACACACGATGTGGGTCCCGAACTCACAACCTTGAGCTCAAGAGTCACTCACTCCACCCACTGAGCCAGCCAGGTGCCCCTAATGCTCTTATTTTTAATACATGTTTATTGACTGAATAAAACTTGTGGAGGAAGACTGAAGGGATCAGAATCATCTGACTCACAGCTTTCTCTCATCAGGCGTGATATGGGCCTTTTTGGGGTGCTGAATGAGATTGCGAACTCGGAGGAAGAGGGTAAGTATGTTCTTCTCCCACCTTCTCTAGTTTTATGGTTGGCATCTCCCCTCCATATTCTTCATAACTTATCCCAGTACCTCTTGGCCCAGCCCGTTGCCCTTTAGCCCTGTTTTTCCTGCCCCAGTTGTCTGTGCCCGCACCATCTTCTTTTCTCCCCTCTGCCTCCCTCACATCCCCCAGAGTGGGTGTTGGGAGCATTTGTTGGGCGGAAGGACCTGGGGGATGCTGGTCCTTGCTCATCCTTCATCTTAGGGTGTGTGTTGAGAGCCCTGTGAATGGTTTAATCAGAGCTGCTTCCTCAACCTCACAGTGTTTGAGTGGGTGAAGACGGCGTCCAGCTGGGCCCTGGCACTCTGTCGATGGGCCTCCTCCCTCCACGGGTCCCTGTTCCCCCACCTGACTGTAAGTTTGGCTTCCTCCCTGGCTCCCTCTCCAGCTGCCGCTCCCTCCCTCCTACCCTCTTCCATTTCCCATCCCTTAAGGTCAGGGTGGGGTGGGAAGCCTGCAGAGGGTGGGAGCAGCCCAGCTGCCATCGAGGGGACACACTCCCTTTGTCCCAGCACCCCCTCTGTCCGCTTTGTTCTTGCAGCTCAAGAGTGAAGATCTGATTGCCGAATTTGCCCAAGTCACAAACTGGTGAGTGTAGGAGCTCCGGGCTTTTGTGGGAAGGAAGTCCTGAACCTTGGAACTTCTCTGAGGGAGACGGCAGTCTAAGCAGAGAGCCCTCACACCGCTCTCCTGACTACTCCCCACATTCTCATTCCTCGTACCTCCCGAAAAAAGAACTAAAAGGGAGAAACGATACTGCCCTCATATGAAAGGGAAGCTGAGCCTCTGGGCTGGGGGATGGGGAGGCGCAGGTCCACCTTCCTCATGTCCACTCCCGTGCCAGGTCCAGCTGCTGCCTGCGGGTCTTTGCGTGGCACCCCCACACTAACAAGTTTGCGGTGGCCCTGCTAGATGACTCCGTCCGCGTGTATAATGCCAGCAGGTATGTGGGGGGCATGCGGGGCATGCTGCGACTCTTCAGTTTCCACAAGTCAGTCTCCCTGTCCCTGCTAGCCTTGGTTCCAGGTTCCTGTAGCTCCTGGGCCTGGTCTACAAGACCCCTTCCCGAACCATGTCCGGGAGTCTCTACAACTAGATGTGTCCTGTTTCCGGATGTAACCTTTATCCTGTCCTTCTGCCCCACAATACCCCTGGGCTCTGCGTGATCCACTTTCTTCTCTTGGCTTTCCCTCCTCAACTGAACTCCGGTCCCCTCAGCTGTAGTGTCCCCACTTTGACTCAGCCCCTTAATCTTCATCACAGCACCATCGTCCCCTCCCTGAAGCACCGGCTGCAGCGAAATGTGGCGGCTCTGGCCTGGAAGCCACTCAGTGCCTCTGTGTTGGCTGTGGCCTGCCAGACCTGCATTCTCGTCTGGACCTTGGACCCCACCTCTTTGTCCACCCGGTGAGTCCCAGTGGCCTCTGTCTTACTTTGGCCTGAGGGTTACAGCCATGCTAGTGGTGGTGGGCGTCGAGGTCTGGAAGAAGTTCTTTGTCCTCACAGTGCTTTCCAGGGCTGTGGGAGAAGCAGACCCAAGGTCAGCATCCAGGTGCTGAGAAGGCTGTAATCTAGAGAAAGGGACACAACTAGGAACTTATGGAATTGTGGGGAGTGTGTATCCATGGATCATGGAGTGGAAGGACTTGTCTTTTTCAGAGGACTGTCCCGATATAGGGTTTGTTTGTTTACTTATTTATTTATTAATGTTTTATTTATTTTTGAGACCGAGAGAGACAAAGTATGAGCGAGGAGGGGCAGAGAGAGAGGGAGACATAGAACCGGAAGCAGGCTCCAGGCTCTGAGCTGTCAGCACAGAGCCTGATGCGGGGCTCGAACCCACGAACGTGAGATCATGACCTGAGCTGAAGTCGAGGCTTAACCAACTGAGCCACCCAGGCGCCCCCCGATGCAGGGTTTAAAGGGAAGTGTGGGGGAGGAAATTAATTTAGACAGAACTTGAAATCAAGGAAATTGGAAAAAGAATACCCATGAGAATTAAGTAAATATAAAACCAGAAACGGATTCTTTAAATTATGAATAAAGAAGAAAACTTTTTGGCCAGCCATATTGGGGTAGAATAGAAAATCAGAGTACAGTATTTTCCAAGTGGGAAAGAAGAGATAACAGCAGATATGGAAGAAAATAGAACTATTTGATAGTATCGTATGCAAGTTTACTTTTTTAAAAATTTTTAAATGTTTTATTTATCTTTGATACAGAGAGAGACAGCACAAGAGGAGGAGGGTCAGAGAGAGAAGGAGACACAGAACCTGGAAGCAGGCTCCAGGCTCCGAGCTAGCTGTCAGCAGAGAGCCTGATGCGGGGCTCGAACCCACGAACATGAGATCTGACCTGAACCGAAGTCGGAGGCCCAACTGACTGAGCCACCCAGGCGCCCCTCGTATTCAAGTTTAGACTAACAAATTGAAAATCTAAAGGAAATATTTGATTCTCTACCAAAACCTAACCAAAGTGGATTGTGTGAGAGATTAAAACAGATGAGCTCTACCACTAAAAAAAAATGCCAGGCTATGGGGTGCCGGGCTGGTTCAGTCCATTGAATGTTTGACTTTGGCTTAGGTCGTGATCTTATAGTTTGTGAGTTTGAACCCTGCGTTGGGCTCTGAGCTGACAGCCTAGGCCTGGAGCCTGCCTTGGATTTTGTGTCTCCCTCCTTCTCTGACTCTTCTCCTGCTCACACTCTGTCTCTGTTTCTCTCAAAAATAAATAAACATTAAAAAAAATGCCAGGCTGAGATGGCATTATGAAAGTTCTGTGATAATCTGCATGTTGTTTGTTTAGTTTTTAAAGTAGGCTCCAGGGGTGCCTGGGTGGCTCAGTCGGTTAAGCATCTGACTTCGGCTCAGGTCAGATCTCACGTTCGTGGGTTCGAGCCCCGCGTCAGGCTCTGTGCTGACAGCTAGCTCAGAGCCTGGAGCCTGCTTCTGGTTCTGTGTCTCCTTCTCTCTCTGCCCCTCCCCCTCCCATGCTCTGTCTCTCTCTGTATCAAAAATAAATAAAACATTAAAAAAAAAAAAGTAGGCTCCATGCTTAACACGGGGTTTGAACTTACGACTGTGTGAGTAAGAGTTTCATGCTCTACTGACTGAGCCAGCCAGGTACCCTTCCATGTTATTTGAATTAGACCAGATCATAGAAAAATTTGGAAAGCCTCCTGATTTTTTTCCTTTTAATAAACTTTATTTTGGTATAATTTTACATGTTTAGAAAAGTTGCAGATAGTACAGAGTTCTGGTATACCTGTTCCCCATTTTTCCCCATTGCTAATGTTACATTTGTCAAAACTAAGAAACTGATGTTTGTACATTACTAACTATACTCAGACCTTCTTCAGGTTTTACCAGTTTTTCCATTGATACCCTTTTTCTGTCCCAGAATTCATCCTGATTTATTTTTATAAAGCTAAACCCTAAAACTTAAAGCCGACAATAAGTAGTTTAAGAAAGATGATATTTGAGCATAGATTTAAAAATCATAGATAGGGGTGGGGCACCTGGGTGGCTCAGTCAGTTAAGTGTCCGGCTTTGGCTCAGGTCATGATCTCAGGGTTCGTGGGTTTGAGCCCCACGTCGGGCTCTGTGCTGACAGCTAGTTCAGAGCCTGCAGCCTGCTTCAGATTCTGTATCTCCCTCTCTCTCTGCCCCTCCCTGCTCATGCTCTGTTTCTCTCTGTCTCTCAAAACAAAACAAAACATTAAAAAAAAATCATAGATGGGGTGCCTGGGTGGCTCAGTCAGCTAAGTGTCTGACTTTGGCTCAGGTCATCATGTCATGGTTTATGAGGTTGAGCCCCATGTTGGGCTCTGCGCTGACAGCTTAGAGCCTGGGGCCTCCTTCAGATTCTGTGTCTCCATTTCCACCTCACCTCTACTCACACTGTGTCTCTCTCAAAAATGAATAAACATTAAGAAAAATATTAAAAATCCTAAAGAAAATATTAGCAAATAGAGTAAAAAAGCATATTTTATTTTATAAGTTTATTTATTTATTTTGAGAGAAAGTATGTATGTGAGCGGGGGAGGGGCAGAGAGACACAGAGGGAGAGAGAAAGAAGCCCCAGCAGGCCCCTCTGCCAGGGCACCTGATGTGGGGCTCGATCTCACCAACTGCAAGATCATGACCTGAGCCTAGGCCAAGAGTCAGGTGCTTAACCAACTGACCCACCTAGGTGCCCCCAAAAGCATATTTAAAAAGAAAAATCTTAACCATGTAGAATTTTCCAGAAATTAAAGACATTAATCATTAGGACATCTATTAACATGATTTATTACATTAGTTAATTAAAGGAGAAAAATAGTTATATCCATAAAGGCTCTTCTTAGAGACATTCCAGGTGAAAACAGAAAGTAAAATAGGAATACAAAGAGATGACCTAACGTAAGAATTTACTCAGGGAAATAGAAAGAAAAAAAGAGTATTTACTCAGAATTAGTAGCTCTTGTGTTAGACAGTGAAATATGAAATATTAAAGGTATTTTCTCCAGTAATGTCAAGATAAAGACAGTTACCATTATCACTGTTATATTTATTTTATTTTGCTTTCTATTTTTTTAAAGATTTTATTCTTTTGGAGCACCTGGGTGGCTCAGTCGAGTGTGTGACACTTGATTTTGGCTATGTCTCTCCCTTCTCTCTTAAAATAAATAAACATTACAACAATTTTTTTTTAAAGGAGTTTATTCTTTTAAGTAATCTCTACACCCAAACTGGGACTCAAACTCACAACCTGAAGATCAAAAATCACACATTTCTACTGACTGAGCCAGTCAGGCACCCCTCATTGTCACCATTGTTAATCAACATTATTTTTGGAGAGTCTAGTGAGAGCGTTAAAACAAAAAGGTGACATCTTGAAAACAAAGGGAAAATTATTCTTCTTTGAAGATAAGATTTCATATCTAGATAAAATAAGAAACTCAACTAAAAAAACTATTTGATCTAATAAATTTAAATGTAGTAAGGTGGGGCACCTGGGTGGCTCAATTGGTAGGGCCTCAGACTTTGGCTTAGGTCATGATCTCACATTCGTGGGTTCGAGCCCCATGTGTGGCACTGTGCTGACAGCTCAGAGCCTGGAGTTGCTGCTGATTCTGTCTCCCTTTCTCTCTGCCACTCCCCCTCTCATGCTCTGTCTCTCTGTGTATCCGGAAAAAAAAAAAGTAGTATGGTGACTGGATCCAAGAAACCAAAAATTTAATAGTTTTCTTTAATATCTATAATAATCATTGAGAAATTGAGGCAGAAAAAATATTGATTTACAGTACATGCAATTACTGAATCACTAAGAATAAACTATTTAATGTATTTAATCTACCAGACATCTGAAGAAAGTTGTGGAGGAACCTCGACCTTGAACTAGAGCTGAATAAATGGGAGACATACTCTATGCCCAGACATCAATGTGTAATCATAAAAATACCAAATTAAGTGGACTTGCAACCAGAATTCTTCTGGCTTTTATTTTTCTGAACTGGGCAAAATGATATTCAGAGTTTTTACTAAAGAATAAATATCGAAGAACCACCAAGAAAAGTTTGAAAAGGAAGAATATTGAGGGGAGACTTGCCCTACTAAGTATTAAGATATTTTATGAAGAAGTTACAGTAATGGAAAGTTACCATTGACATAAGGATAGACAAACCAGATCAGCGTAACTGAATAACATTCAGGAACAGACCTAAGAATACATGAAAATTGAATATATGATAAATTTTGTTTATTATTGCAAAAAAGAAGTTTCGTGTGTGTATGTGTGTGTGTTTTAGGAGAGTTAGGATAATTGGCTATCCCTTTGGGAAATCATAAAGGTAGTCCTTGCTTTATATAAAATATACAAGTAAATTCCAAGCAGACTAAAAAATTAAAGATAGAAATAAAAGGACTAGAAGAAAATAGAATATTTTTTACTCATTCAGAATATTATTAAAATGTTTCATAATATCTAGTACTTAGCAAGACTAGGAAAGTGGGTACATTTTTTCTTGTGAGAAGACTATATTGTACAAACTTTTCAAAAAATAATTTGTTGGTTTGTTTATATTTACTTAGTTTATTTTTGACGGACAGAGTGAGCAGGAGAGGGGAGAAAGAGAATCTCAAGCAGGCTCCACACTATCAGCAAGGAGTTTGATGTGGGCCTCTAACTCTCTAACCGTGAGATCATGACCTGAGCCGAAACCAAGAGTTGGACACTTAACTGACTGAGCCACCCAGATGCCCCTATTTTTTAAAAAGTGCCAGCCTTTTTTACCCCAAAATTTGAACTCATAGTAACATAAGTACATAAGGATATTGATACAGAGAATTTTATTTTTTTTAAACAGTTTATTGTCAAATTGGTTTCCACACCCAGTGCTCTTTCCCATAAGTGCCCTCCTCCATCACCACCACCTCTTCTCCCCCCTCCCCCTTCCCCTTCAGCCCTCAGTTCATTTTCAGCATTCAATAGTCTGATACAGAGAATTTTTTTACAGCATTATTTGTAATAAGATTACAGGAGTACCTTGGTGGCTCACTTGGCGAGTATCTGACTCTTGATTTCAGTGCAGGTCATGATCCCATAGTTTGTGAGATTGAGCCTTGCTTGTGTCGGGCTCTGTGCTGACAGCACAGAGCTTGAGATTCTCTCTCTCCCTCTCTCTGCCCCTCCCCTGCTCAAGTGTATGCTCTTTCTCTCAAAATAAATAAACTAAAAAAAAAATAACCCACATCATAAACAATTGTGAAACGTCCATTTTGGAGGTCTGAGTGCATGAATTATAGTTTATCTGTTCAGGGGAATTGAGACAGTGGAGCCACTGAGAAGAATGTGATGGATCTCTATGAACGGACCTGAAAAGCTAACTGATTTATTGTAAAGTCCAAGAATAAGTTGTGTTCTGTGATCTAGGATCTCTCTGGCACTAGAGGTAGTTACAGTTTGCTGGAAAAGGGAGAGGATGGCATTCATTCAGGTCACAGCCTGCACCTGCTAGGCCAAGTACGTGGCTCTGGACATACAAAGTTGACTAAGTCACAGCCTCATGGTGGAGGATGACCCACATGTAGTACCTTTGACAGGCAGAAAACAATGCAGGAGCACAGACAGGAAGACTAATTCTGACAAGGAAAGACAGGGTTTGCAGCACAGGATGAGTTCTGGGGGGTGCAGCAGATATTTCTGGAAGAGAAATTGGAACCCTGAGGTAGAGTCATAGATGGTCCCAGGCCCCAGGTGGGGCGGGGCGGAGAGAGCTCTGGCCTGGGGCAGAGCGCGGCCTTTCCCCCACTCGGCACCGTCCGGCTTTGCCGGTCATAAGTTCTTGTCTCCCAGAGGCCCACCAGTGCAAGCATCCTTCCTTTCATGCAGTTTCATTCGTGGACCTCAGGTGGTGACTCTGCCCTTCCTTCCTTATTTTTCCTATCACTTCCATGACCCTTATTCATTTCTCTTAACTTGGATTCCAGGGGCCATTGGGATTTGGAAGTTTCAGTGGAAGGCGAGGAAGTAGAGTTGGGGGGCATTCCTTTTGTTGCACTCTGGTTTTATACCATCTCCCGTTGGCAGACCCTCTTCCGGCTGTGCGCAAGTGCTCTCTCACCCTGGGCACACACCTGTCACCAGCTTGGCCTGGGCACCCAGTGGGGGACGGCTGCTCTCAGCTTCACCTGTGGATGCTGCTATCCTGGTGAGTTGGTCCCCACCCCTCTTTTGGCCATTTGAGCCCCCTTAGGTGTGAGGCAAGAGCATTCTTCTCCAGTGGGGGGAAAATATACTGGGGGGGAGGAGAGGAATAATTGTCCATTCAGTGTTAAACTTACCCATGGAAGGAGCGGCACCATTCCAACTCCTCAGATTTAAAATTGCTGGGACGCCTGGGTGGCTCATCCAGTTAAGCCACCGACTCTTGGTTTCGGCTCAGGTCACAATCGCATGGTTTGTGGGATTGAGCCCCGTGTTGGGCTCTGCACTGACAGCGTGGAGCCTGCTTGGGATCTCTCTCCTTTTCTCTCTGCACCCTCCCTTGTTTGCTCTCTCTCAAAAGTTCTGCTTGTTATCACTGTACATATAAACCTATTCCCTCCTGTTTTAACAGTCCCTCTCTTGCTTCCTCCCCTTTCTGTGTCCTTGTACCTAGAGTAAGGGCAGCCCCTGTGAGTTCCCACTCACTCCTCCCCTTCTGCCTAGGTATGGGATGTCTCAACAGAGACCTGTGTTCCCCTTCCCTGGTTTCGGGGCGGTGGGGTTACCAATCTGCTCTGGTCTCCGGATGGCAGCAAAGTCCTGGCTACCACTCCTTCAGCTGTCTTTCGGTGAGTCGGGGGAGAGTGGGGAAAGGGGGAAGGACAGGAACAACCCCAAGAGGCACTTGGCTCCTGGAACTTCCAGCAGGCAGAACCTTCTGTTCTGTGACCATTCTCTGACCTGGCCTGGGACCAGCAGAGGGAGGGAAGTACAGTTTTGGAACCTAGAGGTCCTAGGCTGTGACCTGACTCTTTCCGGCGCAGAGTCTGGGAAGCCCAGATGTGGACTTGCGAGAGGTGGCCTACTCTGTCAGGGCGGTGTCAGGTGAGAGGGGACTGTGATTCAGAGAGCCGGCGAGGAGGTGGGCCTCAGATTCCCCCAGCTTGTCTCCCTGCACCCACCTATGGACCGGTGTTCCCCTACCTTTTCTTCCCTGACCCCAGACTGGCTGCTGGAGCCCAGATGGAAACCGACTGCTCTTCACTGTATTGGGGGAACCACTCATTTACTCCTTGTCATTCCCAGAACGTTGCGGTGAGTCAGGGGAAGCAGAATATCTGGGGCAGAGGGAGGCAGGCACCCCCTGGAATATGCTACTCTGAAGGATAAAGAGAAGTAAAACTTGGGAGAGTTGAGAGGTGTTGATACCTACAATGGGTGGGAGCCAGGGGACCAGTGAGAGGCCCTTTCCTGTACCCAGAGCCTCTGCCCTTCTCGCAGGGGAGGGAAAGGGGCGCGTTGGAGGTGCGAAGTCAGCCACCATTGTGGCGGATCTGTCTGAGACCACAGTACAGACACCAGATGGAGAGGAAAGGTGAGTTGAATGGTGAGGGAGGGGCAGTGAAAAGGTGGAGGGACCATGCTGAGCCCTCCCAACCTACTGTTTTGACCCACAGACTTGGGGGAGAGGCTCACTCCATGGTCTGGGACCCCAGTGGAGAACGTCTGGCTGTGCTCATGAAAGGTAAGAGGTGGGATGGAAGTTGTTGGAGGATGCTCAGGCCGCAGCCATCTTCCCATTAATGGAGGGTGTCCATGTCCTGGCTGCAGTTCTCTGCCCTGCCCCAAGATTCTGCATATAGGGTGCCTTCCTGTCACATCCATTTCTTACAGGAAATCCGCGTGTCCAGAATGGTCAACCAGTCATCCTCCTTTTTCGCACTCGAAACAGCCCTGTGTTTGAGCTGCTTCCTTGGTAAGTGCCAGCTAGGCCATCAGGTCTGGACTCCCCACTAGCCTTCCCACACCAAACCCACCTCCTCCTCCACTGCCCAGCTCCAGCTGCCTGTTTCCCTTCCCCTCCTAGTGGCATCATCCAGGGGGAGCCAGGGGCCCAGGCACAGCTCATCACTTTCCATCCTTCCTTCAACAAAGGGGCTCTGCTCAGTGTGGTGAGTAGGCCAGGCTGCTGGGTTCAGGAGCGGGGCAGAAGAACCCAGGACCTTGGCTGCTGTGTGGCCCCCACTCTGTGGCCGCCTTTGGTCCTAGGCTCTGATAGATTTCTTTTGTCCCTCTCTGCAGTGCTGGTCCACAGGCCGGATTGCCCACATTCCTCTGTACTTTGTCAATGCCCAGTTTCCACGTTTTAGCCCAGTGCTTGGCCGAACCCAGGAGCCCCCAGCTGGGGGCGGAGGCTCTATTCATGATCTGCCCCTCTTTACTGAGACATCCCCAATCTCTGCCCCCTGGGATCCCCTTCCTGGGCCATCCCCTCCCCGGCCCCACTCCCCTCACTCCCACTTCTAATAATAATAATAAATTCCCCTCACTCTTTCCACTCAAGTTATGAGACTTTTTCCAGAGACTTGCGCTGGGGTCTAGTGAAGAAAAGGCAACATGGACTTTGGGTTAAGATGGCTGTGTCACTTTTTATGAATTTGGTCAGATTATTTATCCTTAGGAACTGGGTGGTTTTCAAATGATTTGGAAGCAATGCGGAGAAAATACCTACTGTGAGCTTTGGCGTATAATAAACATTTCACTTTTCTCAAGTTTCAGCAGGCTCCCAAAATGGTATAGGGCAATAATAGGGCAAAGACTGGGTCAGTATGAGATAGAGGGCATTTTATTGGACTAGGGGATTTGTGGGAGTCATCGGTGCTGGGCGCTGGGCCAGGGTGGCACGGGCCATACTCAAGGCACCCTCTCGGGTGTGGTGCCCACCAATGAACCCACTGGTGTGGACAAAGATGCAGCCAGGAATCCCACTGACCTGGTCCAGGGCCTTATCCCGAAGTCCCCGCCATGGCTCTGGCAGGGGCAGCCTACAAGTGAGCAGAAAGAAGTAGTTGGTGGGAGCAAATGCAGGCCTTGAGGAGCAGAGAGGAGAGGGAGCACCAAAGAGGCCCAGGTTAGTGGCCCCCTCTGCTAAAGGGCTGAAACAGGCCTGCAGGTCTGCAGGGTGGTCCTTTAAGGGCCTTACCGGCTCTGGAATGAGTGGGGCTCCTTGGGCACACACTGCACCCGCCACTGTCCAGCCTGGTCAGTGTAGATAACAAAGGCGATGGTCGCCGGGGGGGACAGCCCAGATTCCAGGTGGTAGAGGTGCTCCTTCCAGGGGCATCCACCTTTTGCCAGTTCTACTATTTCCCCACTTGGGTCCACCTGAAAGGGAGGTGTGGCTGGAAGGTTCGGGGTGGAAGCAGGAGCCCCGGCCGACCAGCAGCTGGCCAGCAGTCACTAATCTGTGAACCACAGGGCCTCTTCCCAGGCCTGTACCTGGAATCGCTGGACCAGGGCCTCTTCCACCAAGGCCCGGGCTGGCAGCCAGCTGTGCTGGTAGAAGTCTACTCTCTGCAGAAACTCCTCACGAACTAGATCCATCGCACGCTTGAACCCAGCCTGGGAATCGTGGGAATCAGAACCATGGTGCCGGCCCCAACTTTCGACTTTGCTAGGACTGGAAAAGGCAACCACTCTCATTTCCTCCCCCAAAGTACTTACATGCCTCACAGTCCCTTCCCCCAAGGCTCTCCTTACCTCTGTGTCTTGGTTGGGCTGGTTCCAGGTAGGATTAAGCCGAGCAACCCGGGCGCTCAGTGTGGTGGTCAGCACGTATCTAGGCTCTCCCTCCTCCCACTGGGAGATCCCATTGTCCACTGCATCCACCTCCTCCACGAAGTTCTCATACATCTAAGGCAGCAGCAGGAGAAATGCTCTTGAGCATACCTGCCACTTGCATGAAGTTGTGTAGGTCTCAAAGTATGTGCATGCACTCTTCCATTTAATTTTTCCAACAGTCCTATGAGGCCTCTCAATGTTCACTGGATGAGCAAAGGGGGAACCGGGGAGTTCAGCAGCTTAAGGTCAGGCTATCAGTGCTGGGGGCTGGTATTCAGATCACCTGACTTCTAATCCAGCACTCCCTCCATTACCCTGTAGAGCGTGAGTCAAGGCCAATGTGTGTGGGGTTCGGGCTGCTGACTTTGGAACAAGGAAGGTCTTGAGTTTCACGAGGGGCTCCATGGGAGTGGATGGGTCTCCAGGTGGGTTGAGTAGGCTATTTAGTGACCTGGTGAATGAGGCACACAGGGGTCTGGCCAAACACAAGTCAGGTGGGAGAGTGCTGGCTGAGACACTGGAGCTGGGATGCAGTCCCCGGGAAGCCCAGGATGTGCCACATGGTGGGAACAACTGGTGTACCTCTTGAGCCTGCAGAAAGGGCAGGACAGCGCCTCAAGGGTCTGGGGATAGAAGCAACAGCCTACAATATCAATATGTCTGCGGTTTGCAGAAAAGTGGTGTTCTTGGGGACAGCTGAGAAAAACTCTATGCCAGCACCTCTTGGTCTGGGCCCCAACATGATGCTCAGTTAAACTTGGCGTAACCTACTTTAATTGCTGAGAAGCCCCTCTGTAGAAGGGAAGACTGACCCAGGTAGTCTAAAGCCAGTGTTCCTAAAGCTCTAGTCAGCCATTCATATGTGTTACTTGTTTGGATCTACTCCTGCTGTGTCACAGGGGCAGATGACAGGCAAGCTGAGACAGAATGAACTCAACGGCCTCTGCAAAAACCAGAGTTGACTAAATCTGAAGTTTGACTTACTATTTTTTTAAATTCACTTGTTTTGAGAGAGATAAGAGTGTACATGCATGAATAAGGGAGGGGCAGAGAGAGGAAAAGAGAGAAGCCCAAGCAGGCTCCAAGCTCAGTGCAGAACTCGACTCGGCGTTCAGTCTCAAACCGTGAGATCATGACGTGAGCCAAAATCAACAGTCTACTGCCCACCCGACTGAGTCACCTGGGCGCTCCTGAAGTTTGACTTGTGAATTTCATAGGAGGGGGGTCAGGTAGGTGTCCTCAGAATCCCTGTTTGATGTGACAATTGTGCCAAGACGAGTGGCCCCATTTCTTCCCCAGAGCAGGAACGTGTTGACCTGCTTGCAGGGGATGCTGGTGGATCCTGTAGATGTTTTCATAATCCAGCCCTTCCCAGCTGAGCTTCCCAATTCGTGCGTCTAAGATCTGCTCCCTCCCTATACAGGGCAGCCAGAACCTCTAAGCCTTCTGCTTCCAAACGTAAGCAGCCTCCTCTATTACCAAGTTGCAGATTGCTTGTGCCTGTCAGGTCAAGAAAAGGACCAGGAGATGCTGCTTTATGGTTCCCAAAGCCCTTCCCCACACACCACCTCATCCACTTCTCACAGCCACTCCAGGATAGAGATGGGAGCGTAACCATCTTGTGAGCTTGAGGGAGAGGGTGCTGAGCTAGATCTGGACCAGGAATCCTAACCCGAGGCCCAGTCCCAGCTGGTGGAGATGTCTATATGGGTCATCTCTGTCCTTGGGTCCCCACCTTGTCATAGATGGTGCCAACCATGCTGTCCTCTTCATTAGCACCCAGCAGTTGGGCCAGCAGCTTGTGCCCGAAGTGCAGATAGATGAGTCCCGCACTGCTCAGCTTGGTCTGCCACGGCTTCCCAGGAGACAGGGAGCTCATGGTCTCTGTGAAAGATCTGAGGAGCACAGGGAAGTGAGGCTAAGGCAGAGGTGCCCCAGTAAACCCACTGTGTGCACGCGTGCGCGTAGGCACGAGTGCGTCAGGACGCTGGAGCTGGGAGGAGGAAGCCCAGCTGTGAAGGCTTCAGCTTTTCCTTGGGGTTCAACATGGACCTCAGCTTGGAATCCCCATTCATGCATGCGTTCAACAACGGTTTACTGAATGCATATCACATGCCAAGGTTTGTGTTTTAGACATTAAGGTTTAAAAAAAAATGACCTAAGACAATGTCACTGCCTTCAAGTTCATCTACTAAAGGCAGACAAGCGCACAAATGACCAAATGAATGCTCTAGCTACATTATTAACAAATATAAGGGAGAGACTGGGGAGGAAGTATATTCAGGCTAAAAGATGAATTACTAGGTGTCATCAGTCAGACAAAAGGTGACGGAAAAAAGGTGTTCCTGGCAGATGGAACAACATGTAGAATGGCCAAGAGACAGGTCTTTTCCTGAAACTGCAGAAAAGGCAGCTCAGATGTGAGGAGTGGCAAAAAATAAAGCTGGATGGGTCAGCAGGGGCCAAGTCATGGCAGGCCCTATCTGCTGTATTTTGGAGCTTGGACTTGATCTGTAGATAGTGGGGAGCCACTGAGAGACTTCCAGTGGGCAAGGGCCTGTTAGAGCACTGTGCCAGCCAGCACACAGAAACAAATGCAGGATTAGCTGCATTGCTGTAGGTGAGGACGGCAGGAATCTGAATTCTCAGGAATCTGAATTCTCAGTGGCACAGAGCATAGGGAAAGGTAGGACAGCTCTTGGGGAAGAAGAAACCACAGCTGTGATTTCTAACTACCAGTCCATCATAATCCCCTAGGGAGCTCATGTTTTTGCTTTATTAGCATTCTTTACTGTTAAATAGTGAGTAAATAGAAAAATAGTTATATAAAATGTCTAAAATTACTAACCAATAGTAACTCCTTCAGATAAAAGTTCAAGAATAAGCAAACCTATATTGTTGATGGAAAAAGACATGTGCTGAACTACACAGTGGAACAAGGGCATGATGGACACAAAATTAAGGATACTGCTTATTTCTGGGAACACGGGGATGGGAGCGGGAAGAAGTACTTGGGCACAGATGCAAAGGTAATGGTAATGTTCTAGTTCTTAGGTTGGGAGATTGGTTCTTGGGTGTTCATTACAGGTTTTACATTCCAAAAATGTATATTCTTCTATGTATCAAACACTGCATCATTCAAAAGAGATGTATATAAAATCAAGAGAAAAAAAATCAGTCAATACTGTCAAATGCCACAAAGAGGTCAGGTAAAGTGAGACCTTCGGCCAGCAGCCTAAGTTGGTGTTGAGGTCACCGGTGCCCTTTCCATGAGCACTGCCAGTGGAGAGATTGGGAGAGGACCAGCTAAATGAATGAATGGAATGAACTAGAAGGGAGGTGGAACTAAGGTCAGCTCTTCTTTCGAAGATAGGCTTGGAAGGGAGGGTAGGAGATGAGGCCATAAATACCACATCATTTATGAATGTACTAAGTACACTTAGAAAGGAAGAGAGGGAGGGGCGTTCACTTTGGAATGTCCCCTCTGTAAAGAGACCTTTCGTACTATTCTTCCCTTCTAATCTTATACTCTAATAAAGTTGCCTGCTGTAAAGAGAATTAAAATAAAACAGCCTCATAATCTCTCAGCGATCACCACTTTAAACAGTGTGGTGTATATGAGGGAGGGTTTTGTTTTTCCTTCACTCCTTTGATTTCCGGAAAGGAGATGGCAGAGCGGAGTGTTAGGCTGTGGGCAAAAAGCAGCAGAAACTCTGGGGTTCTTGAGAATGGCGGTGTGAGCCCCCAGAGGAAGAAGTAGTAACATCTGGAAAGCGGTGAGCAGAAGTGAATGAGTTTCCTGAGCTGGAAGAAGGGCGCTGAGGATGCACGGGAGTGAAAATCTGAGGCCCTGAGGCCATGTCTGCGGGAAAAGCTCAATTTCCTTAGAAAAGCGGGAGGGCAGGAGGGAGCTGGAGGAGGCAGGGGCGTGAGGAGAGGGAAGACGGCTGGACTGGTCCTGTGGACGGTGGGCTAGCCTCCGAAAAGAAAGTCTTCCCAGTGGAAGAGAGCAATGAAGCGGAAGACCACGCACGTCTGAGCTGTCACCAACTACCGGCAAGGACTGATCCGAGCTGGGGGATCGGCGGCGAGGGCGGCGCTGGTGGCAGAGAAGCCTGACCGAGCGGCGGAAGGCGGCCAGTCGGGAGGGGCGAGAGGCGGGCCCGGGAGCGGGGGGAGTCCGCTGGTAAGGATGAGGCGGTTCCCTCGGGCGACACGGGCCGGACCCCCGCGGCGGACGGCTGCCCTAGAGCAGAGGAGGGCAAGTCAAGGAAGGTCAAGAAACGGTACCTGGCAGCTCACCTCTGGTGATGGTCATATCGGTGTCTCTGCGGGTCGTACTCGCCACCCACGTCTACTACGATGTCACAGGCAGCCAGTTTTTCGGGGTCCCGGGTCCGCACGATCTCTGCGTCCTGCGGGGGACACGGGAGGTGAGGAGGCGGCCGGGGGAGCGAGGAGGGGTGCAGGGGCGCGGCCTGCCCCAGAGGCGCGTTCGGCCGGCCGTACCCGGTACTCAGGCAGCAGGCGCAGCAGGGCGCACGCCAGCGCCTCATCGCAGTGAAAAGTGCCGTTGTGCGTCCCGATGCGGGGTGGCGCCATGCGGCTGCCACGGGCTCGCTTGGGCGGCGGGACGGGCTCCAGGCTGAGAGTCCGGGGCCCGGCGCGGGGGACTGGCGGCCGCAGCAGCAGCACCGAAGAGAGAAAACCGCGCAGGAAGCGGTGGCCCATGAGGCCTCCCCCGTGGGGAGGCGGGCTGCCGACCCGGAGGAGGAAGCGCCCGCGCTGTTCCACTTCCGCTCGGCCGTTCCCAAGGCGACCGGCCACGGAGAACAGCGCCGCGCAGGACTTCTCCCCAACTCCCCGAAAGGCCCAGGGCGGAGCCTCCGAAATAAGCACCACCTCACCCCTACAGAGCTGGCTCCCGGGAGGTGCACAGCGTCTCGACCACCGCCCTCCCGTCTCACCACCAGTCCTTTACTCAATACAAGAAAAGACCAACATTCTGCCCAGCTGGCACATTTATTAGCATGAAACACAAGACCCTTCTCTTCCTTGACCCCAGGAAGCCACACCCACAAAGTCCCAGTTTCCTTGAAGCAGGGTCCCTCAGCCCCATTTCTGAAACAAGCTTTCAGGCCTTGGCAGTGGCCTGAGCTGCCCCCAGGGCTGTGAGCTGCTGAATCTTCTGGCTCATCATCTCCATGACAGCTGTGGAAACAAAGAAGAGTCAGACCCTAGTGTGGAGCGAGAGGGGAGAACCCAGAGTTCAAGAAAAGTGAGAAAAGTTCAGGACAGGTAGACAACCAAGTATAGTTCATAAAACTTTTAACAGTGATTCACTGGGGGCCGCACACAAATTTAGAGTCTACAATGGTCAGTAAAGATGATAATCACTGGGACATAAAGATGAACGAAATACAGTATGAAATGATTAAAACATAACCAGAAAATTATACTGTGGACAAGAGTTTTGCCTTGAGAAGAGTGGTTCTCAATCCTGACTCTAACTGAAATACCCGGGGAGCTTTTAAAGAAACACTGACCCCCCAAATCCCCACATCCCCAGGTTGACTTAATTGATTTGGAATGGACTCCAGCTTCCTTTTTAAGCTTCCCAGGTGATACTAATGTCTAGCCAGGGTTGCAAAGGCTAGTCTTTGTTACAGCTGTATTTCTTTCCTGGGTGTTCATTTACCCGTATCATCTCCCCCATTCCATCCCATTAAATAGGAATTCGTCAAAAACAAAGATAGGATTTCCTTCTAAAATTCTCAAGCACCCAACCCAGGAATCCACAAATAGTGAGAATGTAATGCACAGAATCTACATCTGGACATCAAAGAGAAAGACGTGGCTTTAATCTAGCAAAGGGGACACCCCCAGTTCACTCCATGTTCTTTATCATGGAGGTGGAAAGAGGGAAGAGGTGCCCCAGGCCAACCTTACCCTGTTTCATGGCATGCTTTTCCTGTAGAGCTGGTTGGATTTTCTCCATCTGCTTGGTGAGGAAGTCTATCTTCCTCTTGAAAAAGTCCTTGGCATCTTCAGCTGTCTGCAAGGTCAGAGGTGAATGAAGGGCTAAGAGGAGACCCTATGCTGCACTCTAGCTCTTCCCCTAAACTTCCTTTCCCTGCTCATAGGGGAATGCACGTGGTTACTTCCACTCACCTTTTCTACATAGTAGCCTGTTCCCACATCGATGAGGACATGTTCCACATCATGTAGCTTCCCAGGGACATACATCTGAGAAGCAAGGATTAAGGGAAAACTAGCCCAGCAGGAGTCATGATTCCCTGTCAGTTAACCTGCTTGGCCTTCTTTTCTAAAAAGCTTCAAGGCACAAGGACTAGAGTCTGGCGGCCTTAGAACTATGCCTATCCTCTCCAGATGGGGAGGGACAGAGAATTTGGTGTCTTATGGAGAAAATGGCATATGCTGGAAACACTCTGCTCGCTGATCCCATCTCCCATCCTCCAAGCAGTTCTTATAATTCTTCCCAAGGGCCCCTCCAGAAGGACTGCATATAGTATTTTCCTACTGCTGTGGAGTCGTAAAAGTGAAAAGCCAGCCTAAGGGCACCTGGGTGGTTCAGTCAGTTAAGTGTCCAACTTCAGCTCAGGATCTCACGGTTCATGGGTTTGAGCCCCTGCGTCAGACTCTTCTGTGCTGACAGCTTGAGCCTGGAGACTGCTTCAGATCCTGTATCTCCCTCCCTCCCTCCCTCTCTCTCTCTCTGCCCCTCCCCTGCTCAGGCTCTCCCTCTCTCAAAAATAAAACATTAAAAAAAAAGAAAAAAGCCAGACCACTTTCCCTCAACAGCCCCAATCACAAAATCAATAGCTAATTCTTGATGGACTTAATGCTATGTGGCCAATCGCTACTATACTACTTCTGTTGTTTTCTTTGCAGCCTATCAGTTCTCAGCTTACAGGTAGGTGCCCTATTGTCATAACTCACTCATTCAAGTAAAACAATCCAGATTTCTTAGTAACAACAGTTTGGAAATAGCCACTGTTAAGCCAACATCTAGGATTCACGCAGAGCCGACCCTCTTGTTTCCATACCCTATTCTTCTATCGTTCATGTCTTCTAAATTATTAGTAAAAGTGTAAACACACCGGTTTTGTCTTCATATTAGAGGATATTCTCAAACAGTAGAGGGAAATAATCACACCTCAATTCTACATATGGCTGGTGCTCACAAAGCATTAGCTGGATGTTGGCCCCAGGTTAGGAGAGGTACAAAGTGTGTATAATAGTATTCTCAGAATCATGGGGGCGACTCTGGTAATTGAAACGAATCCCACCCTTTCCCTTCCTCCCTCCGGAAAACAGGTGAGAGAGAGAGAGAGAAGGGTAGCAGTTTCTGTGGAAAGGATACAGAACTCGTCAGTGGGACAAGTAATTCTTTCCCTGTGAAAGCAATTAAGACAAACATCTGGGGAAGGTAAAGACGTTAAAGGGAGTTCCAATAGGGCACAGCGCAGAGATAGTAAGAAAAGAACAGAAACGGGACGAAGGGAGCAGAGGAATGTCCTGTGTATTTCAACTCCAGGCAGGCAACATGCAAAGGGCTCGTGTATCGGCGTTCTCTTCTCAGGTAAGGACAACTAGGTTAGAAGGCGGGGCGAAGAGTAGCCGGCTCACCACAACCCCCACGTCGCCTTCACGCGCCTACCCCATACCCTCATTGTTCTTGTTCAGCACGTTCAGACAGTCCTTGGCTTCCACATACTTGGTCTGTACCACCTTGAGCTGGGCAATGGATGTGGACAAGAACTCCACTTCCTGCGGAGGACGGGAGACAGGGTCAGTCCGGGAACTGGAGAGAGAGGGAAGCACTGCCGGAGAGGGGGCTGGTTCTGGGATGGCGTGGGGGTTTCGCAGGGGGAAGGCAAGCATCCCAAAGAAAGGAGGAATGGGGGTGAGGGAGTATGTGTGGGCAGTAGGGAGGTGAGGCGGGAAAGGGGTGTCGGCCGCCTGTCCCCACCTGGTCCAGCTGGTTCTTGAGCATCTCTAGCTGTGGCAGATTCAGCTCGGTGATGTTAACTGACTGCGCCATGTTGGGAAGGACTAACGAAACGGAAGCCGGTCGGGCGAGCAACGCTCTAGCCGGCCACTGCGCATCTCGGTGGATGCGCCCGGGGGCCTCGCTGCGCCGAACATCTCTATGATCCTCCATCCCGGAAGAGAGGGAAGGGCTGGAGTCTTGAACTTTATAATTTTCACAAAACTTCCCACGCCTCGCATGGTAAAATTGTTGCGAACAGGCCTCTTACCCTCAAGGAACTTATAAGAGTCTTCAGAATATCTAGTTCATAACAAAATTGCCAAGTAATGTATGCTACTCCACGTGAGTAGTATAAACAGTGAATATGACAGGTAAGCAAGAAGCCTGGGAAGTTCGCGGGGTCAGTTAGCATCGCAAACACGATGCTTTGGGATCACAGAGTCTGCTGATGGAATGAGGCATGTTATCAACCCATAAGCACAGTACAAGGTTTATTAGTCAAAGCGATATTTTATCATGTGTTAGATGTGAGGGATAGACGAAACTAAGATAATGTGCTTCTGAGGAATTTAACAATCTAGTTGGTGAAAGAACATAAATAGCAGAACTCCAGAGAATCTACTGCTGACGTGCACAGCCCTCACAAGTTTAATAGGCATATGCGGGGAGAGAACAAGAGCCTCTAGCACCCACTTTGGAGCAGGACAGAGCAGCTGAGGCATTAAAGCTAGTGTCATTCCCAGGATCCCAGAGCACAGGAGACAGGACGGACATGATGGTACCTGGCCTAGACACTCTGAATGGGTCTATCTCTGTCCTTTCTGAAGCCTTTGTCTCAACTTATAGCAGTTTCTTTTCTTTTCTGGGGGGGGATGGGCGTGGGGGGTGGAGAGAGAGTGCAGGAAAGAGAGGATCTCAGGCAGATTCCACGCTCAGTGTGGAGCCTGACTTGGAGATCCACCCACGACTCTGGAATCATGACCTAAGCCAAAATCAAAGGTCAGATGCTCAACTAACTGAGCCACTCAGGCACCCCAGACTTAAGGGCATTTTGATACCCCTCTTCAGCTTTGTCTGCTGAGGCCAAGCCAGGCCCACCTTTGTCTGGTGGTTTTGCCTTTCTTCCAAGCACTCTCAGACTTGGACTTCTGCAAGCTATTCTCACCTCTTTATAGTACCACATAGTGGGAGGGAGCAATAATCTTGTCTTCAAATGTTCTCAGATGAACCACACGAAATACAGGGTTTAACTGCTACATCTTTATTATATTAAGGTAAGTTAAAAGAAAATATTTCATATAAAACACTGGAAAAGTCATTTAAAATATTTATCGTAAAAGTTAAATCTAAGAACAGGAGGTAGAACAGTCACATGGCTTCTATCTGTGACAGGACAGTCCCAAGGGATCACCGCAGGGAGACAGGCAAGCCGTATGCCACAGGTGCCGCACCAATAAGATACTTAAGTCGGGGAGCCTGGCGCGCCTGGTTGACGTAGTAGAGAAGAGGGGCTCCTGGGCCTGCTCCAAGCCAACCCTGCAGCAGAGCCTCTGTGTAGCGGTCAATGTCACGGTCAGTCACATCCCAGAGGTTACCCAGAAACAGGGGACTGGGGGAAAAAAAGAAGAACTGCAAAGTGGGGGTTCTAAAACAAAATAGATAGGCAAACATGACTGGTGGTGGTGGGTGAGGAAAGGGGAGCGAGTGAGTGAGAAGTGCCCTGGTCCACAGTTCCAGGAGAAGGGGAGAAGAGGGCAAAGGGTTAAAGGCCCAGGGATGCCAGGGAACCAGAACAGGAGGAAGGTGGGGCATAAAAGAGGAAGGATTTAGGGTTCAGGCCTGGGAAAGAACCTGGGGTGGGGACCGAAGTTATGCCCTCAACTCACCAGCCGGCCATGATATACTTGAGCACAATGCCAGCCCCCTCCAGGTTTCCATGCACAGCCAGGGCTGCGCTGCTGCAGCCAAACAGCAGGGCCACGGCCCGGCAGCTGAGACGCAGGACGGCCTGTCCATCCAGGAAGCGGGCACCCGCCCCGTGCCCTGCATAGCTAAGGCAGAAGGACACGAGGGCAGTCAGATCTAGTGGCACCTGGTCTCTGCCATGTCTCCAGGGGCGTCCTGAGTCAGCCAGTGGCTTGAAAGCCCCCAAGCAAACTATGGAGATACCCTCCTCTGAGACCAGCCCCCTCCCCACTTCCCTGCCCTACGCACTCACATATATAAGTCATGCTCCGTCAAGGCCGCCTGCACTTGTTCTGGGCTCGGCACCTCGCCCACCACCCCTTTCCAGCCAGCTTCACTGCAGGGAAAAGGTAGCAGTAAGAACAGGGGTCAGCTGGCACAGAGGGCAGAGGGAGCACTAGGGAGAAGGTGGGCTGCAACCTCTGATTCTGGAGAAAAGGACATGGTGCCCCTCTCTACCCTCCCCCACCCCCTTTCTTACTCTTATCCCCCTGACCTGCTAAAATTGGCTCGAAATTGCTCTTCTGTGCTTGACAGGTTATTGTGAGGGTTTAGGACATAGAAGGTATTTCGCGGATCCACCCCTCGGCTTAGCACTGCCGAGGCCCCGGACTGAGGAGAAGACACTGGTGATTAGAATCCTGGTCTGGCCAGAGAGCCCAAGCTTCAGCAAACTCCAAACCCCTTTCCACAACTGAGCCATCCCATCCGGAACGTGCTCTCCTGTCTTCCCAGATCCCCCTCAACCACCAATCATTCCCCACTCCCTGGAACCCACCTCTTTGATGATGGAGTAGCTGAGCAGAAAGCGGAAGGAGGGCAGCCGAGTGACGGGCAGGGTCCGGAGGCTGGGGATGCTCTCCCACGGCAGCTTTTGCAGGTCCTAGACAAAAAGCATACAGGCGTGACTATCCCTAGCCTGGCATACACAAGCATCGAAGAGGGCATTGGGGCGACCTGGTGCCCGTTGCCCACCAGAGACAGCCCCTCCAACCCCCAGCTCCTTACCTTGTCGAGCACTAAGACAAGATGCCCAGTGCTTGGTACTGTCTGGCCCTGAAGACGTCCTACTGCCTCACTCAGAAGCTCCTGGGCTCGTTCTGGCCGGGCTGGGCACATCCCATAGGCCAAGGTCTCAATGTCCTGCAGGGTGAGGGTGCTGGCACCGCTGAGTATGGTCTGCAGGGGAACTGTGGTCAGTGAGGGCCATTGCACCCATCTCCATTCAGGACGCAGGGGAGAAAGAATTAAGTCCAGCTTCCCCCTCCTGGATGTCTCAACTCACTTTCAGCAGAGCTGCATCAGGATATTTCCAGCCACATTCCTGCAGCAACTTCTGTAGGCGGGAGGCCTCCTGGGCAGGGCCAGGGCCCTTACTGGATGGCAGCAACAGTCCCCTCCAGCAGCCCAATACGTGCTTCTCTAGGGAAGTGATGAGAGCCTGCATGAGGAATAGAACGGTCAGTTGGAGAGGAGCTGAGGAAATGGGTTTTCCAACGTAAGTATTTGTTTCACACATTTCCTGCCGGTTAAAAAGGCAAGAAGCTAGAAACATTTTTCATTTGCTGAGAGTCTGGGGAAATACAGATGATTTATTACACATATCACTATATTTTGATAAATACAAACAGGCAGACAGTAAAAGCTAAACCTGGGAAGATGATACTTGGGTTTAAATCCTTTTTCTTGTATGTATCCTCAAATAGTCTGTTGCCTCAAGTGATGTCATTTTTTATTTAGGCCTATGCTTCCAGAAAGGACTTGAAGTAACTCAGCACTAGCCCAAGACCCCTGAGAGAGACGCCGGTGACACCGGGGTCACTCTCAGGGCAGGCCCGACCCCCCCCCACCTTGGGGGCACACACCTCCATCCTGTGGTCCAGTTCTAGGCGCCCTGTCCACCATTCTCGCTTGTCAGTACAGCTGCTGTTCTCTTTCTGTTCCTTCTGGATGGCGTCAAACTCTTTCAGGGCCGAACTCAGAGGAAGCTTTGGGAGATGGGACTTGTGGGCATTCTGCTTGTCCACGTGATCACCGCCTCTCCACCCCTGGCCGCAGAATGTGAACAGCTTGATCAGAAGCCTACCCCAACTTTACTTGCTGGGCCAGGAAACCTACCTTGTTCTGGGCGGTGGGGATCTGCACAGTGACCGGGGGGTTGTCTTTTTCCAGCCGGGTCAGCAGAAGGGTGTTGCCCACGGTGCCGGGCTGGAGTGTGGCCAGAGCCAACACACACACCGTCACCCCTGACATGCAGAGCATTCCCAGAATCATTTCAGCTCTTACAAGGAACTCCCTTCCCCATCTTCTGCACTTAATTCCTACCCATCACTCAAGACATCTCTAAAAAAACCCTCCCTGGTCACTGGAGTTCAAGGGTGCTCTCCCCTAACAGCCCCCTGTGGAGAGAGACCACACTTTGTACTTCTTTGTGTCCCTCACAGAAACAAAAGGTCCTGCACAGAGGGAGGCACTCAAATCATCTGTTAACGTGGTTCACATTAGTGCAGGGAGACTCTGGACATCTGAACCTACCCTGAAAAAAGACACTAAATCTGCTAGTAACTCAGAGTGGAAGTAAAAACAAAACAAAACAAGACTTTCAGACTTAGAGTACTTCTCTCTCTGGTAAGAGTAACCAAATGAAAACCAGTGAAATAGTAGCATATGTCCTTCCATAGGGGTCATAAATCTACGTTAACTAATGTCTTAAACTCTTCACCTAACTCCTTAGTAAGAAGATGCAAAACAGAACAGAAGAGCCAGCTGAAGCCGGCTGCCATACCGCTAGGGATCAGAGCCAGGCGCTCCCGGAAACTCTCTTTCTCGGGCTCAGGGAATTGACCAGATCCTGAAGCTCTGAAGGAAAAGAGGTGCTGGATGCGGGCCAGGGGGACATCTCCAGGCCTGTCCTGCAGGCTCAGTCTCTGCAGCTGGTCTGCCATTTCGAGTGACCCCCGGTGCTTCTGGGCCTTGCTGCAGATGACACAAGTAGCGGTGAGCTCTCCCTCCTTCAAAATCCAGACCTCCCTTCCAGTCTGCCCCTGCATGGGCCTCAGGGCGACTCACCTGAGCTGCCTGTGGAGGTGGGTGAGCAGCTGGTGGCGACAGGTGATGGACACAGACTCGGTGACAAGGGAGGCCGTGGCATAGGGATCCCGGTGGCCCAAGCACAAAGCCAGGAAGCGGCAGAGGTGAGCATAAAGCCCACTAGGAGGGCAGTGACTAATCCCACGGAAAGCAATGCTCAGTAAGTCACAGACGGAGTCCAGGGTAGAAAGACCTAGAGGAAGGTGAAGATACTTGCTATAGATGAGTCCCATACTGCTTGGCTGATGGAACGTTCATGGAAAGTTCCACGCTTCCAAGGCTCTATCTCATCTCCCACTTGGAAAAGTTATTATTTACGAAGGACAATGTGCCAAGTGGGATGTTACACAACTTACATCAACTCACTTCATCCTCCCAAACCCCATTTTATAGGTAAGTAAATAGAAGCTCAGAGAGGCTGAGTGACTTGCACATAGCTAGTGGAGAGAGTGACGGGATTCAAACCCAGATTCAAAGGCATCCGGATCTAGATGGGGACCCGAAGACAGAACCATGGACAGGCTACAAGGGCATCAGGATCAAGCAACCTAGAGGCTTGCCCTCTCCTAGTGACCAGACCTCAGTGGTCAGCATATTCACCAATGGCTACAGGAGCAGAGGGGAGTCGGAGCTGATGACCGAGATCCTTGTCTCTCTCCTTGTCTGGGCATGGAACGGGCAGCTCCTCTTTACTGGCATCACGTCTCAACACTTCACATTCACCCATGGCTGTATCAGGTCCTGGAGCTGGTGCCTTCCCAGCTGGGGAGAGAAGGAGACTTTCTGTGGTTCCTGCCTCCTGCCATCCCCTTTGTTCTTTCTGGGAGCTAGCCCCAGAGCCAGGAATAAAGATGTATTTCTGTACTGACTTTGGCACCAGTTACTTCTTGGGCTTTTGCCCAGGGCAACCGCCCACCCCCAAAATGTATGCACCTCTGCCTCCCACTGTTACCATCTTACCTGAGGCTGAGTCTTCCCCGTCAGAGCCCCTGAGGATCTCAAAGCTCATTTCCATCTGGTCTTCAGTCATTTCCTCCTCAGGGATGGTCCTCATGATCTCAGAGCCCAGCTCCTCACAGTGTCCTGATGTCACCTTCTTGACCCTCCGGCTCCTACCACCCAGGCCTGGGTGCCCAGGGGCACTACTTGAGGCTGCTACCGCCACAGTCTTCAGGCTTGGGTCCTTCCTGGCCCGGCCCCGGCCCCGGCCCCGGGAAGCAGTGCCCCGTCTCTTGGGCGCCTCTGCAAGCCGTGCCTCAGTTGAGACAGGGTCTTCCAAGTCACTGTCATCACTGAAGTTCACCTGGGATGGGTGGGAAAGGGAGAAGGGCCAAGGGGCCTTCAGTGACAAGACATCTGCCAGCAGGTGGCGCTGCAGAGGCATACTCTCAGAGGCCTTTGGGGAAGATTTAAAAATTAACCTCTCCAGTCAAGGCAGCTCAATCAAGGGCAGGGACTCTTGGGTGTGGAAGGAGGGAAAGAAGCAAGGAACAAAAGGACAAACGATGAAAAGGAAGAGGAACCAGAGAGGTAAGGAAAGCACCTTCTGTCTGAAACAAAGGTACAGTTGTCTTTCTATGCAGGTAACAGTAGAGCTGAAGGTCCCACCAGGCCCTGGGAGAGACGGCAGAAATCTCCAGAACCACCCCACCTGACACCACCACCCAGCCATGGTCCCACCTCACCTTGAGGCGTGTCTGGACCCTCTGTTGTACCCTCGGAGCCTTGGGAACCTCAGGCTTGCTCTTTGTAGGGAGGACTTCCTCAAACACAGTGAAAGGGACTCGAGTGCTCACCACCGGCCTGACCTGGCCTGGAGGCTTCGGTGTACATGGCATTCCTCCACCTTCCAGACTTTTCAGAGAGGTATTATGGAGGGGCTGGGTAGATGAGGCTGCCCGTTGACGCCCCCTCCCTGACTGTTTTTGGCTCCGCAACTTAGAGGGCTCTGAGCCTGGGGAGGGTTTTACTGATGGTGGCTGCCAGCCCCAAGAGCTTGCAAAAAGTTGGGTAGTGCAGCAGTTGAGGACGGCCAGCTTTGCAAGGGCACGAATCAAGAGCAGGCTGGCTCGCCAGGGCTCCAGGTGGGGTACTCGTGCTGCCACAAACTTCAGCCCTGACTCCAGGACCTTCCCCAGGCTCTTGTGTGATGGCCGGCTCAGCCCCTCCAGTGCCAGCTGTGTGTAGGCCTGAGCCGAGATCTCATCCAAGAGGCTCGGGACAGGGGAGGGAGGTGCTTTGTGATTCAGGGCAGTTTGCAGAGCTTGGGTGAGGCGCTCAGTGGCTGCAGGGCAACCCTTCAGCACGACCTGCAGCAGCTCCAGACCCTGGGCCTGCTGGCCCATGGCCAGCCTCACCCCTGCTGTGACCAATGCCCAGCGCAGACAGACAGCCGAGAGCATGGGGCTGGCGCACAGCAAGCAGTCACACGTGGGCAGGTGGGTCAAGAAGCCGGGGCTGGGCTGGGGCTTTGTTTTCAGGATAGGGGAAGAGTTAGTAGAAGGTGCCACAGGACCAGGCTCCTTGGCCACAGTGGCTACCAGCTCCAGGGCAGGGCCTCTTAGGAAGGGCTCCTCTTCGGGGAGCTCTGGAGGATGACGGGCCCGGGTCTGCTGCTTGCCCTTCTGCAGGTGGACTTTCTTCACAGAGTCCAGGTGCTCGGCTAGCCCGCCAAACTCTGGGGAGAGTACAACCTGAATTACGAAACTGGGAGATGTGATACCAAGTGCTTCCCGAGCTACCCTAGGGCCCAACTTCTTAATATAGGTGTTATTTACTTTCTATTTATACGAATTACTGTATGAATGGACTAAATATTTATATGGCTTATTCTTTTTCCAGTAAAATCCCTAATGTTTCTTCCCATCTCACAATGGATACACAACCTGCAAAGCCCCCATACCTGCTCCTGAGACAGCTACATGGCTCAGGAAAGCAGGCAGGCACCAGGAGGCCCACATCTTAATCCTGGCTCCGGACCCCAGCTAGGCCCATGATCCTGGCCCAAAACACTGACTTTCTCAACTTCCTCATTTTATAAGTGAAAAAAAAAAATCCATGCGTCCACCTGACTTTCAGGGTTTTGTGTGGGTCAAATGAAATACCAGAGATAAAAGTGGTTGATAAGAAAAAAAGTATACCATAAACACACTATTTTATTATTAGTTTAAGTCCTCCTGAGAACACATTTGTGCTAACAGACTGGCCAAGAGGCCACAATGTGGCTACCGAGCACATGAGAAATGTGGCAAGTGACTGAGGAATGAATTGTAAATTTTATTTAAATTAAGTTTAAGTAGCCAAAATGTATTAGGCAGCGCTGAAAAGTAGACCCATGTAGGGTTAGTCACGGGCAAGCCATCTAAAGGAGGGACACCAGTGGTCTGATTGAAGCAGAGGAGTTAGAAGTCTCTGATTTAGAAGGGACCCACACTCTCACATACAAAGATGGATTGCCATGTGTGTGCCACTCCTGCTGCTGCCCATGGGTGCAGGGGCATGGCTGCTCACCTGTGCAAGACTCCAGCAAGAACAGAACCTGCCGCAGGTCCGACTCACAGAGGTCAATGTTGGTGCGCGCCAGTTCCAGCTCGGCCTTCAGCACCAGGAACAGGGCACACCTTGTTGGGAGGAGAGATGACGGCCAGCTCATGAAAGTCTTTGTGTTCCTGAGTCCATCTTTCTGTCCCTTTCACAGGCAGCACCCGGGCAGGCTCCTAGTCTCTGGAGGGCCCCTACTCCCTCGAGCTGACTTCAAGTCTACCCTGGGAAAAGTCTCTACACTTCTGCCTCATCCCAAGTCATCTTCGAGCACAAGGACAGGATTTCCCAAACCACATTCCCTCCCAAAAAAAGGCTCCTGTGGGCAAAGGGATTTAGGGAAACATGGTACACCAGCTCTCCCTTTGGGAGAGTTACAATGTGGATCATCATACTGAAGGACACGAGAAGTCCTACAGGAAGTAAAAACATCTAACCTTGGTTAACTCGGCATTTCCCACTTACCGGGCCATGGAATACATCCTCCCAACCCCTCTGAACATAACACGCTAATCTGAGAAGAGTTTGGGAACCCATCGTCCAGGACGTGGTCCCTCAGAGTCCAGACCTGGCCTCCTCTGGCCTGTACTCACTGACACGGTATCTGCAGCTTCGTCGTAAGTTTCAGGGCATCCAAACAAAAGGCCTTGGCCTCGCTCACACTACCCAGATGGCCCAGGCGGGAGACCAGCTTCTCTGAGCAGCTCAGCACCTCTGTCAGAACCTGCCATTTTTGTACCAGATTTTCACCTGTAGCAAAGGAGAGAGACAAAGAGACCTTCATCCACACCCTGGATCCCTCTGGAGGCAAAACGGGCAGCCCCACCGTCTGGCCTGTTCATTCCCACTAGGCCTCGCTCTCTTCCTCAGACTCACCATAGTCCAGAAATGGCGTCTCCGCAGCTGCCTTCTGAATCGAGAGCACATCACTGCCCAGGAGCAGCAGGATGATACTTCGGAGGAGCTTATGGGAGTCGACAAGTGCTATCTCAGGTGTCTGCCAGCCTGTGTGGGGGGTGGCCGTAGGGGGACAAGAAGGGAGATGACGCAGCCACACTGCCACCACCCTCACCTACTAAGATAGCAAATGCAGAGCATGCTTCGACCGTTCTCCTTCTGTGCCTAAGGCAGACAGAGCAGATCAATCACGGAGCTCTTCCCCTCGGACCACACAGGGCCTCAGAATCCTTGTTAGTGTAGCACTCCAGCCAGGCACTAAGCAATTGCTCAGTCAGCAAACAAACTCATCTGCTATCCCAGGCCTACTCTACGCAGCCGCTCAGTGGGCTGATCCACACAGTGGGGACAGTGGTGGGGACGAGGGCTTGAGAAGAGCTGAGAGTGGACAAACCACACAATCTGACCACAAAGGGCCGTGATCCACCCTATTCTTTCACCTTGGGCACAGAGCTGCTCCCGCAGGGAGGCTGAGAGGCTGTCTGATGAGAGGCTGAGGTACGATGCCACCACCTGCAAGGCCTGGACACGCAGCAAGTACCAGGCCTTGGATGTCCTCTGGAGGGCAGGGTCCCGAAGCACAGACAGCAACAGAGAGGCCCCCTCGGGCACCTGGGAGACAGGGAGGGCCAGAGAAGAGCGGTGAGTGACCTCAGAGCGGCAATCCAGAACTTCAGATGCCCTTGAAGATCATCTGGTGCAGCCCCTGCTTTCGCAAATGACAAAAGGTGTGGAGAAAACTATAGCCTGAGAGGGCGCCTGACTCAGCCACGTCACTGTTAGTCTGTGAGAAAAACTCAGGTTTTCTGCATCTCACTTGATTTCCAATTTGGGCTCCCGGGCCTTCCCGGGATCACTGTCATCCCAGTTTCCAGTCATAGGACAGGGTGACTGAGGCAACTGGGAAAGAATAGAAAGGACAAGGCTGGGAAACAGCACTGCTTCTCAGGGTCTGGAATATTCTTCCTAGCTCCAGGGAAATCTCAGAAGCCAGAAAAATCTCCCGAAAATCCTAAAAATCCCTCCAATACCTGGGAACCTCGGGATTCAGAAAATGAGAAATACCTTCTGGTGAACACGGTAAAGTTGACTTCGAAGTAGGTTACAGGTCAGCGAAAGGAGCAGGTACGTGTCAGTGTTGTGATCCAGAAGCTTCAGGGTGGAGTCTGCCTCTGCCAGGTGCAGCTAAGAAAACAATCATAGGGTTCCTGAACATGCTGGTGAGGAGACGCAGCCAGACTTTTCAAATTAAAGTGAGTTAAAGCACTTGCAAGTAAAATGCGGAACACCTCTAACTAAGTATTAAATTACGTCAACTAGCATAATCTACAACATGAGAGTTATTCAACCACTCGCTAAAATGTTCATTTAGTATCCTTCGGTTAACGGCTATGCTAGAAAGACACAGCTGAATAAGGAACGAGCAAGACTTTCCATCCAATAGCTTGCGATGCAGTGGGGGGGCAGACACACCTGTGTGACCATGACACAATGCCATTGGTCATGTGGGGACCCAAGGAAAGTAGGTGATTCTGCCCTTGAGGAAGAGGATGTCTAAAATACTTCATGAGGGAGAGGACAATTGAGCTAGGCCTTGAAAAGAAAGTAGAAAAAAGGGGGATGGAGGTACATTTAGGATGGAGGGAAGCATGTACAAGGCCCTAAAGTAACCAGCGTGGATAGAGAGCAGTTCCATGGTGGGGAGTGACAAGAAAAAGCATGAGCAAGAACATAGAAGGTGTGCAATACCGAGTAAAGGATTTAGACAGTACCCTACAGGTAATGGAGAAACCAGTGAAATCCTTAAAGCAGGAAAAAGGCGAGATCAGAACTGTGCCTTAAAAGATCATGTTAGCAGTTAGAAGACAAAGGGTCTCCCTGTTGGAGGCAGGATGACCAGCTAGATGGCGCTGGAGCAGTCCTAAGTGAGAAGAAAGGGCGACTAGGGCAAATGGTGGGGGAATACAGGATTAGCGGTGTATTTCTGGTGCAGGATCTATAAGACTTAGGAAACAATGGTTTTGCAGTGAGAAGGAAAGACACTTCCTCTTCCCACAGCTGCCTCCCACCACTCCATGCTTTACGATCCTCCAGCAGGATGTGGCGGTAGAAGGAGGGAAGATGCCCCTTCAGTATCTTGTCTTCTCAGAGAAAAGATAGATCACTGAAGTCAGATCATGCCCCCCACCCTGCAGCTCCAGGCCTGCCTGGCTGGGCACTCACCTGGGCATAGCTGGGACAGCCGAGCGTCAGAAGCAGCTGAGCGGCGTGGCAGGAGGAGCCGGCTGCCTTCGCGTGGTCCTCCAGTCTCTGGGAGATGATCCGTATGAGCAAGAGGACCTCAAGAGCCTGCAGGGGCTGGTAGGCCGGGAGCAGAAAGTTTACCCAGCTCAACCCTCCATTTCTACTCTCTGCTCCTCAGCCCTTTGAGTCCTTGGTCTGACTTCAGGGCCTGGATTAGGTGTGGCTACAGACAAGGCAACCATCTGGCACTCTCAAGGAGCTTGAGATGAGAGCAGCGAGGGAGCCTGCCACCATGTACCTCCTGCTTGAAGGCTTAGATGCCAGTCAGCATCAACGGCTGGGATTTCCTGAAAGCCTACAGTGGGCCAGGCAGTGTGCTGAGAGGGTTACATGAGGGGCGATGGGTGAGATAGGGGAAGAGGAGCAAGAGATAAAACAGTTATAAAATAAATAAATCACAGGGATGAAAAGTACAGCATAGAGAGTATATTCAATAATACTGTGATAATGGTGTATTGTGATTACACCTATCATGGTGAGCCCCAAGTAATGTACAGAATTGCCAAATCACTATGTTGTACACCTAAAACTAATAAGATATTGTGTGTCAGCCATACTTCAATTTATTTTAATATTTACTTACTTTTGAGAGAGAAAAAGCCTAAGCAGGAGAAAGATGGGGGAGGGGGGGAGACAGAGGATCTGAAGCAGACCCTGAGTTGACAGCAGTGAGCCTGATGTGGGACTCAGACCCCTCAACTGTGAGATCATGACCTGAGCCGAAGTTGGACACTCAATCGACTGAGCCACCCAGTCGGTTCAAGACCCCCATTGGGCTCTGTGCTGACAGCATGGAGCCTGCTTGGGATTCTGCCTCCTCTTCTCTCTGCCCCTCTCCTGCTTGCTCTCTTTCTCTCAAATAAAAATAACTTAAGAAAAAAATTTGAAGAGCACCTAGGTGGCTCAGTTGGTTGAGTGTCTGACTTCGGCTTAGGTTATGATCTCACAGTTTGTGAGTTTGAACCCTGCATCGGGCTGTGCTGACAGCTCAGAGCCTGGAGCCTGCTTCAGATTCTATGTGTGTCTCTCTCTGCCCCTCCCCTCCTCACATTCTGTTTCTCAAAAATAAATAAAATATTAAAAAAAATTTTTTTTAATTAAAAACAAATTGAAGAGACGCCTGGCTGGCTCAGTCAGAAGAGCATGCGAGGTTGTGAGTTCGAGCCTCACATTGAGTGTGGAGATTACTGAAAAATAAAATCTTAAAAAAAATTTGAAGTGAAACTTCAAAAGTAAAGTCATAATAAAAATATCAAATTGTCAAAAAGAGGGAGTTCACATGCATCAGCTCATTTAATCTTTCACAGCGACTCTAACCCCAATTTTACAGATGACTGTAGGCTAAGAGGCTAAGACTCACGCAGGTTAAGCTACTTGTCTAAATTCACATCACAGGTTTGGGGTAGAGCCAAGACTCTGATCTAGCGCTGAGGCAGCTTCCCATGCTCCTCGTGCTAGAAATATGGCCTAAAGGCTGCAGAAAGAAAGCTCTTCTCTGTGCAATGTTCTTTTTCTGAGGTTCCTAATGTGGGGTCCATGGAAGAACTTCAGAAAGTCTATGAAACATCCTGACATTACATGTAAAAATATATAAAATTGGACCTATAGGCATCTATGTATGTTTCTGAGTATACAGGGCTCAAATTATCTAAGAATTAATTATGTCTGACATGTGACTATTCCACTTAAGCATAACATGTGGTATCTCACAGAGCACAAAGAACACCATGAGGCAGTGCTATTACCGTCCTCATTTTAGAGATAAGGAAACCCCAACTCAGGAAGTTAAGCCATTTGCCAAGGTGAGTTACTACTAAAGAACAGAGTTTGTATTTCAACTTAGGAAGGCTGGTGATGGAGGCCACGCCGGGCTACACGGCTTCCCAGCAGATACACCGGCCAAACAAGGGGAAAGAGCTGAGCTCCTGGTGTGTGTTAACACCTGCCCCATTACCTTTGCCGCCAGCTGATAGAGGGCTGCTAGGGTCTGCAGTGAGGCCGCTGTCTGCTGGAGACACCGTACGGTGGGGGCTTGCGCCTTTGTAAGCACCTCCTTCCAAAGGGCCAGTGCTTGGTCCAGGCATTTGGACTGAGCTAGAAGTCAGAAGAAAGGGACCAGCCATTCTCTCAGTGTGGGCCATCTGGGGAGAATGCAGCCTTCTTCATAACGCCCTCTGCCCTCTGTGCCCACCTCCCACCCTACTTCCTTTCCCCTACCAGGGGTCCCCATCCTGCTCTTAGGAAGCCACAGAGGAGACCCCATCCAACCACACTACATTCACAGCCCTCACCAGCATCTGCAGCCAGGTTGAAGGCGATGTTACTGTATAGGAAACGATCTTCTTGGAGTTTATCTTCATAGTTCAGGTCATTGACTTCAAATTCCTCCAGGTTATTAGGAGCCTGGGCTCTCCGATCCCGCTCAATACCCTAGATGTGGGGGGCAGGGGGGATCGGGATAAACAACAGGGCTGGCACCAGCTTACTGTGGGCCTGGGGAAAATAATCCTTGTACCCAGTTCTGCTGAGCCCCACAGCAGCCACGCTTACTTCCTGCATCTTGGTCTCCAGGGTACAAATGTAGAGCCACAGCAGGGCCTGCGCTTTATCATCCAGAAGCCGATCCTTGGCCTGGGTCTCGGGCCTCACAGACTCCAGAAGCTGCAGGGCTTCCTGGATAGCATCCAGGGCAGAGCTGCAGGGAGGGGATGGACTTACACTGGGCCCACAACCAGTACCTAGTGTCCTGGGAAGGACCTTCTGCAGGACAGCCAGCCCCACCCTTTGAATGAGCTCCCATGGCCACAGGCTGAAGTGGGTGCTCAGGGACTTGGAGAGGGCAAAGGCCTCTGAAAAGGGCAAGAAGACCTGGGGCAAGAAGCAAGAGTGGCCTCCCCAGCTATTCTTCCTCACCAGTTGGTCTGCTGGGCAAAGTCATGGTAGCAGAGCACCTGAGCCAGTTCCACCAGGTAGGTGGCTCGAGCCCAGGCCCCAGCCGGTGTCTCCTCAGGGCTCAGCTCCAACAGGTCACAGATGACGTTGAACCGTTCCTGCCCTGTGTCCGCTCGCACGGCCTTATAGGCCTGCAGCTCCTCCCTCAGCAGGAAGATCAGGGTCTCCGGGTCCCAGCCACTCAGGCTGTCTCGCAGAGTCCTAAGAGAAAGCAGGCCCAGCACCAGGCCAGGAAGTCCGTGAAGCATGGAGCTTCTGACCCACGCCAAGGAGTCTCAGCCTTGGCTTGCTGAGAGGTCACTGACTTCCCAGTCATCAAAGCAAGGGGGTTGCCTGTCACCACTGCTCCCCTATACCTAGCAGAGCGACTGGCATAGAGTAGGCATTTGATAAATAACAACAAATGGAGGAACAGTGCCTTTTTCAGACAGAAGAATACACGAGACCACGAGTATCAAAAGCTAGCCCTAAGCAGGGAGCAAACATGGTTGTCTCCCTCCCCACCAACTCACCTCAGCTGTAGCTCCTTGTCTCCTGCTCTGGCCGCATCCATCTTGATCCGAACCCAGAACGTGACAGGCTCTGCCATGTGCTGGGGGCCACAGGGCTGCAGGGCTGTCAGCCACAAAGTCACCATGTCGCAGCCCTGGGCCTGTTTACCCAGTTTCTTCAAACTCTCTCCGTGCAGCCGGAAGCACCTGTGCAGCTGACCAGAGAAAGCAAACAGACCAAACTGCAGAGAGGAACCAACGAGTCTGTAACTGTGAGGGAGTAGGAGTCGCACAGGTACATACACCACCAGGCGGTCCTCCAGCCCCCAGCCCTGCCCCAAGGTGGGAGATCCCGAAGCACCAAATACCCTGGGCACTCCCAACGTAAGGCTTCAACCCACCCCGCCCACATATTTGTGTCCACAGTACTGAAAACCCTGTTGCTCCTCCTGCAACCCCTCTCTCAGTAAGTCAGTGTCTTCTCCTCAGTCAGAGATGCCAGGCCATCCCTGACTCTTCCCCGCCCCCTCTTACTAAATTAATCCTGCCAGCCACTTACTAAATTAATCCTGGGCTTCTTGCACCCATTCACTTCTCCGCATCCCTCAGGAAGCTGCTTCAGTTCAGATACCCACCCTTTCCTGCCCAGGCTACAAGAGGGGGTGGGGGGTGCCCAGTGTTGTCCTGGTACCCTGTCCACTCACCACAGTGATGCCGGAGAAACCCAAAATGCCAACTTGATGCCATGCCTTCCTTTGGGAGGCTCATCAGCCTCACTCAAGATGAAAACCAAGGCCCTCTACAACCCATTGCACCTGCCAATCCAGCCAACCCATCATTTCATGGGTGTCCTTGCAGTGGTTCTCACTCTGGTTACTTAAAGGGCCTCCTCAGGGAACTTTGAAAATATCCAGATGTGTGGGCTCTAGCACCAGAGCTGATTCTGATGCAATCAGCTTGAGGCAGGCATCAGAATGACTTTTTTAAAAGTTCATTCAGGGGATTCTAATGTGCAACCAGGTTGAGAAGCACCAGTTTAGGACATGACTGAATATAAAAAGTGAGACCATAAAAAAAAAAAAAAAATTAGTAACAGTACAACTGAGGTGTGGACCCAGGTGCACAGTTCCTAACACGCTACTACAAGGCAAGGTCCCGGCCAGGCCCCTTCATGCTACTCAGGCCACCAACATAACCTCCCTTCCTGCCCTCGTACCTTCTCAGGAGGCACCTCAGGATAGGTGCCCGGCTTCACCGAGCCCAGGTGCTGACAGAGGGGCTCAGAGATGGCACAGGCCTCAGCATACAGCTTGTGACTATAGAAGCTGTAGGCCAAATTACTGGTGTAAGAGGCTGCAAGTGAGAGAGAGAATAGTTGACAGTGGAAATCGTTCCCACCGCTGCTCTCCTGTTGGAGAGGCAGTAGAGAGAAGCTCAACCTGTGGCCGGCTCAGTAGCTTCCAGATCAGACAGGAACCCCTACTGCTAGGGAACGAGGCAGGGACAGCTCTCCCCTTCCTGCTCCAAGTCAGCCCGAGACGTCCATTCCCAGAAGGCAAAGCCACACCAGTGGCCCCTCTGCACTCATTTGACAAGAGCTGAGTCTTCATTCCTACACAGGGCCCATCTCTCCTCACATGCCACTTTTTGCCCTCATCTTCTTCCAAAGGGCAGCATTTTGGGGCTAACACTCTGGCCTGTCCCTTACCTCTTCCTACTCTCATTCCATGAAAGTCACAGTAGTAGCCTCCTTGCTATTTCTTGAACACACCAGGTCAGTTCCTGCCTTAGGGCCTTGGCATTGGCTGTTTCTTCTGCCAGGGATGTCCTTTCACAGGTGTCTACATGGCCAACTCCATCACATCCTTCAAGTTTTGCTCAGGTCACCCTCTCAAGGAGGCCTATTCTGACCACCCTATTTTAAGTGGTAACTTGCCCCCTCGCCCACCCTGAACGCCTAATTCCTTTCTTATCCTGCTCTATATTCCTTTCCCCCCACATTTCTTATCACGTTCTAACATATTGATGATTCAATGACTCTGTTGCTTACTATCGTTCTCCCCTAGCCAGAATGTGGCTCCACGAGGGCAGGTATCTTTGTTTCGTTTACTGATACACCGAAGTCCTCATGACACTGCTTGTCACATGGTAGGCACTCAAAAGACATTTGTCAAATGAAGAAAATTTGCCCTAAACTCTGGTTTATCAACATCGATGGCTTCTTGGCTATCAACATAGATGGCCAGAAAAAATTAAGTCAGTCTTCAATATTCTGGGAAGAATTTTCAAACCAGTAATTTTTTTGACTCCAGATGATATTTTCATTTCAATGGGTAGGTTCAACTACTGAATATATGAATATGAAAAGTTCTCTGAAACTTTCCAATGACTGAACTCATTGGGTTTGTATAATTTAATGGGGCCATTCCTCGTTGTAAAATGAGGGGGAAACTTATAAAATACAAAATAGACAAACTAATCTATGCTGTTAGGATAATGGTTGCTTTGGTGGGGGGTGGTCACTAGAAGGGGGGCAGAAGGAGGGGTTTTTCCCAGGGTCTAAGTCATGCTCTTACTTGACCTAGATGCTGATTACAAAGTATATTCACTTTGTGCTTTCTGTATGCACACTTCAGCTGAAAGGGTGTGGAGAAATATATATGCAAATTGGTTTATAAATACATAGTACATCTCCAGAATGATACAGAAGAAATTGATATTAGTTGTCTCTGCAGAGGGGAACTTGGTGACCAGGATTAGGAGAGAGAGACTTTAGGGGCGCCTGGGTGGCTCAGTCAGTTAAGCGACTGACTTCGACTCAGTTCATGATCTCACGATTCATGGGTTCGAGCCCCACGTCAGGCTCAGTGCTGGTAGCTAGCTCAGAACCTGGAGCATGCTTTCCAATTCTGTGTGTCCCTCTCTCTCTCTCTGCCCCTCCCCTTCTAATGATCTGTCTCTCTGTCTCTTAAAAATAAATTTTAAAAAATGTTAAAAAATTTTCAACAAAAAAAGGAGACTTTAGACTATATGCCCTTTTGTGCAACTTGATTGTTGAAGCATTTTTACCTGGTTTCTAAAGAAAAATTTCAGTTATAAATATTCTTTAAAACTTAAACATATAGAAGGTCATGGGGCACCTGGGTGGCTTAGTCGGTCAACCATCAACTTTGGCTCAGGTCAAGATCTCGTGGTCTGTGAGTTCAAGCTCCACATTGGGCTCTGTGCTGACAGCTCAGAGCCTGGAGCCTGCTTCGGATTCTGTGTCTCCCTCTCTCTCTGTTCCTCCCCTGCTCGCACTGTCTCTCTCTCTCTCTCAAAAATAAATAATAAAAAACATTGGGGGAAAAAAAAAAGGTCACAAATTGCGTATCAGGTACAGTTTCACAAAAAAACCACCAAATCATATTTCAAAGTCAATAGGAAAAAACTTGTGTCTGCTAGTATACGTTAGCCTCATCACTTTTCCACTGCTGTGAATAAGTGACGAAGGTCACTTAAGAACATTTTTTTCACTGCCTCCTTAAAGTGTAAGGAGCCTCCAAGGTGGTCAGAACCATCCAGCAAGTGCTATTTGTCTGCCTAGAGAGAGATGACCCTCCTCTGCCCCCTGCATCTGGGCCCCACGGCACTAACCAGTCATGCCCAGGTAGTCAGTCAGCTCTTGGCCTGACAGGCTCTGTAAGGCCTCCAGCATCCAGACCACAGTAGATTTGCAACTTTCCACCAGCTGGGCCAGGTCAGCCAAATCAGCTACCTAGAGGGAAGAAGGTCTTGAGGGTTAGAGGAGACATAATAGGTCCTAGGTGATATCTACCCCCACCCCAAACCCAAAGCAAACCCCAAAGCTCTACCAAGGCAGTCGGCAACCCCAGACCCCAGAGACCGTCCAAGTTTTTTGATTCCTAGACTGTACCTGACAGCTTTGTGCAAAGTCATAAACCACCACAGTGTAGAGGTGAAGTCCCTGAAAGTGCATCTGAACGAGAGACTGCTGATGCTTGGCAGAATCCCCACAGACCTGAGAAAGGAGGGGGAAGGATGGTTGGAGAGGCAGAGATACAGGATGAGCTCCAAACTGAAGACTGGCCCAGGGGCGCCTGGGTGGCTCAGTTGGTTAAGTGTCCAGCTTCGGCTCAGGTCATGATCTCATGGTTCGTTGGTTCGAGCCCCATGTTGGGCTCTGTGCTGACAGCTAGCTCAAAGCCTGGAGCTTGCTTCAGATTCTGTGTCTCCCTCTCTCTCTGACCCTCCCCTGCTCGCACTGTCTCTCTCTGCCTCTCAAAAATAAATTTAAAAACATTAAAAAAAAGAAAAGACCAGCCCAGAGTCCTGGAGAGTTGACTCAGCCCAGGGAGTAGGAAGGACATCAGGAGGTGCTATGAGCCTCCCAGGGTAGACGAGGCTGCTTGCTGGTGGCTGGGCTAGGCATAATCCAGAGAGCAGTTTACCGAGGAGGGAGCCAGGGCTTCCAGATCTTACCAAAGTCCTTAGCCTGATAGTCTGCTGAACCACATTCCCACCCTCCTCTAGGTCCTTAACTCACACCATCCTGCAGCTGCCGGATGAGACAGTAGTACCCGCTGAGAAAAGCAAAGAGGCCCAGAACAGCATCTGGTCCATAGTGTCTCTTGATGCCTCCTCGCTCCAGCCCCGAGAGGAAGAACTGGCAGCTGTCACATAATGCCCGCAGTGGGGGTGATGGTGCCTCCACACTGTTGTTCAGGACAGCAGATGCCTTGATCAGAAGCTTGGCCAGTGCCTGGGATTTTCCCTCCCCAGCCTGGAGCAGTTCAACCCCAAGTTGGCATAGCTGGAGGCTGGGGGCCAGTTCAGTGTTCCTCAGGTAATCATGGGCCTTCTGCACTACTCTCATGGCCTTGGCATGGTGGCAACTCCAGCAGAGACGACGGCAGTGTTCCAGGGTGAGTTCCAAGAGACAGAGGGCCCTCTGGGGAGAAAGAGGACCAGGAGAACCCTCTCCCTCGCCCACCAAGACTTTGATCACATGTCTGGAGAGCTGGTCATCTAGGAAATCAGCATCAGCTTCATTCATATTGTGCCCAGTGGCATCAAATAGCTGATGGGCAGCTACCACTCGATAGGCTGTTGGAGAAGCAAAGTGGGGAACCTCACAGGGTGTACTTTCATCCTCCAAGAGTACAAGAAAGCTCAAGGCCTTCAGCCGAGTTGATAATGCAGCTCGCCGCTCCTCCAGGGCTTCTGCTGCCTTCCAAAGAAGAGAAAAGCTGCCTCGAGCCACAGCCTCATAGTCCTGGTGGGTGGCTTGGTGAGAGCACTGCACCAAACAGACATGGAGGGGTTGAGCGAATCGGAGTGTGGCCTCTGGGATTCCCTGTGTGGCAATGTTCCGCAAAAAGATGAAGAGAATTCGTTCTAGGTACAAGGGTGGGCGCTGGGGGGTGGACATCAAGTAGCCATTGCAAGCCAGCTCTGCCAGTTCCAGCAGGCTCTCCAGGTGCCTAGGGCAAGCCAGCTTGGCAGTCATCTGCTGGTTGCAAGCCCTCAGGATGGCATCACAAGCTTGTCTCCTCTCAGCATCAGATCGGCAGCTGGGTGAACCAGCAGCTGGAAGCTTGGACAGGAACTCCTAAGAGGAGAGGAAGATGTGATTGGGACTACCAAAGCAGGGAACAATAACTAGAAAGGGGGTTGCTCAGGAGAGGATCCCCCCCCTTTTTTTAAAATAAATCTTTAACCTTATTTATTTTGAGAGACAGAGAGAGCAGAGGAGGGGCAGAGAGAGGAAGAGAGAGAATTCCAGGCAGGCTCTGTGCTGTCAGCACAGAGCCCAATGCAGGGCTGGAACTCACAAATCGTGAGATCATGACCTGAGCCGAAACCAAGAGCCAGACGCTTAACCAACTAAGCCACCCAGGTGCCCCGGGAGAGGATCCCCTTTTAACCTGTCTCTTCAAAAATCAGACCAAAAAAAACCCCCAGCTTATCTCGGAAAGCCAAGTTATCCAGAGCCAGACACACTCCTACCTTCAAGTCAGGCAGCAACTCTTTAGCCTCCTTTGCGCTGCTTAGCAAGGTCCCAAAGTTGATTCCTTTGAAGCTCCTCATGGTGTTGGAGGGCTAGGGATAAGGAGAAGGATTACAGTAGGCGGAGAAGATTCATAATGGAGGACAGGAGAAGGGCTTGAAGGCTGCAGAAGAGAGGTGGGGGTGTATGCGCAAAGAATCCCATGAGAAAGCCTATCGGTGGAGCCGTGGGATACTTGATCTCGGGTGGTCAGTTTGAGTTCCACTTTGAGTGCAGAGATTACGAGATTACATTAAGAAAGAAAGAAAGAAACCCTATCGGGAAAAAACGTCCACGTCAGGACAGCGGACTCCCGTTATAAACAGACGCGTCTGCTTTTCCTCCCTCTCAGGGGATCCGGAACCTCACTACCCATCCCACAGCCCCAACGCCCTATACCCGGAGGCCTCCACGGGGTTCGGCGCTCACCAGGATGTCCGGAGGTCTCCGAACCTTCCATCGCAGAGCCGCCCGCCTCTCCCTCAAATCAGCGCCGGGACCCCACCTCACCTTGGCACGTACACACGCTCACGAGTCCCGCTGGGCTTTATCGCCCCAGAGGTCGCCTCCTTCCCAGGTCCAGGACTTAACTCGCCGGAAACAGTACTTCGCAAAGATTCAAGACGCAACCTTCGTTTTCCGCGCCAGCCCCCGTTTCAAATATCCCAAGCGACCAATCAGCGAGAGCTTTGTAACGCCGGCATACCGCGCGGCACAGTGGGAGTTGTAGTTTACCTGCCGCACTGCAGCGTCACGTGACACCGGCGGCGAGGTCGAGCTGCTGGGGGCGTTAAGGCCTCTTGGGGGCGCGGGTTTCCCCACTTCTGGCTGAGGCCAAGATTCTCAGCTACTGGTCGCTTAGTCGCTATCGGGAGAGCCAGGCCTCTACCTCCTCTCCTTTATCTTCAGAGCTCAGAAAGTTTAAATTTCAGGAGAAGAGAAATAGGGCAGACAACACAAAGGACTTACTTGGAAACTCACGCGGTTTGGGTTACAGGGAAAACAGGGCGTAGCCTTTCCTGGAATTCTTTAAAAATATAATTTTCTGAGGGCACTGACAGTCGTACCATGACTTCCAGCACTTGCTCCGCTCGCTCGCTCTTGCCCGCTCTCTCTCTCTCTCTCTCTCTCTGCCTTCCAACCTTGCTCTTTACATAAACTGCATCAACTGGATTGTATGAGGAAGACAGAGGATCTAACGCTTCTTGATGGGGGGTAGAGGGTAGAGGGGAGGGTTAAGGGAAGAACTAGGAAAACTCATTCACTGGGATATTTCACAGTCCTTAATGGCTTACGTTTGTAAGTACTAATTACTTCCCCTAACGTGCAGATTCAGTTGGCTGTTTCTCTTCCTCCTGCAAAAGATTCAGTTCAAAATTCTGGTCTTCCAGTTAGCTTTTCCCTGATGAATTCTATTGGATATCTCATCTTTATCTATCTCCTTTTTCTTTCTTCTTTTCCCCTTCCCTTCCTTTTTTTTTTAAGATGAATTTTTTTATTTTTTTTATTTTTTATTTTTTAATAGTTTACTGTCAAATTGGTTTCCATTATTACTTTTTAAATTTTTAATGTTTTGTTTATTTTTAAGACAGAGACAGAGCATGAGTGGAGGAGGGGCAGAGAGACAGGGAGACACAGAATTCGAAACAGGTTCCAGGCTCTGAGCTGTTAGCACAGAGCCCGGCGCGGGGCTTGAACTCTCGAATGTGAGATCATGACCTGAGCCGCAATTGGAGGCTTAACCGACTGAACCACCCAGGCACTCCAAAAGATTAATGTTTTTAATTTTTTTAATTTTAATTTTTTGGGGTCGAGAGAGACAGAGCTTGAGTGGGGGAGGGGCAGAGAGCGAGAGAGACACAGAATCTGACACAGGCTCCAGGCTCTGAGCTGTCAGCACACAGCCGGACTTCAGACACAGGGCTCAAACTCGGGGACCTGAGAGATCATGACCTGAGCGGAAGTCGAAAGCTTAACTGACTGAGCCACCCAGATGCCCCTCTAAGTTTTATTTATGTAAGTATCTCTACACCCAATGCAGTGCTGAACTCAGGACACAGATTAAGAGTGGCATGCTCTTCTTTTTTTTCTTTAAAGTTTTTATGTTTAGTTCTTTATATTTGAGAGAGAGCGCGCAGGAAGGGGAGGGGCAGAGAGGTGGAGACAGAATCTGAAACAGGCTCCAGGTTCCAAGCTGTCAGCACAGAGCCCAATGCAGGGCTTGAACTTATGAGCGGTGAAATCATGACCTGAGCCGAAGTCAGACGCCTAACCAACTGAGCCAGCCATCCAGGCGCCCCAAGAGTGGCATGCTCTTCTGACTGAGCCAGTGAGGTGCCCCTATCATCATCGTCTTTCTTCATTATCAACTTCTTTTAGGAGCTGAGAATCTAGAAGAGAAGACTTTTTTTTAAAAAACAAAGACAAGGAAAAAAAAAAAAAAGACAAGAACCTCTCCAAAGAATCTCACCGTTGGAATAATAATATTATTACATACATACATACACCGTTGGAATAATATTACATACATATCTCTTGTAGGGTAAAGGACCCAACAGAGGTGTCCGTAAATGATCAATGAATACATCAACCCTCATACTGCTCATTTCATCTTACATCTTAGCAATCAGTACTCATTTATTTACATGCTGTGAAGCAGGTGTTCTAGAACTATTTTCGTATGTATTTATTACATCTACTTGATTCTGAACTCCTTAAGGGCAGAAAATTTGTCCTTTTTATTCCTCTTTTATATATATATATCTTTTTTCAAGTTTATTGGGGGGGAGGGGCAGAGAGAGAGGGAGAGAAAGAGAATCCCAGGCAGGCTCCATGTACTGTCAGTGCAGAGCCCAATGTGGGGCTTGAACTCACAAACCATGAGATCATGACCTGAGCCAAAGTCAGAAGCTTAACCCACTGAGCCATCCAGGTGCCCCTCCTCTTCTTTTTTTTTATCCTTTTCTTTTCTTTTCTTTTCTTTGAGACACAGAGCTCACTCCTTTGCCCAAGCGGAAGAAGAGCAGAGGGAGAATCTTAAGCAGGTTCCACATTCAACTCAGAGCCTGACGCAAGGCTCCATCCCATGACCTTGGGATCATGACCTGAGCCAAAATCAAGAGTCAGATGCTCAACTGACTGAGCCATCCAGGGGCCCTTCTTTCTTTTAATGTTTATTTTTAAAGAGAGAAAGAGCGTGTGTGTGGCACTTGTGAGCGGGGGGGGGGGGGGGCAGAGAGAGAGAGAGAAATTCCCAAACAGGCTCCACACTGACAGTGCGGAGCTTGACTTGAGGCTCAATCTCACAAACCATGAGATAATGGCCTGAGAGAAAATCAAGAGTTGGACGCTTAACTGACTATGCCACCCAGGTGCCCCTTTTTATTCCTCATCTCCTTCTTACAAGAAGTAGGAAGTTCTTGAAGTATTAAGAGATTGATGTGCTGACCATTATGAACTTGAGTCATAAATTTCAATCCCTCAATTTAATGCCCAGCTTATGAAGAGAAAGCACAGGATACTAGAAAGAACTTTGAGTCTGGACAGAGAAACCGGATTCTAGTACCAGTTCACTGTATTATTAATCTGTGAAATGGGGATAGAAGCATCACTACTTCCCAGAGGTTCTACCAGCCTCAAATAGAATAGCCTTGAAATGATATCCAAAGGCCCTAACAATGCTAAGCACCATTAAAAAGCACATTTTATATGTACTGCCATATATAAAGATGTCAGAGATATATGAATGACTGTTATAGTCTTCTTAAGGATTTCAATGGTTTCAAAGAGTGAAAAACAGTATTACTGTTATGTTATAAAAAAAAGTTTGCAGAACAGCATGATTCAACACTTTGATTCAATTTTTATTAACAAAAACAAAACAAAACAAAAACCAACTGGGGCACCTGGCAGGTTGAGTCAGCAGAGCATGGGACTCTTGATCTCAAGATCATGAGTTTGAGCCCCATGTTGGGCATAGAGTTTATTTTTAAAAAAACAAACAAACAGGGGTGCCTGTGGTTCAGTTGGTAGCCATCTAAATGTTGGTTTCGGCTCAGGTTATGATCTCACAGTTTAGGAGTTAAAGCCCCATGTTGAGCTCAGCACTGATACTGCAGAGCTTACTTGGGTTTCTCTCTCTCTCTCTGCCCCTCAACTCTCTCTCTCTCAAAATATATGATTACCTCTCTGAAAAACAGTGTGAAGGTTCCTCAAAAAACTATCAGTAGAATTCCCCTATGACCCAGCAATAGCACTGTTAGGGATTTACCCAAAGGATACAGAAGTGCTGATGCACAGGAGCACATGTACCCCAATGTTCATAGCACTGTCAACAATAGCCAAAACATGGAAAGAGCCTAAATGTCCATCACCTGATGAGTGGGTCAAGAAGTTGTGGTATATATACACAATGGAGTACTACATGGCAATGAGAAAGAATGAAATATGGCCATTTGTAGGAAAGTGGATGGACCCTGAGGGGGTCATGCTAAGCGAAATAAGTCAGGCAGAGAAGGACAGATACCATATGTTTGCACTCATAGGTCTAACAGGAGAACAGGAGAAACCTAATGGAGGACCATGGGGAGGGGAAGAGGGAAAGAGAGTTGGGGAGAGAGAGGGACGTAAAACCTGAGAGACTATTGAATACTGAGAACGAACTGAGGGTTGAAGGGGGAGGGGGGAAAAGAGGTGGTGGTAATGGCGGAGGGCACTTGTAGGGAAGAGCACTGGGTGTTATATGGAAACCAATTTGACAAACTATTTTTAAAAAAATAATTAAACTTTGGGGAAAAAAGATTGGGCCCTACCCCACATTTATGAAAAAATGAAAAATAACAAATAACCCTCAACTAACATTAAGTCTGTGGATTAAACTTCAAACACTGGTATGAAGAGTGAGATTAAGGGAGCCTTTATATATGTATATGATATATATAATGTGTAATATATGATATATTAAATGTAATATATAATATATAAAATATTTAGTATAATATGTAATATATGTAACATATATCATATTATGTATGTGTACACACACATATATATATATATAAAGGCTCCCCTAATCTCATATATATAATACATACGGGACTAGAATCCCTTAATACCATATATATAATATGTATCATAGACATTATATACAAATAATATATATATTTCTGTATTTATATGTTTCTGTATTTATATATAATATATATTTCTGTATTTGCATTTGATGATCTTACAATGAGTTCATATAATTTATAGTATATAAAAACCTTTTATAACATTAGATCTAATCCCAAGCATGACAAATTTTTGTTTTATAATTCTATTCTGTGGTTCTATGAGGAAGTGGTGGCAAAATAATAAAAGGGACAGAGAGAAACACAGGGTTGGGGGTAGTAGAACCCAGACCTAGCCATAGGGCCATGGCCATTGGCTGGGAAAAGCTCCCCCTCTCCCTGAGCAGGGACTGAATTTCCAGGAAGAGAGAGTTCTCAAGGTCTCCGAACCCAGTGCTGTCCTCACAATCCAACCCTCTTGCCTTCTTGTCCACTGGCTCCTGGTTCCTTGGGATGTTTCTGCCCTCCCAGGCTCCCTTAGAAGTTCCAAATCAAATAATTGTGCGTCCAGCTGGATGGGAAGTCAGAAAATCAGGAGCCTCTTAGTGAAAGATAGTGGTGTGTATCGAGTCTGACACCAAGCTGACCTTCCCACTTGAGGAAGAGGAAATGAGTTCAAGTGGAATGTACGGACACCCTACTCAGCTGCTCACATACCCCAGAATAGAAGGCCTTTCAAATAGCTCGATGCTTCCATCTGGGCCAGGACCAAGGATAAACACTTCTGGGAATCACCCAGCCACTGGGATACGTTAGGAAGTTCTCTACCCCATTACAGCCCTGTCCATTCATTCTCACACTCAAATCTGGTTAGGCTCTGATGGACTGAAAGAGTTTTAAAATAAAATATATAAGCAAACACTTCTGTAGTGCTTACACTGTGGGCCAAGTGCTGTTCCATGGACTTAACACAATAATGCTTTTAGGGGCGCCTGGGTGGCTCAGTCGGTTGAACGTCGGGCTTCGGCTCAGGTCTCATGGTTCGTGGGTTCGAGCCCCACATCAGGCCCTGTGCTGACAGCTCAGAGCCTGGAGCCTGTCTTTGGATTCTGTGTTTCCTTCTCTCTCTGACCTTCCCCTGCTCATGATGTCTCTGTCTCTGTCTCTCTATCTCAAATAAAGAAAACATTTAGGGGCGCCTGGGTGGCTCAGTTGGTTAAGCCTCCGACTTCGGCTCAGGTCAGATCTCACGTTCGTGGGTTCGAGCCCCGCGTCAGGCTCTGTGCTGACAGCTAGCTCAGAGCCTGGAGCCTGCTTCCGATTCTGTGTCTCCTTCTCTCTCTGCCTCTCCCCCCTTCATGCTCTGTCTCTCTCTGTATCAAAAATAAATAAAAAATTAAAAAAAACATTTAAAAATTTTTTAAAAATACAATAATGATTTTAATCATCAAAAGAGCCCTATGGGGTAGAAATGATACTATCCCTATTTTACAGATGAGAAAACTAAGGCACACATTTGAACCCAGGAAGCCGGGCTCTGGCTCCATCCTCATAACTCGTTCCCTATGCTGCCCCTGGGCGGAGCATCATAAGCAGCGTTTTGCAGGCAGTGTGCACCTGGCGAACCAATACCTCCTTTGACTTAGATGGGCAGATACCAAAAAGTGGACCAGATGGCCAAGGCTAAACACTCCTGGTCGCTTGCCCTACTCCCAGGAGAGGGCTTGGGATGAAGAGGTAAGGCTAGAGGGGAAAAGGCAGGGGACACTGGTAGTCCTTGGCATAGAGGGGGCACTGGGCAGGCAGCAAGAAGCAGTCTAGCTTTGGTTTTGCAATTCACTTGCTACATTCTCAAGTGGACTTTCCCCTTATGTAAAAAACGTTTTTTACCAGCACCTTTGGAGAAAGCTCAACAGGGACAAAACTAGGAACTTCATTAGTCGGTCTCTTCTTCCTATTTCCTGATCACTTAGGAATGTGGGACCTCCTCATGCTTCCATCAGTAAGAAACTGTTTTCATCCAAAACAACAAATTACTGACTAGGCTCTGGATTCTAGTCTCATAGACATCCCAAATGGGCAGCTCTTAAAAAGCCAGGTTGGGCTAGTCTGTTTCCTCTCCTGATATATATACTAAGCACAGCCACGGGAAAAGCACCCACTGTGTGTATATATGAAGGACACAAAGGCAAATAAGACACAACTTGCTCCTGTTCTCAAGGAGACTACACTATGGTGGAAAGAGATGGAAAGTCTACAAATACCTATAAAATATATCTAGGCCCAGCTTAACAGGGCAGAAAGAGGAAGTGGGGTTTTGTAAGAGAGACTGGCTTAGCTTCAAGATGGGGAAAGAAAATGATATCTGTTTTTCTCTACCTAACCTCTATTCCCTGCAGTCTGGGTGGGGGAACTTTTTTCTTCTTCTTCTTCCTTACTGAATAGGGACCGGAGACCACCACCCTTTCCTCCCCACTCAGCCTCACCCTGCAGAAGCCCATCTACGCTGCATTCCTACAGCACCAGCTGATCTTATCTCTCCACACAGGTTGGAACTTGCGGGTCTTAGTACATCTTGCATCCTACTGTCTGGAAAGTAGTCTGGGACCCAGGGAAATATCATCAATCCCTTTCCAAAACGGGTGGGTCCCCCGGGCCCAGCTCAAGCACATTCCAGGACATAACCTTGAGCCTACCCTCCCTTCATCCCCACCTTTTTAAAAGCTGGCTCTGCTTCCTCTGAGAAGCCTGGGTTTTGGTGGGAGGAGAAACGGCAGATACAATCAGGTGAGGCAGGGAGGGGCCCACAGAACTGGTGTTCCCACTGGTACTGTTTCCTGCCCTGATGGCTTCCTCACCCTCACTCAGACTGGGTGGGGAAGAGTCAGGTACAGACAAGATGTCTCAGTCCCTCAGCCATTCACTGTTCTCTCCCCCTGGCAGCCCTTCACCTAGGTTTCATGCAAGGGTACAGGATATAGGACCTGGTGGGCCCAGGTGGTGTTACAAATGGTGCATTCGGCCTGGAGGCATATCTGTGCTGAGCTCCAAGTTGTTTCTGCAGGAAGGTCCCAGATTTTCCCAAGGGGGTGGTCATAGAAGCAACTCAAACCTCTAGAATCTTCGTTCAGTGGTGTGGGCATTTGCCCACATCCTCCAGAGATGGTCTCACCCTGGATGTGGAGCAAGGGTCTTGCTGGGTAACTAGAAAGGGTACCTGTCTCCACGGTAACAAGATTTAGAAGATCTAGAGGCCTTGGGCATTTCCCACCCATTTCTGCTAAGAGGCAATGCTACAGCTCTCAGTTTAAACTGGAGACAGTCTTAGAGAGGCTAGAAATTCAAATACCTTCTGCTGGCAACCCCATCTCAATGCTCAAACTCTCCAACTGCCCACTCACCAGAAACTACTGATGTGGGTACAGGTGAAGATGACTGAATCAAATCAATGATCAATTAAAAGTATTTATTTTTAAATGGAAAGGGGAAAGGGAGTAACACAGAGGCAACTTTTGGCATCTTCTTTCCAGGCCATCACTCCCATGGGCTCTCCAACTCAAAACACTATGGGGAGGGGCCCCAGGACAGGGTGAGGGCCTAGACAGTGGCAAAGTCAGACACAGAGAGATCTGTACAATTCTAGAGAGGTGGTCTTCAAGAGTCCTTCCCAGCCCCCTTGTCCTGAACAGGGCTAGAGCTCAGGGGCACAGGGCTCTCCAGTGGGTGAGGGCACTCGCAGCTCAGCATTGTGCCTAACCACGGTGAAAAGCCCCACCACCGCTAGCAGAGCCATCACCATGACAGCAGAGCAGATGCTGAACATGTTCCGAGTGCCCGTTTTGTGATCGCTGTCATGGAGGACTAGGAGCCCCAGGCAGGCCAGTAAGTGCAGGGGCACCCGGAACCAGTTGAGTACGCCAGCTTGCTCTGTTTCAGGGATCACCTTTCTCCGCAGGAAGCTCATGCTGGGAAAGTACAGCCCACAGGCCAGTTCAATAAGTAGGAAGGCTATGAAGGACTCCACTGGATTCTCCTGGCCTGGGCTGGTGGAGAAAGTCAACATGAAAAGGGAGAAGACGACGATGAGGACGGCAAGGGAGAGTAGGTGCATGGGCTGAAGGTGGTACCTCTTGGAGGTAGCAATGCGGTACAGGGAAGAGCCAAGCAGGCTGGCTGCCATGAAACTGGAGAAGACAATGCCCAGCGGGGCCCCATGTGGGTCCAGCACAGGTGTCCAGAGGAAGACAAAGATGAAGATGACACTCTCAAACAGGGCTTGGATGGTGCCTAGCAGTAGCACGCGGCGATCTGACAGGAGGCAGCGCAGGCCTCCAGCACAAGTCCTTGAAAAGGCACGCTGCCGATCATAGTTCTCTCCCCAGTTGTGAAGGGCCAACGCCCCAGCCAGAGCCAAAAGAGGGATGGCAGCCACGAAGGGCGCTACAGGCCCCAGCCCCATCCAGCAGGCCACGGCCTCAGCTGCCACACCTGCCACTACAGCCAGCACATAGTTCCAGAAGGCAGCTCGGGCAAAGGTAGCTGGGATCCACTCGGCAGGGAAGTCATGGCGCTCCACGTGTTCATGGATGTACCAAGCCTCAAAGGCAGAGAAGAGCAGGGCTGTGGACAGCCCACCAAGTGCTCGGCCCATCAGCAGCACAAAGTAGTCCCAAGAGAGTTTGGTTAAGCAGCATAGAGAGTAAGTGAGGGAGAAGAGGACACATGACTTCTTGCGACCCAGCCAATCCACAAAGGAGGAGGCCACCAGCCCAAAAAGGACTGTGGAGGCAAGGCCACAGACATAGAGGATGGCAATTTGACCCTCCAGGAAGTGGTAATGCTGATAGAGTTTATAGAGGTAGGGGGCCTGGAGCCAGTCAGCTGCCAGGGCCAGGAAGTAGACCTGATAGAAATCCAGTTGAAACCGAAGGAAGGAGGGGTTGCTACAGGCCCTTCCAGGGGGCTTAGCCTGGCATCTTGACAGCTCCAATCCTAGGCAGGAGGCCAGGAGGACCACAAAGGCAAGGTAGGCAGTCACCAGCATGGCGGGCCCCCGGACGACCTAGAGAAGGTGGGGGGATCGTGGTTAGAGTCACATCCATTGCCCAGGTAGCACTGTCAAGGGGCTGGGTGTCTAAGCAGAAGCGGCTCCACCCCCAGCCCCTGCCAACTGCATTTCCCCACCCCTCAACTCCACTCCCCTAGAGCTCAGACCGGAGGGACCAGTTGGGTGGGTGGGAGGAGTGGCCCGCCAGAGCGGTCTCCTAGGACACAGTAGGGCAGGGAGGGGTAAGAGGAGAGGGGAGAAGGCTTACCATTCGCCCCACCCTTGCCTACCATAGCAAAGAGGAGTCCCTTCAATACAATAATCCGGGCCCCACAAGTTAAAGGGATGCTGCCCTCTTCTTCCACAACAGCTTATGCATACTTTTTTCTATTACGTCCCATTCCCCCTGGAGAGCTCGTTTTAGCCCTCAAAGTCCTTCCATCTGTCCAGGGCATCCTGCCCGCCTGCGCGGGCCTCCCGAGGTGCTTCAGGGTCATGCGCGTGTATCTCGGGTTCCCCCTCCTCCAGGTCTTGGGCAACCCCCTGCGCCCCCTAGCCCCCGCCCAGAACCCCACCACCGCCACACCCACTCGCGCCTCGCCCAGACCCCGTCTCACCTGCTGCCCCGGTCTACGGGGACGCCCCGGACACGTCCGGCTCCAGGCCGCCCGGCCGCCCTGCCCGCTCTACCTCCGGCTCTGGCTCCGGTTCGGGTTCCAGCAGCGTGCCCGCCTCTCACAGCCTGCTTCCGGGAGCCGGGTAGGCCTCTGGCCGCCGCCATGATGACCCCATCACGTGACGGGGTGCGGCGCTCTAGTCCCGCCCCTGCCCCGCCTTCTGCTCCCCGGACCCAACTCCTGCTAGGAGTCTACTCCCGACGCCAGCTGTAGAGAGTGGAGGCAGTGGGGGTTGCTACTCTCGCACCTGACCCCTCAGCTGTTTTCCCGTGACTCCTGCTTCTTCGATTCCCAGGTTCCTGCGGGACCGCCCTGAAATAAAGATTCATTTTTTCTCTCCCTCCGTAACATGGAGAATGCCCGCAGTCCCGCAGACTCGTGGGCTGGAGCTTCCTAAGAAATATCGCTGCCCTAAGCTGCTCCTAGGTTTCTCTCTTCTCTCACTGTAGTGACCTCCAGGCTCGACGTCAATATGACCCAGATACCTGAGGGAGGCAGTGTGGTGTAAAGGACTTGAACTCGGGTTTGCAGACCCGCTAAACTCAGCCTTTTTGCTAAACGCCCACCTTCTGCCACTTACCTAAGCTGTGTTACTTTGGAAAGGTCATTTAACCTGTCACCAGCCTTACTGTTATTTCCATTGACTTCCCGTCTCACTAACTGTATAAGCCAAAATCTTTATAATGAGCTGCAAAACCTTCTATCCTCTGTTCCTCTGCTACTTCTTTGATTTCATCTACAATTCTTCCTTTAGACTCTACTCCATCTATACTGGCTACCTCCCAGGCCTTTGCACACTGTGCCTTGCAAGGTTCTGGTTCTTCTCCCAAATACCCTCGTGGCTCCCTCCTTCAGCCCCTCCAGTTCTCTATTCAAATATCACTTTATCAGGGAGGCCTTCCTGAGCCATCCTGCTTAAAATAGCAATGCTACCACCTCCACCACCTAATCCACCTGCTAGCCTTCCAACCTCATTCACCTTTGCTGCATTTCCCCCATACTTCACATCACCTGGCACACTATATGTTTTATTTATTTACTGTCTCTCCTCCTTACAGATTTTTATATATTTGTTCACTTGTATTCCCAGTACTTAAAACAGTTATTGGGGAGGCGCCTGGCTGGCTCATCTGGAAGAGCATGTGGTCGTGAGTTTGAGCCCCAAGTTGGGTGTAGAGATTACTATATAAAAGTAGAGTGGGGCACCTGGGTGGCTAAGTTGGTTAAGTATCCAACTTTGGCTCAGGTCATGATCTTGTAGTTCATGGGTTTGATCCCCAGGTCGGGTTCTGTGCTGACAGCTCAGAGCCTGGAGCCTGCTTCAGATTTTGTGTCTCCCTCTCTGCCTTCTCTCGCACTCTGTCTCTCTCTCAAAAATCAACAATAAAATTTTTTTAAGTTAAAAACCAGTTATTGGCAAGTAAAAAGCATTCAATAAATATTTGATGAATAAATGAATAAATTAATCCAGATAAATTACTCTAAAAAGTGTTGGCCCATATTAGCTGGTAACACTCATCAAACAGTTATCATGTACCTAAGCTCTGTTTTAAGAATTCCTGAGCCACCTGCTGCAGATGAATTATTTAACTGTCACAAGCAACCCATAAAGTGGGTACTATTATTATTCTTGAGAGTTGGCGGGGATAAATAATACACCTTGAGTCACATGGTAGGAGAGAGGGTTAGAACTGGGACCCATATCTTTCCAATTCCAATTCATGGTTTCTGAGAAGATTAAATAAGTTCACTCACTTGCAAAGGGGATTGGCAAGTGTTGGTTTCCTTTATACTAAAGCTTGGAGGATACAGGGTGGGAGAGTATGGGATCATATCTTGAGAAATAGTTTCTTATGGTAAGATAAACAGCTAAGATTTATATCCTACAAGTTCCAGAGTGCCTTTATTCCTAACTGGCAAACTCCTACATTGTAGAAAGGGTAGTGGTTCCCATACATTCATTCAGAAATGCAAAGGCTCAAAAACCATGATTTCTCCAAAATCATTCAGTGAGTGAGGGCATAGGCAACCCAAATGCTCTCCATCTCAATCCTGGATGGAAGCTCCTTGGACTCATGTCATCCATTTCTTTTGGGGGTGGAGGTCATCCTGAATGAAGGCAGGATGGGACAGGATGGTTTTGCATTCCTGGCCTTCTGTTTTCCAGGAGGGAGGCCAGTTTTCTCCCATTGTTGAATTGCATTTTGCCCAGAAGCCACTGGCAGAGAGAGATTTACAGCAAGATTACATTATTTTGGATTATTTCTGTTTATTTTGGGACTTATTAAAGTATGTTTAGTTTTTTAAATATTTTTCATTTATTTTTGAGAGAGAGAGACAGAGCATGAGGAGGGGAGGGGCACAGAGAGAGGGAGACACAGAATCTGAAGCAGGCTCCAGGCTCTGAGCTGTCAGCACAGAGCCCAATGCGGCGCTCGAGCCCATGGACCATGAGATCATGACCTGAGCTGAATGAAGTCAGTCACTCAACTGACTGAGCCACCCAGGTGCCCTAAAATATGTTTAGCCTTTTTTAAAGTTCATTTTTTAAATTTATTTGGGGAGGGGGCAGAGAGAGAGGGAGAGAGAGAATCCCAAGCAGGGATCCCAATGTGGGACTCGAATCCATGAACCATGAGATCATGACCTGAGCCAAAATCAAGAGGCTGATGATTAACCGACTCGGCCACCAAGGCACCACCAAATTATGCTTTTTTTTTTTGAAAGTTTTTAAAATTTGGGGCCCCTGGGTGGCTCATTCGGTTGAGCATCTGACTTTGGCTCAGGTCATGATCTCATGGTTTGTGGGTTCAAGCCCTGGGTCGGGCCTTGTGCTGATAGCTCAGAAGCCTGGAACCTGCTTCTGATTCTGTGTCTCCCTCGCTCTCTGCCCCTCCCCTGCTTGCTCCCTCTCTCTCTCTCAAAAATAATAAATAAACATTGAAAAAATGTTTTTAAGTTTTTAAAATTTACTTTGAGAGAGAGAGAAAGCAAGTGATCAGGGGAAGGACAGAGAACAAGGGAGAGGGAATCCCAAGCAGGCTCTGCGCTGTCAACACAGAGCCCAGTGTGGGGCTCGAACTCGCTGACTGTGAGATCATGACCTGAGGTGAAGCCAAGAGTCGGATGCTTACCTAACTGAGCCAGCCTAGTGCCCCCAAAATACGTTGAGTCTTAAGGCACGCATGTCCCCTCAGAATTGTGAAGCACAGCTGGGAAAGGTCCTAAACATGAGAAATCTGCCAGCAGAGGACTGGAGGGGATAAAAGCCAGCCTGTGAGTACAACATATTTCTAGGAGGTGCTTCTAGTGGAAAGCAAGGAGGTCTGAGGTCTGTGTATTGAGGAGTCACAGGGGAAGTCCTAGTTTTCAGGGAAGATGGGAGGGTGCTCTGGGAATATTGAGGAACTGTGTTTACCTGAGGAGCAACATTTAAAACTTTTATTATGAAAATGTTTAAACATACACACAGGTAGAGAGCACAATCTATGAACCCCTACATAGTTAATTCAATAATATAATTCCGTCACTTTGTTCCTTCTACTCCTTTCATTCTGTTCTTTTTTATTTGCCAAAATATTTATAAGTATGTCACTTCACTCCACACTTCAACATGCATCCCTAGGAAATAAGGCCCTTTTCTTACATAATCCCAAAGCCATTTTATGTCTAACAAAATCAATACTGGTTCCTTTGCATTCTCCAGTCCATAAATAAAAGGCTTCAACTATCTGTAATTGTCTTACAATTGGGTTGTCCAAATCAGAAACCAAAAAAGGTCCACATGCCCCACATAATAGTTGTCCTTTTATGTCCCCTCTCAGTTTTCCCTCCCAGCCATTGACTAGTGGAAGAAATTGAGCCACATTTCCTTGACAAGTTCCCACACTTTGGATGTGTCGTGTCATCTAAATTGTTCCTCCCTTCCTGCTATTTTCTGTTAAATGAAGGTTAGTTCTAGAGATTTGATTAGAATCATGTTCAGTTTTGTGTGTATGTTTGTTCCCTTCTTTAGCAAGAGTCTTTCATGGGTGGTGCTGTGGCTTCGACTACATCACACCAAGAGGTACACAGCAGGGGGGTGGGGGGTGTACCCCTTTTAGTGATGGTAAGATTCCTCGGTGGGGTCAGGTGGTCATGGCTTGATTCCTCCATTGTAAAGTTCCCCATCAATCATCGTCTTTGGTTTCATCCATTCATGATTCTTGCTTTGATTAATTATTTGATTAAGGGCTGCACAGTGATTTTTCTAATCCCATATTCCTTCCACATTCGCTGGAATTCGTCTGTAAGAGCTATTTGGCTACCCTGAAATATAGTTTATACAGGACGTCCACGCAGCATAAGTGCTTAATTCTTTTTTGCTAAGAGATTTTGTTTTTATGTAATCTCTATACCCAACGTGGGCTTGAACCTGCAACCCCAAGATCAAGAGTCACATGCTCCACCAACTGAGCCAGCCAGGTGCCTCAATTATTTTTCTTTTTAATTGCCAATTTTCAGAATAATAAATTGAAAGAAGCATCATTTTTAAAAAGTTTGAGCTCAGAGCTGAGTAGAGATGGATGGCCTAGGTAGCAGTGGAGAAAGGAAGGGCAATTCTGGTGGCTATGTCCAGCCCTTGCTCACTCCAGGGCAGGGGGTGTTTGTGGGACAGACAGACATCGGAGGACTCAGTGTCCTGGACCTCATGCAGCAATGAGCTGGGCATGACACAGACATGATGTGGAGGTACCTGCAGGACCCAGGGAGAGAGAGAGAGAGAGAAAGTCAGATGTGGGGAGGCAGAAAGAAATAGGAAATGAAAAGACAGCTAGACCCAGAAGATAGGAAGGGAGACCAGGACAGAAAAGGAAATAGAAACGGATGAGATTGAGAATGAAATGCACCAGAAGCAGAACAGGATAGAAAAGCAGAGAGAGGGGAGCCTGGCTAGCTCTGTCAGTGGAGCATGCGACTCTTGATCTCCAGGTCCTGAGTTCGAGCCCCATGTTGGGCATAGAGCTTGCTTAAAAAAAGAGAGAGAAGGTGGATGGAAAGACCAAGGAATAAAATAAAGACATAGACTGAGACAGGGAAGGGGGAAAGAAAAAGACATATATGTTACATAGACTTTACATTAGATGGGGAAGTAGAAGGAGGGAGAAACAAAAGGATAGAAAATGGGGAAAGCTGATGTAGAGTCAAAGTGAAGGGCAGACAGAATGTCTCAGTGACAGAAAGAAGGAAATAGAAATGGAGAGAGTGATGTAGAAAGACAGAAGGAGGGGTACACAGAAAGATAAATAGACAAAGAAAGGAAAGATTGAAAGGGTCCCAGAGAAGGAGGCTGAGAAAGACTAGTGTCACAGCACTTGAGGGTGGAGCTATCCTTAAGGGCTTTTAGCTTGGGGTCCAATCCTGAGTAGATATCTGGGGCTCTTACTTCCAGCTTCCTCTTAGTGGCTTCTCCCAACTCAGGTCCCACCTCCAGGGACAGTGTGTTTTGACTCAGCCTTGTAGATGGAATCATGGACCGTGAGTCCAGGCTTCCCAGCTTCCCTTATTCCCATGCCAGATGAGCATGGATGTAACAGAGGGGATTATTGCTGGAAGATTGAGGTCATGGCACTGTGTGAGCACTCAGAGATTTGAAAGACAAGACATCCAGGCATTGAACACCAGGTTCCTAGAAGCAAAGGTCCATGAAGGATGTCATGATATTCAAGGGGAGGGAAGAGCGAGAACCCTCTGCTCACCCTCCTCCTCTGATCCAAGAGCCAGTGACCTTCTTTGCCTGACTCAAGATGAGAGGTCAAGGGTCCACAGACTCTTGGGTCAGTCAGGGATCTGGGCGGAGGCCAAAGGGGCAAGAGGTGGCCCCTGGACAAAGGGTCCCCTACTGCCTCTAGACTAGGAGGAATGTACCTTATCCATGAGAACTGCAGAGAAGATGAGCCAAGAAGGATGTCCAGCAGAGGCTGACCACAGGAAGAACACAGCCAACTTCCTCACCTGTGGCGGCCACGAGGGAGGCTCTGAGAAGCATGCTTTCCATTTCAGAAGTTGCAGAAGAGGAGGTTCTGGAACCAGCAGGAGCATGCCCAGAAATGAACCTTAAAGCAAAAGCAGTTGTCCCGCCCTCGGGGACTATGGGGGATGGCCAGGGCTCTGAGCAGCCTTCTGGCTCTCGCTGTCTGGGTGAGTAAGGGGTTTAGCTGGTGCCTCTCCTCACTTCAGACCTTCTGCCTCCCCGCAGAGGAAGCCTCTCACAGAAGTGCTCCAGGAAACCCGACAACCCCTCAGCGGGGCAACAACCCTCTAGACTATGAGACAGTGCCTCTGAGAGGTGCGCTGTCCCCTGAAGCAGCGGCTGCAGCGGCCAATGGAACCTGGAGGAGCCCCTGGGCCACAGCCACAGCTGTCGCTGCAGCCCAGGCAGGAGCTCGTACAGGCAGCTGGGCCTCTGGAGCAAGGGTAAATGGGGCAAGGTGAGGGGTGGCAGCAGGGCACGTGGGGACCAGCGCACGGGATACAGGAGCTGTGGGGACAAGTCAGGGGAGGACAGACAGGGCAGGGAGGGCAGGAGCAGGTACAGGGTGGGCCGGGGAGGCTGGGGCAGGAGGGGCAGGTAGCTGCATGAGAGGGATAGGCAGGGCAGGAGCAAGTGGGAGGAGGACAGCTAGGGCAGGGGCCAAGACAGGCAGAGGGGGGACAGGACAGACAAGGTGCGGCGTGGCCGGAGGGTGTAGGGGGCTGTTGGTGGGTGGCCTTCTTGTTTCGCAGCCCCAAGCGTAGGCCGAGAGAGAAGTCCATTCAGCTGCAGGAGCGGCCAGGCTGGGGGGTGGGTGAAGGGACGAGCAGGGGTGAGGTAGGAGGGGCGGACTGACAAGAGGCAGGGGTGGGGGCAGGATTAAACCTAAGACACTGCTGAGCCTTTGCTGATCCTGCAGGGAGCTCAGACCTCCCTAGCCAGCCCTCCCCTTCCAGGCTAGCCCAGCGATGCTCCCCTGCCACACTCCCTTCCACTGAAAATCCTCCAGCTGAACCAAACCAGAACATGTTCTTCAAATATGACGTGCACTTTCATGCCTCCAGCCCTTTGTTTGCACCGTTCCTTCTGCTCTGCTCACAGTGCCCTTTCCTCTTCTCCACCTGGTGAGGTCCTCTCATCTCCGAAGTCCTCCCTGTATTCAATCAAAACTTTCTTCTTGAGCTCCAGGCACCTGACACCTGCCTGTTTAAGGATCCCTGCCCATCACACTTGTGCCCTGATGGCCAGAAAAGCTGCCGCCAGTTCCCAAACAGTCCCCAGAGGGGATCTGGGGAAGCTGCAGCAGCAGCAGTCTGAGACACTGAGCCAGGGAAGTTGGCAGGAACTGGCAGGGGAGGGAGGAGGATGCCTATGTTCTGAGGATTTCCACACAGGACAATTCCCAGGTGTGGGTGTAGGGGTGCTCAGCTGTCCCTGGGAGACTGACCACCAGCCTGGACAATTATTATTTGAGGACTTATCATGTATCAGGTAGTGAATAAGACAGCTAAGTTTCCTCTTTTATAGAGCTCCCATGAAAATGAGGGCCCAGGCAAGGTCAAACAGGTAAATAAAGAAATACATGAGCTTCTTTCAGAGCAGGAGAATGGCTGTGAGAAACCCAGGCAGATCTGATCAAAAGGGACTCTGAGAGGTGAGTCCATCAGCAGGGGCAGCTATAGCCCCCAGACAGTCAGGTATGATTGCGTTTAAGGCTTGGTGGGAGAGACAATGTCAAGTCCTAGCAGACCAGGGCAGAGCTGCCTGCCGCAGAATGGAACCCAGGTGGCCAGGCTATGGAGACAAACAAAGTTGAGGAGGGGGTAAGGCATGTGGGCGGTTGCAATCTAAAATTTGGTGGTCAGGGAAAGTGTCACCAAGAAGGGATATTTTAGTAAAGACCTGAAGGAGAGGAGGGAGAGGGCTATGGAGATATCTAGTGGAAAAACACTGGGGGCCGAAGGCCGGATTAGGCAGCAGCACATGACCATGGGACTGGGGGGAAGGGGAAGAGCCATATGGCACAGGTAGAGAGCAAGGCAGGGGCCTCAACATGCCCTGGCAACCACAGTGCGGACTTGGGTCTTATTCCAGTAAAAGGGAAAACCGCTGAGGGTTTTAGGCAACAAAGTGTATGGGTCTTTTTTGTCCTGTGCCTGCCCTGTTTAGAATGTTCTTCCTGCATAATTGGTGTAACCACTTTGGAAAACAGTCAGGCATTATTTGATAAATTGAGGTTGCCTGTACATACACTTTGACTGTTAGGGTTTAATTTTTTTTTTATTTTTGAGAGAGAGAGAGAGAGAGAGAGAGAGAGAGAGAGAGATTGAGAGAGAAAGTGCACGAGTTGGGAAGGGGCAGAGAGAGAGGGAGACACAGAATCTGAAGCAGGCTCCAGGCTCTGAGCTGTCAGCACAGAGCCCAATTCAGAGCTCAAATTCATAGACTCTGAGATCATGACCTGAGCTGAAGTCAGATGCTCAACCAACTGAGCCACCCAGGCACCCCTGTTTTTTGTATTTTTAAAATAGGCCCCATGCCCCCTGTGGAGCCGAGTATGGAGCTTTGAACTCACAGCCTAGATCAAGCCCTGAGCTGAGATCAAGATCTGAGCTGAGGGGCACCTAGGTAGCTCAGTCGGTTAAGCATTTGACTTCAGCTTAGGTGATGATCTCATGGATCATGGGTTCAAGCCCTGAGTGGGGCTCTGTGCTGACCACTCAGAGCCTGGAACCTACTTCAGATTCTGCGTCTCCCTCTCTTTCTGCCCCTTTCCTATTCACACTCTGTCTCTCTCTCTCTCTCAAAAATAAATAAACATTAAAAATATATATATATACATAGATAAAAAGAACTCTGAGCTGAGATCAAGAATCAGATGCTTTAACCAACTGAGTCACCCAGGTGCCGCCTCTTTTTTTTTTTTTTAATTTTTTAAAGTTTATTTATTTTGGGGCACCTGGGTGGCTCAGTTGGTTAAGCCTCCGGCTTCGGCTCAGGTCAGATCTCACGTTCGTGGGTTCGAGCCCTGTGTCAGGCTCTGTGCTGACAGCTAGCTCAGAGCCTGGAGCCTGCTTCCGGTTCTGTGTCTCCTTCTCTCTCTGCCCCTCCCCCTCTCATGCTCTGTCTCTCTCTGTGTCAAAAATAAATAAAACATTTTAAAAAATAATTTTTTAAAAAAAGTTTATTTATTTTGAGAGCGAGAGAGAGCAGGGGAGGGGCAGAGAAAGAGGAAGAGAGAGACTCCCAAGCAGGGTCCGCATTGTCAGAGCAAGAGCCCTATATGGGGCTTAAACTCATGAACCATGAGATCATGACCTGAACCTAAACCAAGAGGTGGACACTTAAATGACTGAGCCACCCAAGTGCCCCATCCCTTTTTAAAGTAAGCTCTATGCCTAACGTGGGGCTTGAACTCACAACCTTGAGATCAAGAGTCCCATGCTCTCTGGACTGAGCCAGCCAGGCACCCCATGACTCTTAGTTTTATGTAGCCTGGAAGAACTCTTGCATATATGTACTGGGAAATATGTACAAGAAAGTTCTTAGCAGCATTGTTTATGGTAGGCATACTGAAAACAACTCAAACATCTACCAACTGTAGAATAAAAACATAAATCATAAATTGTGACATATTCATGCAATTGCATACCATGCAACAATAAAAAGGCAGTTAATATACAAAAACTTGGATGTGTCTCACAAACAGGAAGCTGAACAAAAGAAGACACAAAAGAGTAATACCATATCATTCTATTTACATAAACCTCAAAAACAGGCAAAATTAGGGGTGCCTGGGTGGCTCAGTCTAGCGTGCAACTGTTGATTTCAGCTCAGGTCATGATCCCAGGGTTGTGGGATGAACCCCACATTGGACTCTGCTGAGTGTGCAGTCTGTTTAAGATTCTCTTTCTCCATCTGCAGCTCTCCACTGCTCTCTCTCTCTCTGAAAAAAAAAAAAAGAAAATAGAAGCGATATTTATTTTACAGAAGCAGGCAAGATTAAGCAAATTATTTAGGGGTGCATACATATGTCTAAAACTACAAAGAAAAACATGGAAATAGTTATCGCAAAAGTCAGGATGGGGGTTACTTCTTTTTTTAAAAAAATTTTAAATGTTTTATTTATTTTTGAGAGAGACACACACACACACACACACACACACACACACACACACAGCATGAGCAGGGGAAGGTCAGAGAAGGAGGGAGACACAGAATCCGAAGTAGGCTCCAGGCTCTGAGCTAGCTGTCAGCACAGAGCCCAACGCAGGGCTCAAACCCACGAACAGTGAGATCATGACCTGAGCCGAAGCCGAAGTTGCTCAACCAACTACGCCCCTAGATTGGGGGTTACTTCTTAGGGGAGGGAGGAAATTATGGGAAGAACACATGGGAGCTTCTGAAGTGCAGGAAATACTACTTTTTGACTAGGATGGCAGTTAAATAGGTATTCACTTTATTCCAGCTTATTCATACACTGTTCTTAATATATTTATATATTCCATATAGAAAGAGAAAATGAAGTACCACTTTTTCCCCTCTAGTCCATGCCACCTTGCTCAGATCATTATGTTGAAGTTTGATACTTCTTAGTCCATGTACCTGTCTTTTCCAACCAGATCTCAAGGACAGCGACCTTCCTTGTATTTTTGGCATCTATCAGTGCCTGGCATGAGGCAGATAATAAATGTTTGCTGAATTGGACTGAATTGAATTTCCCAAGTCTCCCATCCCACAGAGAGAGCTGAAGCTGCAGAACAGGAGGGAGCCATCTATGGCGAGTAGCACTTGGGACCACCAAGGCCTGGCTTCCCATCTTAGTTTTGCCACTTCATAGCTGTGTGATTTGGGCAAGTTGCTTAAACACTCTGGTTCTCAGCCCCCTCTCCTGTGAACTGGGGCGATAACTGCTACCTCTCTGGACTGCTTTGTGGTTTGATAAGATACCTGCTAGCACAATGCCTGGAACACAGTAAGTGCTCAACAAAGGATAGCTTCCCAACCCCCTGGCCCCAGCTCCACATCTTGTCTTCAAAGGAGTCTGCTAGAAGGGGCAGCCAGACATCAAAGACTGCCCCAGAGAGTGGGACAATATCTTTGCGGGAGGCCCCTGAGGCTAAGGCGGAGCTGCAGTCTGGTAGAGAGCTGGCAGACTGTAAGATCCAACTGAAGCTGAATGGATCCCAGGCAGTTGGTGGTAGTTGGCAGATGAGGTAGGACACCAGGGTTCTGGGAGTTTCCATCCAGGGGAAGTCCCAGGTGTGGGTGCGGGGGTGCAGGCTGGCCCCGCCCAACACCCTCGCTCCAAGGGATGTGGACACAGGGAGGAAAGTGGGTCAGAACAGGGCTGGAACTTAACTCCGTTGGTCCCATGACCTCTTTGCCAGCCCCAGAAGCGGTACAGCCATAAAGAAGCCTGCTCCTTCCTCCAAAGGGCCTTCAATTCCTTTTCCTCAGAAAGGAAGCACCTTGGCACCTAGGTGTCTGGGCTAGAGGAAGCGGAAGCCCCCCAGTGGACAGAGGAGAGATAAGCCTCTAACCCCTGGCCTGAGGCTCTGTACTAAATGCTGCTACACCCACGCATGTGATGACGGGCAGACACCTGGAGCTCTCACCTCACACACACTCCAGGCAACCATGGAGGCAGACATGCTTCTAGTTCCAGGGAGTGGGACAGGTCAGGGCTGGATCAGGGAGGGGGAAGGTGCATGGCAGAATAGCTCTTAGGAAAAGGCTTTTCTGTCTGGTGAGGCTCCAGCTAGGCAAACATAGGAATCTTGCACTCTGGGGGACTTGCCAACAACGTGGGGTCTTGTTTTCTGTGTATAATCTGAGGCCTAAGCCTGTGGTTTCCTCTTCCCTATCTGTGCCTCTATTTCCCTTTCCTGAGGAGGAGGAAATAAAGGAATGGGTGGAATCACTCCAGGGTGGGATCACCAGGTATCCCAGGGTCCCTCTTTGGCCACTAGGAGGTGCTTATCCTCTCTCCCTTGTACCATATAAAAATCCAAGAGGGGAACAGACATGGGGGGGGGATCCTCTTCTTTCTGAGGGTAGCAGGGTGGCTGGGAAGCAGGGTCATGATTCCACAGGGCCTTTACACATATTCTTTTGTTGCCCTCCTTTCTCTTCACTCTCCTCAGTTTTTTTTCAGAAGCCTTTCTTGATCCCCTTGGCTGGAAGAAAAACCCTCCTCTTATCCATTCTCATTGTATACCTTATGCCTCTGCACACTAGTGATCACTTGGTTAACATCAGACTCCTCCCCCAGATTATGAGCCTGTAGGGGCAGGAACCATACCTGGGTATTCCCAGGGCCTAGTACTTGCTTAGCACACTGTGGATACTTTAAAAAAAGATTTGTTAGGTTAATGAATAGTGGATGTTCAGGGAAGAAACCCCTTAAATCCTGTGTTTCAAAATCAAAACTTTATTCTGTGTGGGGATCTAGGTGGCATGGAGGCTGGTAAGGGCCTTCCACACACAAATTCATTTACCAGGAAAACCAACAAACTTTGCAAGTGGCAAAATAAGCCTGGTCATGGGGGCGCTGGAGTGACTCAGTCAGTTAAACATGACTCTTGGTTTTGGCTCAGTTCATAAGCTCACAGTTCCTGAGTTCAAGCCCCACATCAGGCTCTGCACTGCCTGCTTGGGACTCTCTTTCTCTCTCTCTCAAACTCTGTCCCTCCCCCACTCGTATTGTCTCTGTCTCTCTTAAAATAAATAAATAAACTTGAAAAACTGTGAAAATAGGTCTGATCAAAGGAGTGGAATTGAGCAAGCACCTGGGGCAGGGCTGGCACCAGCGGTGGCACGGGGAGGAGGCCTGGTGGGGAGGAGGTGAGAGAGGAGGGGAGGAAGGGAAAAGAGAAGACACGTGTTGTACAAAACATGTTTTCATCAGACTCTCCCTGGGTGCCCTGGGCTCCAAGCTCCGATGGCACTTTCGTGCCTTAATGATGTCCTTGGGGGCTGTAACACAGATCCCCCACCTCCCACAGACATCTGCCAGCCACCTCTGAGCGTGGCATAGGGCATTCTTCCCAGCACCAGAGTGGGCATAGGATAATCACCTACTCAATGTCCTCCTGCTGGTGGGGAGGGGTTGAGGGTGAACAATAGGGAAGGGGGCAACATAGCACAGTCAGGGTAGGTGGGTCAGATGTCCTGACCTCACAATCTCCCCTTTTGGTCTTTGTGATGAGGGAATCGAAGGAAGCCTGGTCCTAGGGGCCCCAAGACTTGATTTTTCCAAGTTGTCCGGGGATGACCCAGTGGAACAACCACAGAGTAAAGGCTAGATATAGGCATGACAGAAGGGAAGGAAAAATGAGGGGAGCGCTCTCCACCAGCTTCCAGAATAGAAGGCACTCGTTCCAAGCCTCCTCCTGGGATTCCTGGACAGAACACCGGTTCCATTTCAAGAGGGAGAGAAGAAGAACCTGACCCCCTCACTATGTTCCACTTCCCTGATCCCCAGTCTGCCTGGCTGTTTGGTTTGACTTCCAAACAGACCCCAGTCATTTGGGTCCCCGGGAGGGGCTGGGGCGGAGGCGCGGCAATCCCGAGGGGAGGGGCCAGAGCTGGGCGGGTCTTCCCGGGCATCGCCCCCTGGCTGTCGTCCTCGGCTGGGGACGGAGCAGGCCACCAGAAGGGAGGAGCCACAGTTACCAAAGACGGATGGATGGACAAACACCCACCAGAGACAAAGACAGAGGCAGACAGACAGACAAACCAAAACAAAGAGAAGGGCAGAGACGGAGGGAATTCTAGATCTGCTGACTCTTTCCACTCCACCACAAGTGTTTTGTCCCCTGTTTAGCTTCCCTGTCCCTATCTACCACCCCAGCTGCACAGTCTCAGAGCTCTAGCTCTTGGCCTGGAGATTAGCCCCTGAGCGCCCTTAAGGAGAGGGGGAGAAGTTGAGAGAGGAGATACCCAGCAGGAGAGCATCACCGTCACGGGGGTGGTGCCTGGTTTTGTGTCAGGATGCCCAGCCAAGGGCCAGGGAGGGAGTGGTGCCCTTGCCCGGTCATGAGGACAGGAGACTCATTCACTGTAAACCAAGTACAGATGTGCTGGGACGGGGAGGGGGAATTAGGGCCACATTCACAGACCGCAGTTGGGCCCGCCCTCCTTCCGCCAGCCACCGGCAGCAGGGCTGGAGGGGTTAACTCTGCAGCCTCCAGGCAGGAACCCTGCCACACAGGCGGGTGCTATCCCACCCCAGCCTGGATGCCTGGGTCCAACTCCCTGACACTTGCCCCTCCCATGCTGCTGGGAGCTGCTCCCAGGGTAACCAAGCAAAGTCAACAGCAGCCAGGCCACCTGGGGACGGGACCCTGGAGTACCTATTCCCAGTTCTTTCCACCCCTGGTGTGAAAGAGAGGGCCTTGTCTGCACCCCCATTGACGCCTTCTGTTCTCCAGAGATAGCCACAGCATGACCCTTCTTCTCCACTCTCTATCACCTGACTCTGGCTAACCAAAAGTGGCCTTTCCTAAGAGGGAGGACACCTGGCCCCTAGGGTGGCAGTGAGGACAGAACAATTTCTGTATGGAAAATATGATGACGTGATCAGGAGTCCACGTCCCCAGTGCTGGCCACCCTGGGATTGTTGCTGGGGAAAGGTCCTTTGGGTGCATCTCTCCAGCCCTGTCCAGCGCCTGCTACTGTTCTCCTTCTTTCCTTTCTCACTCCCACCCTTCATCCTGGTGGGAGTGTTTGGGGCCCATGCACAGAGCATGGACTTTAGATCCCTTCTTTTCTCTCATTCTGTCTTCAGTAGAATGGAGACAAACCCCTGGGTTTTCACTCTAAGGCTGACAGTCTTTGGGGGTCATGTTCAAGTCAGAGAGTGTCCCCATCAGACTCTGACACTTACTCGGGGCATGTGCGCACGCGCATGTGTGCGCGCGCGCGCGCGCGCACACACACACACACACACACACACACACACACACACACACATCCAGAGTCAACAACATTCGTGGCGCATCTACCAGGCAAGCAGGCGCTGGTTAAGGCAGACACACACACCCTGTGCTTGGGCTTTCTCCCTCACACCCAACTCAAGGCTCCTCCCATTCCCAGCTAAGTTTCCTCCTGCCCGGTTCCGTCGGTCTCTCCCTCTCCAGATACAAGCCCAAAGGTGGGGACAACTTTGGCAGCCAGGGACCCAGGCACCCTAAGTTCTGAGCTTACTCAAGGCAGAGTGAGATGACGAGGTCTTCCAGCCCGGGGGCCTCAGCACCCCCACCCTCCAATCCCACTAGTTAAACCAGTTTGTTCCTGGAACCAAAGGACCATCTGGGATAGGTTAGGGGAAGTAGAGACTACTTTGACCTGCAGGTGGAGGCTGAGCAAAGGGTAAAGACAGTGGCGTTTGCTCTGTCATACCCCTGCCCCATCACTCCACCCCTGGGATGGTGAGGATACAGCTCCTATCGCCTCCCTTGGGGAGGTAGCAGAGACTGCCCACACAGAACCACACAGCCTGGCCAGAGAACTCATCCAGTCCCCCTAAACGGCAGGAAGAGGAAAAGTGCCAGAGAGAAAGGGTGGCATCATGGGCCCAGGACACTGTCCTCTTCTGCCAGCCTTGCCCGGCCTCCTGGGGATGGAGCCACGGAAGCCCAGCAAATGGGAGGGGCAGAGACCCAGGCGTCCTGGGCTGCCCCGCCCAGTCCCCTTCCCACCCACCCCCGCCCCCCAGCCCCAGGGCACCGAGGAGGGAGCCGGGCAAGGGCAGGCGGCAGGGGAGGGAGGAGCGAGGGCGGGAGGGGGAGGAGGGAGCCGGGCTGGGAGGGAGGTGGGGGGGTAGGGAGGGAGAAAAAGAAAGAAAATATTTTCCGTGTCCCCGCCTGCAGAGTCAGTGTGCGGTTTGGGAGAAAATGTGTCGGATATTTTGGGGCGGTCACGTGGGCGGGCGGGCTCCGAGAGGCCCCGGGACAGTCCCAGCCTAGAGCCCGTGCCCCCCCTTCCAAAGCCCCCCATTGCCGCGAGCCCCTGACACCGCGACGCCGCATCCCCGCGACCGCCCGACGCCGGGACCTGGGGCTCAGCGGCCTCCCTTCCCCCTCCCTCCCCTCCAGGTGAGTCGGGCGGGGAAGCAGGCTCGCCGCCGCCCGCGGACGCCTGGGTCCCCGCCGAGGTGGGCTGGGGGCGGGGGCGCTGGGGAGCGACGCCGCTCTGTCCCTGCCGGCGCTTCTCCGGAGGTCCCAAAGGCTGGAGGGGCTTCCTGCCCGACCTGGGGGTCAGCCCCGCTACGGAGGGAATGGGGAAGATTTAGACAAGCTGAGGCTGGGCTGGGCTTCAGCAAAGCTTCATTTCGGTGAAGAGTGGGGAGAGCACTTGGGGACGAGTCTTGAGCCAGGAGGGGTTCTAGCCTACTTTTGTGCTTTGTAGTGTCAGGGAAGCCAGGGTTCCCTTCCGTGTGGAAAGACCTCGGCCAGCCCTCGGTCAAGCTACCCCATGGGAGTCTGAGGGGTGGCCTTCTGGTCGGCCCAAACTGGTCCAAGTTCCTCCTTCTCCAGTGGAATGGCCCAGTTTGGACATCGGAGGAGCAAGGAAAGCATCCAGAGGCAAAAGCGCTCCTAGCCCTCTGGGTCCCGGAGTTTGCAGAGACAAATGGTTAGGGTAGGGAATCTGTGAAGTTCCCTTAAACCACAATTCTATATTTTCTCTTACCTGTCCCCAAGTAAAGGGTGGGTCTTGGTTCCTTCTAGCCAAGGATGGGGTCTCCTCAGGAGTATTTGGGAGGGGAGTCCACAGGGAACAAAGGAAGAGCAGGAAGACCTAGGAGTTGTAGTCTGGGAGCCGCATTGACATGCCTCTCTGTCTTCAGCAGTTACAGCCCAGTCCCCTCAGCCTGACCCAGTATGTAAGAGGGGAACTCTGCAGGTGGCCAGAGGGTAAGAATGTGCATGGTTGTGGGGGGCAGGGGAGCCCGAGGAGGGGTCTGTAAGGCAAGAAGCTGAGATGACTGTGTCCCTTCAGGGCTCATGCCCAGGGCAGCTGCAACCCCAGAGCTCAGGTCTGAGGCCCCTGCCCTTACTGTCACTCCTCAGATGCTGAGTGGGGTTGAGGACCATAGGTAGTGTCTCATATCTTTGAGGCAAGGGAAGGAGAGAGGAAGGGGCAGGGGCCAGTGTGTGCAGGGTGCATGGAGCTTGGGTATCCCAAATAGACATACACACGCACATGCACACACGCGCATGCACCCATACACACGCACATTGTAGCTTAAAGCCTGGTAGGCAGCACAGGGCACACCCCCCCACCCCGGCACACCCCCACCCCTGGCTCAGAAAGCCACCTAACTGGCACCTCCAGTTCCCCCCTCCGCCCCACCCTGCCCGTGCCCTCCATTGCCCACACACATTCCACTGGCATTGCCTGCCTGCCTGCCTCCTGGGCATTGCCCCTCCCTGGGGCCAGTGGGGTGGAGGGAGGGCACCTGGGGATGAGAAGTGGAGACTCAAGGGTCTGGACTCCCCCAAGGGTGGCACAAGGCCAGGGAAACCCGGGCCACTGCTGTCTCCTGGGGAGCAGGCTGGGGGCCCAGGCTAGAGCAGAGGATGCCTGGGTTCTCCGCCCAAGCTGGAGATGGGGTCATGGAAAAAGGTGGTCGTGTTTATACAGAGGGGAGGGGGGCAGCGGGTGGAGAGCAGCCGACAAGAGCAGCTTTGTTCCGGGCTCTAGAGCAGGCAGGGCAGCAGGGAGACACCCCCCCCCCCCCGCAATCCGGCAGCCCCCTTCATCCATGCCCTCCCTCAACTCCACCTCAGCCCTAAGAGAAGCAGCTTTGTAAGGGCCCCTTTCCCCTAGTCAGCCCCACCTCCATCTGAGGTGGCATCTTGGGAGGAAAGAAGGGTTCTCTTCCTTCCACAGGTTACCCAAAGAACCAAGGCATCTGGGTCCTAGTGTAGGATTTCCTTTTACTGTCTGTATCATGGTCTGATCCCTTCCTCCACCCCAGACTTAAGACCCTCCCCTTCCCTTCCCAGAGCAGAGAGGAACCAAGGCTCAGAAATGGGATGCTTCTCGGTCTCTTTCCCCTCTCCACTGAACTTTCAAGTCCCTTCTCTGAGGGAAATTAGGAGGAAGTCCAGGGAGAGCCAGGCTGCCCTTCACTCATTACAGCCTCATTCCTTGGTAAGGACCAGGAGTCTGAGCATCCCTCTCTGGGACCCCGAAGTCCTCCTGCCCCATCCTCAGGTCTCTGTTTCCGACCTGTAAATGAGAAGCAAAGACAGTGAGTGTTGGAGCCAGATCCCAGGTCCTGTCTAAGGCAGTCTGAAGAAGATGGGACTCAAGTAGCTTCTCACCCTTGGCATTGGAGGGGTTAATCCACCTGGAATGTGGCCCAGCCTGTTGAGCTATGGCCCAGGGGCCTCTGGGGCCCGGGACTCCTGGCTCCACCTGGGCTTAACCTGGGATGAGGACTTGAGGGAATAGGGGAAGGAAAAGGAGAAGGACCCTGGGGGCTTGGGGCTCAGACTTTTAGGGCCTAGGGAGAGACTGGGGTAAGGAGTCTGAGGGTGTTGGGGATATGGGTGATACCTAGTGAGGAGCAGGGGCAGCTTCATACGTGGGGACTGAGTGAAGCTTGGTGGGATTGGAGTCTGAGTTCCTGTAACCTTCATGATAATTTACCCTCAAGAGTTTGAAGGCCAAGGTAGATGAGAGATAGAAAAGAAAGGGAGGGAAGGAAGAACAGAAAGTAGGAAGGAAGGAGGGAAAAGATAGAAAGAAAAGAAAGGAAGGAAGGGAGAGGAAAGAATCCAGAGGTACAAAGACTGAGATATATTGATTCTAGAAGCAAATTCTAATAAAAGGAGATGCAGAAATGCCTATCACCTACCTCTGGGCCTACCCATGCCATGGTCTCTGTGTGTTTCACTCAGTCCTTCTATGTCCTTCTGCATCTCAATCCATTATAGTTCTGGCTGATAGAAGAGGTACCTAGGCTGGGGTGACTTTCTTTCCTCAACCCCTAACTCTCTAGAGTGGGTGGTTCTGGGGCTCCTGGGAAAGCCAATGTTTTCCCCAGTCAGAAGAGCAGGAAAGAAACCACCCGCCTAGCCCTAGGATTCCCATTTCCTCTCTTCCTCCTTCCTCTCTCCCTCTCCTGGGCTAAGGTTAAAAATCTCAAGGGGCAGGCTACACTGGAGGGAGTAGAGAATGGAGGGAGGGTTTCCTGGAAGCAGGGGGCTAGAGAAGACAGAGAAAAGGAGATGGAGAAGCAAAGTAGGGGGAGGACAAGGAGAGGAGCTCCCTGGCATCATACCTGGCACACAGTGGAGTTTCCATCAGCATCTGTGGATTTGAAGGAGAGTGTGCAAGACCGGTTAGGGAGGGAGGGGTAACTGGAGATAGAGATAGAACTGGGAGGGAAAACTGGAAGAAGGCGTATTGGGGAAAATAGAGACAGAAGGAAATGCTACTTACAAGAGAGATATTGAGGAAGAGAAGGTACAAAGAGAAATAACATGAGACATATATAGCATGTAATATGTGCTCTATATCATTCTAGACACTTTACATATGTGAAATCATTTAATCCTTGCAACAGCCTTATGAAGTGGGCCCTATTATTATTCCCAATTGACAAATGAGGAAACTAAATTCAGCAAAGAGAGATTAAGTAACACGCCCAAGGTCCAGCTAGTAAGTGGTGGGGACCAATTCAAGGCTCTGGCTCAAGTCAGTGTTCCTAATCACCAGACTGCAACTCCTCTCCAGAGAGGTGTAGAGCCCCAAGGTTATAACAGAGATATTTGCTTTCCCCAGGGTGGTAGAGAATTCGATGATAAATAAATGAATAAATATTTTAAAAATAAAGTAGTATGTCCAACATGGGGCTTGAACTCATGATCCCAGGATCCAGCGTTACATGCTCTACTGACTAAGCAAGCCAGGCACCATGAGAGTTTGGATCCTGGCTCCACCACTTACAGCCATGGAACCTTAAGCCAGTCCCTTGATGTCAGTTTCCTCCTCTGTGAAACGGGAATCATAATTCCTACTTCACAGGGTTGATGTGAAGGTTACATCAAGTGTCTAGCCGGATTGTGCTTAATGGTCTCTTCTCAGCTTGGGAGTCCTCTCTGCCAGGAGTCCTAAGACCACTGTTCACCTTGGAAATGAGTTTACCTTTCCCTGGGGAGTTTTTCTCAACCTGCATTAGCTCCTGCCTTGCCTCCTACTACGTGGTAGAGGACCCTGAGCCAGGACAGTACAGACCCTTGAAGCACACAGGGAAAAGGCTCCAAAGGGAGAGAGGGACATGGGGCTTGGAACCTTAGGGTGATCATTTTCTCATTCCTTTCTTTCCTCTCTTTCTCCCTAGGACTCTTGGAGACCCAGTGGGCAAGCCAGGAAGGGCGGGCACGGAGCCTCCCAGGCTGGGGCAGTGGGCATGGGCGGGGGCTGTGGCTGAAGACCTCCCCCGCCCACTGCAGACCCCAGGGGATTCGGCCTCCCTCACCGCAGCTGCCATGGCCACCAATAAGGAACGACTCTTTGCAGCGGCTGGTGTCCTGGGGCCTGGATCTGGCTACCCAGGGGCTGGCTTCCCCTTTGCCTTCCCAGGGGCTCTCAGGGGGTCTCCACCCTTCGAGATGCTGAGTCCTAGCTTCCGGGGCCTGGGCCAGCCTGACCTCCCCAAGGAGATGGCTTCTCTGTGTGAGTCTCAGGGACCTTGGGGGATGAGGGCAGGTGGCAATAGGGAGACATCTGGAGGGTGGGTGCTATAGAAAATTGGCACCCTACTTTAACAAGACTGGCAGGAATGGGGGTTGGATCTAATGGAGTAGGTGACAGGGATGGCAGCAGGGATGGGGGTTGGATGTGGAGAAAATGGCATTGTTTGCAAATGAGAATTCTCTTGCCCAAGATGTCTAGAATGTTGGGGTCTACAATTGTCTCCTGAGTCAACTGGTGGGGGAGAACGCTTTGTGTGGGCAGCCAAGGCTGGGTCTGGTGAAGCCTGAGGCTTCTTCTGCCTGCATACAGTGGTGGGTATCACGAAGCACCCCGGGGAATGGAGGAGTCTGGAAGGCCAATCAGCTGACTGTGATCAAGACGTGAAATTGTTCTGAATTAGGGGCAGGCAGCACAAAAAGGAAATGAAATGGTGCCAGGTGTCCAAAGATGTGTGGGGTCAGGGAAGTCTCTTGTGGGTGCTAGGGAGCGTGGAAACAGCTGCAAAGAAGGTGACTCTTGCACCATAAGTAATCCAGGGAGGTGGAGGGGGTGTTTCCAGAAGCATCCTATCCTCCAGCCACGTGGGTTCTGGATGCCTCCCCTCCTTCTAGATCTGGTCTGGTGCCCATATCCTGTGCAGATCCCTACTTGTCCCTCAGGCCTGCCCTCTTTGGGTTAAGCCTTTGAGTGCTGACAGCAGACAAGCCGTAGGCCTCTCCTCTTCCCTCTGGATCTCTTTTCCTCCCACTTGGTAGTTGGTCTTCTTGACCAAGGCATTATAGGCGTGGGTGCCCACGAGCTGGGAGCTGGAGGGCTAGGCTGCTGGGTTCAGTGGGGTAAAGAGTTAGTGTGTGAGCCAGTAGAGAGAAGCCCTCACCTGGAAAGAAAGGGAGGTGATGGAAAAAGAGGCACAGAGAAGGGCAGTTCCAAAGGCCTAGAAACAGAGATGGAGGCAAAAAAGACAAAAAGATAAAGACATTCTTTATAGTCTCCGCAAGCTCAGGGAGAGGGAGGTGGGAGAAAAGGGGCCCTGCCTTTAGTAGAGGCACTCAGAGGGTCGTGTAGATGTGTAAAGGGGTGACTAGATGGGGCTGGCAGCTCTAGTGGAAAGAGTGTGCTCATCTGGAGAAGGCATGTGCGTGTGTGTGTGTGTGTGTGTGTGTGTGTAGACCACATGCAATGCAGTTGTGTGTGCACAGCATGTCCCTGAGACTCTGCTCCTATTCAAGATTGTGTGCAACAAAGAGTGTGAGGGGTGAGGCGGTATTTAATAGGGCTGCTGACGGTGTGTCTGGTGTTTGGTGAGACCTGCCAGTGGCATGTCTGTAGCCCAGCAGGGGTTATTTGGGTGCTGTGCAGGTGAACCGGAGAGCACAAAGCCCCCCTTTTTTGGAAACCTCAGCTGGGCTTCCCCTACCTCATTTACACCCCATGAATCTGTCCCAGGGCCTGGGGAGGTAGGAAGAAACCATCCTCCCACATGAATGTACTTCTTGCAGAGAACCACACAACTCAATCCCTAGGGACTTGAGTTTCTCAGGTTCTGAGAGAGGCCACTAAGGGAGATGGCGGAAGGAGGGAGAGGAGAAAAGGAATGGTAGTGGGGGAATGCTGAGGACCAGTGGCCAAGCCCTCAGGGAACCTCTCCTTGTGCCCTTGTGCCCTGGATGCTTGGAAATCAAGGTCAGGGATCAAAGTAAGGTCAAGACAGGGGAAAGGGTCACACTGGGCTCTATCCCCCAAGGTTGCCCTGAAGAAGGGGGTGGGGGCTGAAAGGAGAAATCCAAGGGAGGAGCCGGAATCAGGGCAGGTAGCTGGGGAGGGTGCGGCTGGCAGCAGGAGACAGGCCTGGGCAGAGAGGTGTTGGTAGGGTGGGGAGGATGGGAAGGCTTGGGTCCAGACAGTCTGCATGGGAGTGGGGCATGCAGCACCCAGTGGTAAATGAGAGGGAGGCAGAGGGGAGAGGAAGGGATCCTGGAGTCTTATAGACCTCCCATAGTGGGAGAGCAGCTGAGGGGTGAAAGGGTATATAGTCTCTCATTTCTCTGACCCTGCTGTCCCTTTTTTGCCTGGGGCCACCCAATGGACAGGGATTGGAGGCCTACGTCTGGTGCCAAAGCCACACTCACCTTGAGTCTGTGTCCCTCTCTTCACCCCCTCTCTCTTAGTCTATGGGAGGGAGGGTGGTCAGTGAAGGAGTCTGGAACTTCTCCCTGAGGCTGCCTCCAGGATCCTACTGCTGGGTCCCTAGTACCTTGGAGACATCCACGTTGAGAAAGGAAATCTTGCTCCACCTCTTGGGGTTCTCCAGGGGACTGAGTGGGTAAGGCAGGCATCTCAGAACTGGGTGGTGGAGGAAGGAGGGGCGGCAGGAGGGGGGCATGTGCTGCAGAAGCAAGCACAGGCCTGTGTGCATGGGAAAGCAGAGGGGTGTGTGTCTGTGCAGGCGCACGTGTGTGTGCTCACACATGTGTGTGCATGAAATCCTGGGGTCTGTGTCTTTCTGTATCTCTGTGCCTATGAACACTGGTGTGTTCTGTTTGCTTTGTCAAGACTGTGGGGAACAGAGTGGGTTGGGAGGGGAGGGAAGGGAAGCCTTGCCCTCTTCCCCCTCTTGAGGAGATGTCTGTGGTGGTGAGGACCTAGCCCTGTTTATCCTCTGAACTTGGTGATGGTGTCCCTGGGGCAAGAGGCCCAGGCGACACAACACTAAGTCACATGTAGAAACTGAGGGCAGGCTGGCACAGGAAGAAAAAGAGTTCTACTTAAAAGAAACTGAAAAAGAGAGACTCAGAGGACCTAAGCAAGGTGACAGAACTACACAGGCCAAAAGGCACAGACACAGAGAGAACCCAGACACTGGGAGAGGCCAGCAGAACAAGCAGGCGGGTAAGGGTGGCAAGCAGGCAGCAGTGAGGCCTCCTCCAGGAAAAAACCCCAGCCGACTGCCTCCTTCCCTTCCCCTCCCCTCCCCGGTCTCCGCTGCTCAGGCTCGGGCTCCAGCTCCAGGCCTACACAAACGGGGCTTTGATTGCAACAGGAAACCTCTCCGGCGGGGGGAGCTGGGCAAGCCGCCGCCGCTGGGGCCCAGGCTGCACCCCCCCTCTCCTGGCCCCCTACACAGTCCCAGCCCCCATCCTGCCCAGTGTTCCTTACACCCCTGCTTTGGGCCCCGTCCCGTTCACACCTCCCTTCTCTCCTCTGCTGCCCCCTCCTCCAGAGAACTCCTCCCCACAGCCCTTCAGGTGGGACTGCTAAGTTAGGACTTACCCCTGGGGCAGTGCTCCTTGCTTTGAAATGCCCCCTCTTCACCTTTTTGAGGGAAGGTTTTGGAAGAAAAGGAGAATTTAGCTGGAGGAATTCAGAGCCAGTTATTCTCCAGCCCTATCCAGAAGGTGGCAGGAGAGGGGGGAAGGAGGGGTGCATAAGGAGTTAGCTGTTCCTCCCTCCACAGTCCCTCGTTGGCCAAACTCATCCTTGCCAGGGTTGTAGAGGCTCTGAGAGGTGACCATACAAGACTCCCAGTGCTAATGGCCTTGGTAGTGGGGGAGGGGTGCACTTCTCTTTGCCTCTGGGGTCTTAACTGTGGGGCTCTAGCTGGAAGGGGTGCACTGTGATGGTGGGGGTCATAGATGGGAAGGGGGGTGAGTCAGGCAGTAGCCCCCCCTCATACTCCCACCAGGCTGGTAGAGAACATCTGGTTCCCATGAAATGCTAGAAGGCTAATGGGTCTAATTGCTGCAATAAGGGCTGGGGGGACTTTGGGGATAAGAGGGGCACTAGATCCCCCCATCCTCTTACCTTCTCCTCAAGGCTGTACTAAGACTGCCTAGAATGGGGGGTTGGGGTTGACGGGAGGGTGGGCCTGGCACTCTAATGTCTCGTCCCTTAACGTCCCCCTCTCCCTGCAATGCCTGGGGAGCACACACAGATGGGGTGAGGAGGAGTAGGGTGCATCTGGTGAAGAAAAAGGGGGGTTATTGAGGACTCATGACTTCCTGGAGCCCTCCACCCCCTCCGGTGCCCCACTCCCAACTCCCCTCCCTGTGGCCTGGCCACTTCTGGTTCTAATTACCAACAGGCAGGCCTGACTTAATTGGGACCTTTCAGATTTGGGAGGAGGAGAGGGGGGGGTACTGACAGCCTGGAGTTGACTAATCAGGGCTCTTTCCCCCCTGGTTTGGGGGATATTTCCCACTTTGTACTTTTTTTTTTTTTTTTTACCAGTGCCTAGATTCTGATTTGGAAATCAGAATCATCTCCCCTCCTTTTTTGGGGGGGATGGGTGGGGGGCTGGCTTCGGAAATGGGGTATTTCAGGTCAGGGTCAAGAGCAGGGAGCTCACGCTGGGTTGCAAAGAACACTGCATTCCCGCTTCGTCTCTATTTCAAGCCCCCCAATCAGCCCTGGCACCCCGAGCCGCCCCCCGTATCCACAAGCTTGGCACTCCCTCCCAGCTCTGCCTCAGTCCCCGGCAGCCACCCCGGCCCCTCCTCCGCGCCCGCCTTCCCTTCCCTGCCTACTCTGGCACCCCTTCCTGCTTTTTATTCTTCCAAACTGGCGCCCCACTCCTGCAGCACCCCAGTGCGCCCCCCACCCGGTACAACAGATTCTTAGAAAAATCGCGCCCCGCCCTGGCCCAGCCACAGCCGCCAGGCGGGGGAAGGGGCCGGCCGGGCGCCTCTCCCGCTCCCCCGGCGCTCCCCGTGTGAGCGTCGCTGACAGAGCCGGCTGGGCCGGCCCGCCGGGCGGCCGGGCGGGCGGGGCGCGGGGGAGGGGGCGGTTTCCGGGAGTCGCCGCCGCTGGCGCTGTCCCGGGGCTAGGGTCCCCGATTAGGCCGGGCGGCTAGGGCAAACTCTTGACGTGGCCAACCCCCCGCCCCCCTCACCCCCTGCTCCGCCGGGCGAGGGCGCTCAGTGCCCGGAAGGGGCTACCGAGGGGACAGCGAGGCGGCCCTCTGAGATCTGAAGGGCACTCCGTGTGGCACTGAAGGGGAGAAGGGGCAGTTATTGCTAATGGGGGTGGGCGGGGAGAGGATATGTAATGGCTCTGAGAACAGTTGACGAGCAGACCCGAAGTTACAGCCGAAAGGGGCCCTTGGCAGTTTGGGGCAACTGGCACGGTAGAAGGCCTGGGGGAGGGGAGTTGGCACTCAGCAGGGCAGCTTCGTCGGAGGCGCAGTTGGCACCGTAGGGACAGTTGGAGTGGGAGTTTTGTGCTCTGAAAGTGCAGTCAGATTCGAGAAAGGGGCATTGAGAGACGCGGTGCAGCTCCTGGGGAGCGTTGGTCGCGGGACGGGGCTATGGGGACTTGGAAGGAGGAAGCCCAGGCTGCGGCGGAGGGAGGACAGCTCGGGCTAGGAGGAGTAGACTCCAGGCAGCGCAGGAGGGGGCGGGGGACTCCGCGGCGGCGCTGGCGACGGCCTGGGCGGGGTGGGGCGGGGCCGGGTCAGGAGGAGGTGAGCGCGCCCGGCCACCCGCCCCGAGGGGGGTTCCCGGAGAGTTCACGGCGGGAGCGCGCTCCGGCCCTCCGACCGGGGGTGGGGAGAACGGGAAGGAAGGAGGAGGCCGCGCGCGCCGAGCCGCAGGAATGTACGGTTCGGCCTAGAAGCGCGCGCGCGAAGGGGGAGGGAGGAGCCAGGCCTGGGAAGGAGGGGGTGGAGGTAGTGCAGGTCCCCCGGCCCCGGAGAACTGCCGCGCGCTGGGAACCTCCATGTTCCCCCCTCCCCCGCCTTCCTTTACACCCCAGCTTGTAATGACTGGTGTGCAAAGAGTGTTGGGAGGGGTAGGTGTAAAACTCAAAAGGAAATGCGTGTGCTTGGTTCCTCCGTTTCTTCCCCCATCCCGGACCAGGGCACGCGCCGAAGTGCAAATGAGTGCAAAGCCTCGGGGCTGGAGAGAGAGAATGCTTGCAAGCATTTTCCCGAGCCAGATGTGGTTGCACAAATTTGTGCTTGCATAGATATCTGTGTGCCTCTATGATTTTATGTACGTGCAGAAAAAATGCATGCGCATTATTGCATATTTGCAAATACGCGGTGCCTGCTTAGATAAATGCATGCACGGATATGTGTCTAAGCAATCGCGCGCGCCGGGTGCGAGTGTGTGTAACTGTGCGCTCCACTCCCAGCTTTGCTCGTCCCAGTGCCCGGCCCCCTTCGCTCTCCAAGCCCCACCCCCCACCCCTCCGGGCTCGCTTTTACAAAAGGTCTCCCCAGTGTTAGCAGCGGAGGCGCCCAGAGTGAGCCGGCCCGCGGCCGAAGCGGCGGCCCTGGCTTTGCGCCCCGCCCCGTCCCTTTCCCCTGCTGGGGATCCCCCTCTTCCCCGCCCACCCTTTACCCCCTATGCAGCCTGGCGCCCTATGCTAGCCCTCCCCCTCCCCCCCTCCAGGAGCGGGGCGCCGCCGGGGGAGGAGGGGGAATCGGCTGCGGGTCCTTGGTGTTCCTAGCACCCAGCTACCCTCCAAGCCGGGTCGCGATGTACGACTGCATGGAAACATTTGCCCCGGGTCCGCGACGGCTGTATGGGGCGTCGGGGCCCGGGGCCGGCTTGCTGCGCAGAGCCACGGGCAGCTCCTGTTTCGCCGGATTTGAGTCTTTTGCCTGGCCGCAACCCGCCAGTCTGCAATGTAGGTACCAGAGCTCAGGGCTGGGGGGTGGGGTGCAGGAGAGGCAGCGACTCACTCCGTGTATAAAAGGTGGAACTGGGGTGCAAGCGGAGATTCTCACACTGTCAGGGGCGGGTTTGTACGAAAGAGAGGCACTGGCCCTTTAAACGTGGGGACTTCAGCGACTCCTTTGGGTGTGTGCATTAGTGTTTGGAGTGTGTGTGGTTTTTGTGGTGGGTGTTTAGGTAGGAGCTGTGGTTGATGCCACTCCAGAATTCCAGGGGATAGGGAGAGACCGAAGTGTTACTGGTAGCTTGTGCCCGCAGGTCCGTGGCCCCGGAGGGATAAGGCACCCAGGACCGTGGGTGGCGTTAGTAGAGTCCATGTGGGAAGTTGGGAGCGTAAAAAATATTTGCAGAGCGTGTGAATCCCTGGAGTGTGCAGCGCCTTGCGTAGGCAGAATGAGTGTAGAGGGTCTCTCTACGCAGTGTCGCCCTCCGACAGCGTTGGCAGGTCCGCACGGCCATACTTAAGGATGTTTGTGGCGTGAGGCCGATAAGGCGTGTGCCCTTGCGTGGCTACGGGGGCGGTTTGGAAAGTGCTGCGTTCGAGGGTGCATCCTGTGTGTTCTTCGTGCGGGGTGGACCGGGTTGTGCGCACAACCAGGAGAAGGCTGGGCTCTGGCGCCCTCTCCCCCATCTTAAAAAGCACTGTTTAGTAATGTGTATAGGATTGTATGCAAAGCGATGACTTTTTCCTAGGGCTCCAACACTTACAACTTCAGTAGGAAGCGAAAAGTTTAAAGCAAAGCCTGTTTGTGGTGGGCGGTGGCCTGGCGAAGGCAGCGGCAGGGAGAGGAGGACGACTGGGTCCCCAAATATCCATCTTCCCCTCTCTGTGAAATGGGAGATGCCAGGCCTGGGGCCCTGGAACCCCTTTCCAGAGCGGTAATAAAAAGCTGGGACTGAGAGGCAGTAAAAATGAAGTCCAGATGAGAGGCGGCTTTGAAGCCTGGGCCGAAGTGCCTGGCGGGGGTGGGCGTGGGGAGGAGCCGAGAGGGGAGCCTGGAACACCCCCCAAATTTACCCGGGGCTGGGACCGCGCTGGTAGCCCGGTGCGGACGCCGGCGCAAGGGGCTTGGGGGCAGCTGGGAAGGGGCGGGCGCTGGGGGAGTGCGCGCGCGGGGTCACCGAACCCCCGCCAACGCGCCTCGCTGCTTGGCACTCGGCAGCGCTGTTTACGAGTTCGGCTTTTTTTTTTTTTCCTTTTCTTTCTTCTTTATCTTCTCTCTCTCTCTCTCTGGAGGTGGCAAACAGGAGACGTACTTTGGGGTGGGGTGCGGCAAGAAGTAAAAGTGTGGCATTTATAAGGTGGAGAAAGCACGGAACTGTTATTGCTTTGCACCAAATCCTGGTGAATTCTTAACCTTCCTTTCACTGCCCAATAGAAAGGGGAATTGGGGACTGTTGGGAGGGGTGCTGAGGTGGAGAGACTCCCAGGAGGGCTTTTTGTGGGGGCTGGGTCGGGACCCAGCCCTTTTCAGGAGCGTGGCAGCCCCCCCCCCGCCCCCCCGGGACTTGGCTGGCAGTATGGTCTTGCGTTTCAATTTGGACCAGTAATTTTGGCCTCTAGGGTCTCTGTGGACTTCAGGCCTGCTCCACACACTTTTAGAGAAAAAGTAGTTTAGACCTGTGTCAAAAGCAGGGAAGGAAAGAGGGCCTACGAGGGGAGGGCCACATAGTGTGTTTGAGGGTGTTTGGCGGTGTCCTGGTGCTGCGCTGGCAGGCCCCAGTGTTTGTCTGGTAACTGAGCTGCTCACTTGCGATTGGGAAGCTGGGTGTCTAGGAGCAGCTTTATGACTTACGTATCCACCTCCTCCACCGTGTGGCAGGAGTGAGTGTGCCTTTTTTCCCCGGTGTGCTCTTCGGTCCCAGGGGCTTGTTGGGGTACAGGAGGCCATCGGTAGTATGTCTACTGCCTGTTGATGTGTGAGAGTGTCTCCAAGGAGGTGTGTATTAGATTGTGAGTCTGGGCTTCCCAGTCCTGCGCCTCGCAGCTGGGAGCGTTTACAGCCGGTTATAAAGAGTTTGTTTGAAGCTCCGCTCAGCCTGGCCAGGAATTTCCTCAATTTCAGCAATTTGGGCTTTAAAAGGAGAAAAACCCAGAGCCTACCCCCCTCCTCCCCAGCAGGGGCCCCTGACTAGCCTGGGAGCAGCATCCTGATGGTGGGGCTGAGCCCGGGGCTGAGAAGGGAATCTGAGCAGGCTTGACCCAATTAGCCTTCTTGTGCCTTTCACCCCCAGATTGACCAGGGCCACTTGGGTGCACTCTAGGGTTCAGGGAGCAGAGTTGTGCTAAAGGGGGTGCCTGGAAGGGGTGACAGTACCACTCAGACAGGAAAAGCTGTCCCCAGGCCTGTCTCCCTGTGGCCCCCAGTCTTTATAATTGCCTGGCACTGCCCTATGCCAGTCTGACCGCACCCAGACCCTTTCGCAAGAGAGGAAATGAGGCAGCGCTCTGCGGGCAGGGAGGGCGTCAGCGCCCGAATGAGCACCACCCCACGCACTGGCCTGTGGGCAGCACGTGTGCCCTCCCAGGACACCAGGAGGGGTCCTGAAAGGCATTCCGGCTGGCCCCACATCTCTCAGTGCCTCTGATGGAGTCTCCCGCCCTGGGCCTGAATGGATTCCAGGCACCTTCCTTCCTCCCCTCTCCTCTGTCCTTTGCCTTTGGGGAATCTCACTCCAGCGGGATTCTTATGCTAATGGTGTCTGTGTGTGTTGGGGGGTGGGGAGGGCTTCCCTCCTGGGGGGGGGGTGGAGCTAGCCCAGAACCCCGGCATCCTGGGCATTCTTTCTGCCCTACTGGCAGTATGGGCGGACTTTTGACCAGGTGGGCTGCAGCGGGTTAGAAGGAAGAAGGTGCTTTTGAGGTGGGTGCATGGGACACTCCTTAGGGAGGGTCCTAGCGTTTTCTTGCGTTAACTTGAGCCGTCTTGGTTTGGGTAACAGGTCCTACAGGTTGAATAATTTATAAATTTTTCTGTCTCTGAAGATGAACCACAGACCCAAAACCCCCCACAAAACTGAAAAAGGTTTACTGAGCAGCCTTCTGAACAAAGGGTGCCCCCCCCCGCGTCCCCCTATGTGGCATGGGCTGAGGCTCCCTTTGAGCTGCGATCGGGTATTTGTGGGGAAAGTTTAGGAGTGAGGACATGGACTCAGAGAGGGTCCAGAGATAGCTTCCCTCCCCCATGAGCCCTGTTTACCCACTGTCACCTGACTTTTCCCGCTTTGCTACACCCCCAACCTTTCTCAACCTGAGAATCTGAGCAAATACCTCAGTCTCTCCTTCCCCGACTTCTTGACTTCTCAGGCTCCCTGCCTGGCCACTTAGATCTAGCCAAAGGACCTGAGAGTCTTGGCTCCACCATCAGCTGGCAGTGTGTCACTGGGCTGGTCACTTCCCTCCCTTGACCTCAGTTTCTTCAGTTGTAAAAGAGGGCTGTCGCATATCTGCTAACCTACTTTCTTGATACCTGTGTCCCGTTTGCTCCATTGCCTCAGTGCTTTCCCGGGAAAAGGACATTGGCAGTTATCTGGGGGCTGATATAAGAGAGAGAAGCTGGAGCTTCTTTACCCTGTACTTCTTGAGAGAAAATAAAGTCCTCTTTGACCTCGGGGGACCTGGGGTACTGAGTACCCCAGCAGGTCATTTAGCCAGGTGCTAGCTGCAGGTGGCTTGTGCTTGCCTATCCAGCTCCAGCTCTATTGCCTTGGGAGGAGAATGATGGAAGGTAGATGACCCAACAAGGTGGACCGATGTGACAGAGTGACTGAAGAGTGCAGAGCCGCAGCCCACCATCCCTCCCCCTACCCACTTTACAGCTGGGGAAACTGAGGCCCAGACGTTAACTTCCAAGAGGGCCTTGGCCTGGAATTTGGGGAACCTAGCGGTGTTGTGAGGGCTGGCAGTGTCTGAGGGCTTGGGCTGGCACTGTGGTGCAGGGAGATGGGACTGCCGGACTACACTGATAGCTGTCCTTTGGGTCTTTCTGGAAGTGTTTACTATGGGGCTGTACGTGTTTGTTGTGACTTCAAGTCGCTGTGGTGGTGATGGTGTCGTCACCTCCGAGCAAGAGGGAAAAGTGGGAATGGGGTGTGTCTGTATAGTGAGGATGCCAGGAGATTTGAGGGGGTCCTTCTCCTCCGACCCTCATGTCATTGCTTTTCCCCAGCGGTGGAGACGCAGAGCACTAGCTCAGAGGAGATGGTGCCCAGCTCGCCCTCACCTCCTCCACCTCCTCGGGTCTACAAGCCGTGCTTCGTGTGCAATGACAAGTCCTCTGGCTACCACTATGGAGTCAGCTCCTGTGAAGGCTGCAAGGTGTGTGCATAGTGGGGGGTGGGTGACCTGGGCCTCCAGTCCAGACCAGAGAGACAAGACGCTGTGTGACGCTGTGGAGTGGGAAGAGCTGCTTTGCACACATGTAGTGGCTTGCAGACTGGGTCCGGCCTGGGGTGACCTGCAAGGCCCGTGAGAGGCTGGTCCTCCCAGCATCCTGCTTCACTGCCCACCCCCCACCCCCAACTCCAGGGCTTCTTCCGCCGCAGCATCCAGAAGAACATGGTGTACACATGTCACCGCGACAAAAATTGTATCATCAACAAGGTGACACGGAATCGTTGCCAGTACTGTCGGCTACAGAAGTGCTTCGAAGTGGGCATGTCCAAAGAAGGTAGGCCCCTAGTGCTGGCCTGAACAGGGGCCCTCCTACCCTACCTGGTCATTGCTGCCCTCTTCCCACTGGCCACCCCCACTTCCCTGACCTCTGAGACCTGCCCTGGGATGCTGCCTCCTCCCTGGACAGTCCTGTTTGATGAGTGCCATTCACCTAGGAGCCCCCACCCCTTGCCATTTTCCCCTCTCAGAGCTTAATCCTTCCTCTGAATGAGTGAATGGGGGTTACTGGCTCACTTTGCCATTTTATGGGGAAGTTGGTGGTGGGGGCTTGCCAGTCCCCTCCCTTGCTCCCAAGACTGAGCCTGAGGTGGATCTGGGGTGCCCCCCCCTGCACCATTGTGCTGCCAAGGCTATAAGTGGATATCCTGCCGCCCGCATATCCTGCCCCCCCTCCCCAGCTCCTGCAGGGTGACAGGAAGGGCAGGATGGAGCCGAATGGCTCTGGGAGGGAGCAGGGGCTGCAGGCCCTGGGTGGGGCTGGAGAGAGCCAGCTTGGGAATGGGAGCTACTGTAGGAGCTAGGGAGACTCAGGCAGTGATTAGGGAATTCCCAGGGAATAGATTTTCATGATAAGGACTGAACGCCTGGTATCAGGGTGAGAGGGGGTACCCAGAGGGAGGTTCTGAGAGTCCTGACCTTCTCCTTGTGCCTTTGCCCCCAAGCTGTGCGGAATGACCGGAATAAGAAGAAGAAAGAGGTGAAGGAAGAAGGGTCGCTTGACAGCTATGAGCTGAGCCCTCAGTTGGAAGAGCTCATCACCAAGGTCAGCAAAGCTCATCAGGAGACCTTCCCCTCACTCTGCCAGCTGGGCAAATACACCACGGTGAGTCCAGTGAGGGCAGTGGATTGTTCTCTTTGGAGACTCAGTAGGGGTTGTTCTGAGGCCATGGTCTGGTGCTGAGGACAGGGAAGGGCAACAGAATGCAGAGGGGAAGAGCTTGGGGTTTTGGCAGAAGGAAGACAGCCCCCAGGGCGGGCCTCACTTTGCAGTTCAACCTGCCCTTCCTATAGAACTCCAGCGCAGACCACCGGGTGCAGCTGGATCTGGGGCTGTGGGACAAGTTCAGTGAGCTGGCTACCAAGTGCATCATTAAGATCGTGGAGTTTGCCAAGCGGCTGCCTGGCTTTACAGGGCTCAGCATTGCTGACCAGATCACTCTGCTCAAGGCTGCCTGCCTAGACATCCTGGTAAGTTAAGCCCTGTGGCATGTCTGCCACCACGGCTGGACCCTCCTGTGAGACCAAGGAGTGGGTCCACCACAAAGATTTCATGATCTCTCTTTCCCCCTCCACTCTGGGACTCCCCCAGTCTCCTCTAAACCCAAGCTTTTTCTGTGTCTTACCCCCTGCCCCAAGACCTGTTCCTACACGTCTGGACCTTCTGTCTCCTTCTGACTCCCCTTCCTTTCCCAGGCTTCTGATTCTCCCCCTCTGCCTTCCCCCCCATGCCCACTGCAGGTTGCCCTCTTTCTGGATTTAACGTCCTCACCTTCTGTGTGCCCCCCATTGCCCTTTCTCCCCACCCAGACTTGTACTCCACCCAGAAAGAGCACTAAACCCTCCCCTTTGCCCCCCTCCAGATGCTGCGGATCTGCACAAGGTACACCCCAGAGCAGGACACCATGACCTTCTCCGATGGGCTGACCCTGAACCGGACCCAGATGCACAACGCCGGCTTTGGACCCCTCACAGACCTCGTCTTTGCCTTTGCGGGGCAGCTCCTGCCACTGGAGATGGATGACACGGAGACAGGACTGCTCAGCGCCATCTGCCTCATCTGTGGAGGTGCAGGGGCGCCCCCTGGCGTTCGCTCGGGCTCCTTTCCCACCACAGCCCACACCTGATCTCTGACCAGGCAGGAGACCTTGGTCCCTCTTGGGGGGATTGTCGCACCTGCCCCATCCACAGACTTCACAGACCCAGGACAGGCTGCCAAGCAGCCCTGGAGCATAGAACAAAAAGGAGAGCAGAGCCAGAGAGAGCTGAGGAGGTCCCAGATACTGGTGCCGACACAGGGGTCTGGGCAGGAGCGATTGACCAGAGGGGAGAAGGCACTGGGCTTGGAGCAGGGGAGGAGGCCTGGGTAGGCTCAGGAACAATAGGCAAAGGGCTGATGGGACAGAGTATGGGGCCTGGCGTGGCATACGTCAGGCACAGCTGGGGAGCAGCCATTTGTCACTGTGTCCCCCATCTCTTCCTCTCTCTCACTGCACCGTGCTTGTTCCTTGTAGACCGCATGGACCTGGAGGAACCTGAAAAAGTAGACAGGCTACAGGAGCCGCTGCTGGAGGCCCTGAGGCTCTATGCCCGCCGCCGGCGGCCCAGCCAGCCCTACATGTTCCCAAGGATGCTCATGAAAATCACTGACCTCCGGGGCATTAGCACCAAGGGTTAGTCATGAGGGAACCTCCCCTCTCTCTCTTCCTGGAGCTGTTGGTCTCCCTGCGCAGGCAGGCAGACAAGCAGAGACAAGAACCGAGTAGGCGCGAACTGGGTGGCCTACACTCTGGAATCCTAGCTCTGCTGCAGGCTCGTGGCGAGACTCTGGGCAACTCCCTTTGCTTTTTGTGCCTTCTTTTCGTGTTTGTAAAGTGGCCTATACTTACACTTACCTCATAAGCTATCAAGAGGACTAAATGAGTTAACACCCACGGACTTAGAACTGCCCTGACTTAACGATGCGATTCGAGGTAGCTGCGTTTCAAGTGCTCAGTGGCTAGTGATGACTGTCCTGGATGAAGCAGATAAATGCCATCATCGCAGAAAGTTCTGTTGGACATTGACGGTACAGAAGGATGGTTGGCAGATAGTAGGTGTTCCATAAATATTAGCTATAATGGTAAATCTGAGGAAGAACAGGTCTAGGAACAAATTGGCCAGTTGTGGACGTGTGAGGGTGGAGTGTCTGGGGAGTGCGGCTGACACTCGGACCTGGTGTCAGCTTTGAGAAGACTCAAAAAATGGCAGCAGGCTCTGCAAAGAAGGCAGATAGAAGCTGCAGGCAGAGGCCAGGAACCCTGCCGTAGGAAGAGGGTGAGCCTGGGACAGACAAGTAAATGGCAGGCTTGTGCTGGGAGCCCCTGGAGGGGAGTCCTGGGACAACCAAGAAAGGTTAGGGAGGTGACCTCAAGGGGCATGGGCCTCTGTCCCCCTGAACCTCTTTGTTCCTCTGTTGTAGGAGCAGAAAGGGCCATTACTCTGAAGATGGAGATTCCAGGCCCGATGCCTCCCCTAATCCGAGAGATGCTGGAGAACCCTGAAATGTTTGAGGATGACTCCTCGCAGCCTGGTCCCCACCCCAAGGCCTCTAGCGAGGATGAGGTTCCCCGGGGCCAGGGCAAAGGGGGCTGCAGCCCCCAGCCTGACCAGGGCCCCTGACTTCCCCTGCCGTGGGGGTTGGGGCTCCAGCCAGCAGACTGACCATCTCCCAGACACCGCCAGTGACTGGGGGAGGACGAGCTCTGCCCTCTCTCCATTCCTTCCAGTGAGCTCCTTGTTTTTGCCAAAGTTTCCAGGGGTGCCTCTGTGTTCATCCCCTTCCTGTTCTGATGGGCTCCTTCCCCTGTCTCAGGGGCCTGCCCTGCCCCCACCAGGAGAGAGGGCAGAGGGGTGAGCCTGGGTTTGGACTCAAATCTCAGCACTGCCCCTCAGACACCAGAGTCCCAGGCTCCCCAGGGCAGGAGGAAGACCCTGCCAGTTCCACAGCCCCTTCCTCTGCCAGGTGCTTCGGCCTCTGGGAGCAAACAGGAACACTAGAGACCAAAAAGGGGGTGCAGGGGGAGGGCTGAGCCCACCCTCTCACCCCTGTCCTTGGTGCCTCATGCTGCGTGATGCATCTACCGGGTGTACACTGCCTTCTGTGCCCCATCCTCGTGCCAGGTCAGGTTGGGGCGGGCTGGGCCCTGCATTCCTGTGGAGGGCCAGAGGGTTAAAGGGACAGATACAAGTTCATTCGGCACCTCTTTGCTTGGGCCCAGAGTTGACCTTGTGCCCTCCTCTACAAGCCCCTCCCCCAGCCCTGTCATGTGCCTTGGGCTTCCCCTGCCTCCCATCTCAGCCACCGGGGCAGGGACCCTCCTACACTACAGAGGGACCAGGGGATCCCTCTCCCCCTAGTGCCTTCTCCCCTTGATCTCCAGAGCAGCTTGGCCCAGGGAGTGGGGGGGTGGGGTGGGCGCTGCTTAGCTGATCCTTCCCTGACCCAGAGGAAACCTCTATTTATTTATTAGCTTTTGTTTACACCCTGGACTTGACCCCTTCCTCCAGGGGTCTTGGGAGGGGGAGCCCAGGGCCCCTGTGACCCCTCCCTTCTTCCTCCAATCCCCAGTTTGTATTTAGCTGCCAAATAAGATTCCCACTGGCTCCCCTTTTTCTCTGGGGGGTCAGGGTGCTGTTCCCTCCCCTCTGTTTACATCTCCCCTTCTCCCGCTGTATCGCATATTGCTGAGTTTTCTATTTTTGCAAAATAAAGTGATGGAAACTCATGGCATGTGGCTTCCTCTGGGAAGTGGCAGGGGAAGTGACCAGCTGGCCTGGAGAGGGACTGGGTGAAGAAGGTGAGCTCCTAATCTACCGGACTTTGCGGCTGTTTTAGAGAAACTAAGGAAATAGGATGGAATGTGCCTAGATGGGGGTGGTAAAGGGAGCCCCCAGGAGCCTACTCTGGGTGTCTGGGCCTCCCACAGACACCAGGTGTGTCTTCTTAGATTGGACACAGTGGGCCTCTGGGAAGGTGTGAGTGGGCCCAGAGGTCTTCTAAGTTGTCCCCGCCCCCAGTTAGGTCTCTGTGCAGATCTGCCCTTCTCTGGGGAAGGGGTTCAGGAAGTTGCCCTGGTTCTCAGGAGGGTCTCTGTCCCCAGAAGAAAAGAACCACAGCCTGCTTTTAAGTTACAGTGTTTCAGTTTTACACCAACCCTCCCTTTACTTCTTGAGCTCTCCCACTCTGTGACCCCACTATCACCTTACAGAACACTCCCTCTGCCCCTTCTGACCCCACCTCACCTTGGGACCTCACCCCCATAACCCCACTGTTACCTTCTGTACTAACATCCTTGCCCCAGCATGCCTCACCTCTGCAACAGCTCCATCTTCAGCCCACTTGGGTCTTAACCACTGTCCCCTGCGCTCTCCCCCTCCCCCTCTGTGACTCCCCTCCACGCCACCCCCACCCCATGTGGCTCATCTTCTTCCCTGGGACAGCGCCCTGCCTCCCTTGTACCTGGCTTTCTTTGAGGATGACCTGTGCATATGGGAGAGAGGTTAAGGATGTGGGAGTAGGGGAGAGATTGGGGAAAAGCAGAAGAAGAAAGTGAAAGAAGCTAGAGAGGAAACCACACGGCCTGCGGGGAAGAAGGGGTCATCACCATGGTAACCCCTGGTTGTGGGGGAGGGGTACAAGGTCCAGTAGCCTGAGGCCCACTGAAGAAGCCCCCCCTCCCCGCCCCACCTCCCCCCCCCCGCCCCTGTTCCCAGTTGCTCCCCCTAGTGGCCACACTCTAAGATTCGCCTGATGCTGCCTGCGCACCCACTAAGAGATGAGCACTTGGCTAGGTGCCTGGCTTGTCAGTCTCTGCTGCGCAGAGTGGCCCTTCAGGCAGAGGAGACACCTGTGACAGATCTCACGTCCAGTTCCTTCTCAGAGTTCCCTGTGGTTGAGTGTGGGTTGGGGGCCGGGTATTTTCCACATCACCCTTCCCCATACAGGGTTCATCCTTGCCATTACCGCACTCTCAGCCTCCTCTACACCTTCCCCAGCCTCCACCGCTGTCTCGGCACGGTGGCCTCCTGGCCTCAGTCTCTGAGCCAGGTCTCTCTCCAACCTCCCAGCTGCCCCGACCTTGAATTTCTTAGTCTCTGTGCTCTTCACTGGTGTTACTTCTCAGCCACTGAGTCTATTATCAAGCTCTTAGGTTGTGCCGGGCTCTCTTGTAAGCAATTGTAGGAGTCACCTCATTTGATTCCCACAACAATCCTGAGTTCCACTTGACAGATGAGAACAAGCCACAGGAAGGTTAAGTAACTTCGTTAAGTTCCCACCGTTGTAAGTGACAGAGCCAGGATTGGAGCTCAGGCAGGTTGGCTCCGGAGCCCACGGAGTTCAGCGTCCATCATGATACAGTGGACACTGGGTTTCCATAATTAGAGCCCTATACTCTGGTTTCTCTTCAGATCGTATAAATCTTTCGCCTTTTACAAAATCAGAGCCCAGAGCCACTAATTTCCCCTCATTCCAGTACTAACTACCTCCATATTTCTTCCTTGCTATCACGTTTCTGTATGAGGAAGTGGAAGGGTCCCATCGATTTGTGAGGCAGACAGACTTGGGTTGAAAACTCAGACCAGCTAGTTATTACGATGTGACCTTGGGCAAAGAGTTTCATTGCTTACCTCTGAGCCTCAACATCTCCCTTTCCTCTTAGCCTCTGTAAAGTTTGGACCTGGGGGGGATATTAACATGGATGTGTCATGAGGTTGTTACGAAGATTAGTTAAAAAAATTGTGATATGTCCGGCATGTAATAGGTGCTCAGTACACAGACGAGCTTCCTTGCCTCCTTTCAGATCCCTGTATTGTCAACCCCTGTGGCCCAGTTCCACCCCTCTGGGCCCCACCTTCTAGATCAGTTACCCCACCACCCCGAAATCTCCCCCACCCCACCCCAGGGCGTGTCACTTCCTCCTCTGCAGCCTCCCAGATCAGTACACAAAGGCCGCTGCGAGGCTGGAGGAAGGGCTGCTCTGCACGCACCTGTGAGTACCAGGGCACCAGCCCTCCTGCCGCCTCTCATTACTAGCCCAGCCCCCACCCCTGCTCCCAGCCTCCCGGGAAGAGGGCTCTGGGCTCTGACCCCAAGACACGCAGGGTTCAGGTGAGACTTGAGAAAGACTCTGAAGTCCTTTCTGCATTCCTGAGATCCTCATCCGCGTTCCCTCCTCCAGCTTCTCAAGCCCTTCCCGCCCTCTTCTATCTTTCCTGCATGGGTTTCCCAAAAGTTCGGCCGGGGGCCGGAGGGAGGCAAAGAAGAAAGGGGATGTATGACTGCTATCATCTGAGTGCCTGCCACGTACCAAAGATTATGTCACGTAGGTAGGGCTCTCCCAATAGGACTCCCCACTTGCTATCCCTGCTGCCTAGTGCCTGGTGCTCAGCTCAGATCTGCCAGTGACACCTTGGCTATGGAGACCAGAGTCCTGGGAGATTGTGGTGCCGTGGCTCAGTTCTTGTCCCTCTTTGGGACACTGAGTGGGCAGCAGAGGATTCCACTGGATTTGGGAGATCTGGGTAGGTTGGGACAAGGCTCTGTCTCTCAGGTGCTGAAGGGGGTGTTAGGGTGTTGGAGTCAGGACAGAGTCCAGGAAAATGGGACAACCACAGAGGGAAAAAAGACTGCACTAATTGACTGCAGAGGACCCATCAAGGGAAGAGAAAGGGTGGTAGAGGTAGCCCATTGGAACTGGGAGGGAGAAAGCACAACTTTCGATGATGATGGTGCTTGGGTTGGAGGCAAGGAAAGTGGTAAACAAACTGAGTCCTGGACTGTCTTCATCCCTGTTCATTGTGTGACTGTGGACAAGTCACTTCTGGCCCTGGGATTCAGGTTTCCATCTGTAAAAAGAAGGGATCGAGTTAGACAGCTCTGCCTTTGTATGGTTAGGATAGGAAGGGACAAGGAAGTAAAACAAAGAACTGTAAACACGTGGAGAAGAGAAATGCAGCAGAGATGTCATCACATTTTTGAATGGGGGTGGGGGAAAGAGGGAGACACAGAGAGAAATTAACAGAAGCAAGTGGTAGGTCATGTATCCCCAAGTAAGAAATGAGGGGGACAACGAAGAAGGGAGTTGGGGAGCACTGTCCTGTGGACACGAGTGGGCTTGAGGTCTCTGATCTGTCCTATCCTGGGGGCCCCACCTGTGACAGATGAGTCAAAACTGGGGTTTCTGCTGCAGCATCTCGCTCAGGCCTCCTCGACCACAGGCGTGCAGAGTGCAGAGCAAGCGGGGCTGAGGTTACACTGAGGCTGAACCTGAACCCACCTCACATGGGGGTGGAGGCTCCAAGACATATGTATACTACCCCTGAGGTCCCAAGTGGTGGGCAGTGGAGATCAGGACAGCCAAGGTCACCCCACCCCTTCCCCAATCTGAATCTAGCGCCAGGTTGGGGAGGATGCAGATGCTTCAGGACAAGGAGTTAGCTAGCCTTTCTCATACATCCACCACCGATGAGAATATAAACCGGCACAGTTGCTAAGGTGGTTACATCAGCAATTACTCACCAACGTTACAAACGATACCTCATTATACAAATCCTCTTCCCAGGATTTATCCTATGGATTCACTTGCACACGTGTGAAATAAATACATGGATTTTCATTGTAGTAGTTTTATCTCTATCTTTTTAACTTTACTTATTTCTTTTGAGAGGGGGGCAGTAGGCAGAGAGAGAAAGAGAATACCAAGCAGGCTCAGCACTGACAGCACAGAACCCAATGCAGGGCTCGAATCCATAACTGAGATCAAGATCTGAGCGGAAATCAAAAGTCAGATGCTTAACTGGCGTAGCCACCCAGGCATCCCCAGCATTAGTTCTAACTGTGAGCAATTAGAAACAATTTAAATCTCCAGGAGAGGGGTGCCTTGGTGGCTCAGTCGGTATAGCGTCCAACTTCGGCTCAGGTCATGATATCACAGTATATGGGTTAGAGCCCCGCGTTGGCCTTTGTGCTGACAGCTCAGAGCCTGGAGCCTGCTTCAGATTCTGTGTCTCCCTCTGTCTATGCCCCTCCCTCGCTCGCTCTCTGACTCTGTCTCTCAGAATAAAATAAAAGACATAAAAGAAATTATAAAAAAAATCCCTAGGAGAGACTAGCCACGCTATGATATATCCATGCAATGGAAATGCATACTGCTGTGAAAATGAACAAGGAGGTTCTTTATTTTCCTAATTTATTTATTTTTGAGAGACAGTTGGTGAACAGGGGAAGTGAAGAGAGAGAAAGAGACACAGAATCCGAAGTAGGCTCCAGGTAAGACGTCAGCACAGAGCCTAACGCGGGGCTCGAAGCCACAAACCGTGAGATCATGACCTGATCTGAAGTTGGAAGCTCAACCGACTGAGCCACCTATGCGCTGCCGAGGGAGTTCTTTATTTTCTTGAGTAGCAGGGTGCCAAGAAAAGTAATTAAAAGAAAAAAAGGAGCATCTGGGTGACTCAGTTGGTTAAGCCTCTGGCTCTTGATTTCGGCTGAAGTCAGGATCTCACAGTTCATGGATTCGTGCCTGGCATCCGGCTCTGCGATGACAGCATAGAACCTGCTTGGCATCCTCTCTCTTTCCTCTCTCTCTGCCCCTTCCCTGCTCGTATTCTCTATCTCAAAACAAATTAAAAAAACATTTTAAAAGTTTTTTAAAAAAGAAACAAGGGCAGAGGGACAAAACTGCATGTATTCTAGAATTGTGATTGTAGAATTCTGTCATTTGATTCTACCATTTGAAGGGTATATATTTTCACATTAGTTTGTGTATGTATAAAACAATCTCTAGAAGGATTGTCAGCAACAAAAGATAATGAAAAATGATGGTTATTTATTTAGCATGAGGTATGGAAATGGGAGGAGGAGGAGGAGGAGGAGGATAGGCATGGGAAATTTCTCACTATCTTAATGTTTTGATTTTTGATGTGATAAAATACACATAAAACTGATCATTTAAACCATTAAGCACATTTACGATGTCTTGCGACCATCATCACCATCTAGTTTCAGAACTTTTTCTTCATTCCAAAAGGAAACTGCCCATCAAGATGTGATTCCTCATCCTCCCCAACCCCTGGCATCCACTTTCTGTCTCTGTGGATTTGTGGAATCAGAATCCTTCACATAAATGGATTTTGACAATAAGTGGTCTTTTGTGACCAGTTTCTCTCACTTAGCTTTTCAAGGTTCATCGCTGTTTTCAAGGTTCATCAGCACTTCACTCCTTTTTAGGGCCAAATAATATTTCACTGTATGGATAGATCACATTTTGTTTATCCATTCACCAGTGGATGGATGTTTGCGCTGTTTCTACCTTTAGGCTACTGTGAATAATACTGCTTTGAACACTCATGTACAAACTTTTGTTTTGACTTACTAAGGAATTATCAAACTGCTTCCCACAGTGCCGTGCCACCAGCAATGTATGATGGTTCTGTTTTCTCCACATCCTCACCAACACTTATTTTCTGTTTTTTTTTTTTTTTAATAGCCATTCTGGGTGTAAAGTGGTATCTCACTGCGGTATTTGATTTGCATTTCCTTGATGACTAATGGTGTTGAGCATCTTTTTATGTGCTTGTTGGGTATTTGTCTATCTTTTTTCAAAGAAATGTCTATTTAAGTCCTTTGCTGTTTAAAACTTGGGTAGTTTCCCTTTTTCTTGTCAAGCTGTAAGAGTTCTCTACATATTCTGGATTCTTACCAAATATATAATTTGCAAATACATTTTCTCCCTTTCTGTAGCCTGTCTTTTCAATCCATAGTGCTCTTTGATTCACAAGACTTTTATATTTTTGTGAAGTCCAGTTTATCTATTTTTTCTTTTGTTGCTTGTGCTTTTTTTTTTTAAATGTTTTATTTATTTTTGATACAGAGAGAGACAGAGCATGAGAGGGGAAGGGGCAGAGAGAGAAGGAGACATGGAACCAGAAGCAGGATCCAGGCTCTGAGCTAACCGTCAGCACAGAGCCTGACGCGGGGCTCGAACCCACGAACGTGAGATCTGACCTGAGCCGAAGTCGGAGGCTTAACCGACTGAGCCACCCAGGCGCCCCTGTTGTTTGTGCTTTTGATGTCATAGCTAAGAATCCATTGTCAAGTCCAAGATCACAAAGACTTACCTTGACATTTTCTTTTAAGAATTTATAGTTCAAGGGCTTACATTTAGGTCTTTGATCCATTTTCAATTAATTTTTGTATATGTTGTGAAGTAGGGATAGAACTCCATTTTTTTTTTTTTTTAAACAACGTTTCTTTATTTTTATGGGAGAGAGAGACAGAGCATGAGCGTGGGATGGTCAGAGACAGAGGGAGACACAGAATCAGAAGCAGGCTCCAAGCTCTGTGCTGACAGCTCAGAGCCTGATGCGGGGCTTGAACCTATGAACCGTGAGATCACGACCTGAGCTTAAGTCAGCCGCTTAACTGACTGAGCCACCCAGGCACCCCAGAACTCCATTCTTTTACATGTGGATATCTAATCATCCCAGCACCATTTGTTGGAGACTGTTCTCTCCTCATCAAATAATTTGGCATCCTTGTTGGAAATCAATTGCATATAAATGGATGGATTTATTTCTGGACTCTCAATCCTATTTCATTGATCTATATGCCTATCCTTATGCCAGTATCATATTGTCTTGATTACTATATAGCTTTCTAGTGAGTTTTGAAAGTAAGAAGTGCAAGTCCTCCCATTTCATTTTTTTTCAAGAGCGCTTTAATTTTTTTAATGTTTATTTATTTTGAGAGAGAGAGAGAGAAAGGGGGGAGGGGCAGAGAGAGACATACACACACAGAATCTGAAGCAGACTCCAAGCTCTGAGTTTTCAGCACAGAGCTCAATGTGGAGCTCAAGCTCACAAACTCCAAGATCATGACCTGAGCCAAAGTTGGATGCTAACCAACTGAGTCACCCAAACACCCCACAAATCTGTATAATTGAATTAATCCATATAATTGATCCATAGAGGATCGCTTTCCCACCTCTAAAAAAAGGCCATTGTGATTTAACTTTTTGAGTTTTGAAGCATGGTTATGAATTGCCTATTCAAAATTTTAATTAATATATTTTTAAAAATCAGAAATTTGCCTTGTCTTCCCTAGAGATCATTCCAGAAATTACCCTGCCTTCAGATTCTTTCTCCATTCTATACTTGCTTTATGCAAAGTACAGGAAAGAGAAAATTTTGCCAACCGTGGCCTGCCTTCCTCCATTATTCCAGACCTTTAGAAAGCTTTCTTATAGTCTAATTTTATTCTTCTTGCTACCATGTCAGCTACCCTTCCCTGCCTCTTTCACACATTCCTTCATCAGCTCTAGCCTTACTTCCTCTCATTCCTAATTTCCAGAATTTCCTCCTTTGTTTACAGCCCTTCACCCTCCTTCTTTATTTAGAATCCAAGATTATGAAAGCTGCAAGGACTGTCAGATTATTTATTTATTCAACTCTCTCTCTTTACAGATGTGGAAACTAAGGCCCAGAGAAAAAGTCTGACTTGCCATACAGCCAGTGGGAGACTGAAGCAGGACCAGAACCTGGTCTGTTTCCTGTTCTGTTCTGTTTCCACAGTGGCCTGGAATCTTGGTGAAAAGATCTGGGTGGATGTAGACCCTAGTCTAGTCCCCAGACTCTTGTTAGGCCATTTTGCCCACCTTGGCCCTAGTGAAGCCTGCACACAGGAGGGACAGGGTTTCTCTGAGGCTCCTACCCGGGCCTGGTACCTGCCCCTTCCCAACATTTTAAAGAAACTGCTGAATCCACAGGGGGAAGTGAAACTATGAGGGGAGATAAAGATTTGGGGTAGAGGTGTTTTCTTTCTTTCTTTTTTTTTTTTTCTTTCTTAAATGAGCTCTATGCCCAGGCTTGGGTTTGAACTCATGACTCCAAGATCAAGAGTCACACTCTACCGAGTAAGCCAGCTAGGCACCCCTGGGGTAGAGTTTTGAGAGTAACAACCACAGACTTATTTTATTTTATTATAAAAATGTTTACTTATTTTTGAGAGAGAGAGAGAGAGCAAATGGAGGAAGGGCAGAGAGAGGGGGACAGCAGATCCTAAGCAGGCTCCGTGCTGACAGCGGCAAGCCTGATATGGGGCTAGGACTCACGAACCGTGAGATTATGACCTGAACCGAAGTCAGACATTCAACCCACTGAGTCACTCAGGGGCCCCAACCACAGACTAACTTTAGAGGACTGAGAACTTGGAGGTCCTCCTTAAGGACCCATATGTCTCCCTTTATATCCTATTATAGGCCATGGTGGCTTTATCAATGGTCCTTGTTTTCCTGCTGGCTCTGAGTGGAGGGGAGAGTGAGCTGGAGGCCAAGATCTCATCCCCAGAGAAGGGCACAGAATGGGGGGATCCTGATCTGTCCCTGCCAGGGTCCTGCCAGCCAGCGCCTACCTGCCAGAAATGCATCCTCTCACACCCAAGCTGTGCATGGTGCAAGCAACTGGTAAAGATAGGCCTGTGGCCTTTGAACCCCGTGTACGTGTATGTGCAGAACCGAGATATGTGTGTGATTGTGTGGTTTTCTGGGTGCATGCTGTGGTCCTGTGTGTGACAGTTAGTGTACATAGGACTCCTGCGTGTGATTGTATATATGTGTGTGTCTGCATACACAAGCATGCAAGTTTCCTGTGTCTGTATGTTTTTGTACCTGTGCATTTGTGTATATGTGGACAAGACTTGTAACCATAAATTTGGAGGAAGTGTGTCCTTGCTGGGACTCATGCTTGTGTACAGGGAGAGGACCTGTGGTGTGTGTATACAAGTGAGGAAGGGCGTTTGTCAGTCTGGGCTGCCATAACAAAACTGGGTGGTTTAAGCAACAGGAATTTATTTCTCATCGTTCTGGAGGCTGGGAGTCCAAGACCAACATGCCAGCCAGTTTGGTTTCCAGTGAGAACCCTCTTCTTAGCTTGCAGGCAGGCTTTAGACAAGCTCTCTGGTGCCTCTTAGAAGGGCATTCATCCCATCATGAGGGATCCACCCTCATGATCTCATCTAACCCTAATTTCTTCCCAAAGGCTCCATCTCCAAATGCCATCACATTGGGGGTTTGTCCTTAGCAGAAAGTGTGTGACTAGGTTTCTGAGTCTGTGTTGGGGGTGTGTGTGCCTAATAATGTCCCTAAGGTATGTAGCAGCCTGTGACTGGGAGAGTAGAAGGAAAGGAGTTAGAAGTGTGTACACTTGGGGGGGAAAGGCTCGATCTACCTAAGTGGCCAAGAAGGATGCTGGTGAGTGGAGTGGGTGTCTCTCTGGCTGGTCAGACAAGGCTGTTCTTTGTTTACGCCTTAAAGAGACAGGGCTCAAGGAGTGACAGAGCATGGCAGGTACCTGAGTTGGGGGTGCGGGTGGGAACAGAACTCTCTCTCTCAAGGGAAAAGGGAGAGTTTGATGAGGGACGAGGGCACACTTACCAGGAGAGGGCATAGCCACAGAGGTGGAGCAGAGGCTGAGCCAGCCCAGGAGACAGGCACATAGTGAATCTGGGAGGACCGGAAAAGGAGACTCGGAGCCAGCAGGAGGCCGAGGGCAGAGGTGCCAGGCAGTGGCTTTGGGGACAGTCAGATAATGTGTCTGCCTCCTTCAATCTCTGGACTTGAGTCGGGTACCAGGGCCAGTTGAGAAGCCATTGTAACCATTTCCTTCCTCTGCCACTTCCCAGCCAGTACTGGGGGTGCCAGCCACACTGAGGGGAGGGGTGTCTCCTCTTCTGTCCCTGTCCTTCCCCTTCCCAGGAACTTAGCCTGGGTCTCATTCTGATCCCCTTTCCGTTTTGGCCTAAGCATGCAGGGGAAGTTGGACTAGGAGGCCAGGCTCCTCTGTTTCTTGTGGTAGTGAGGTCCCCGAGATCGCAACAGGAAGTCTGTGGCCCTAGGGGGAGGAGAAGGGTAGGGTAGGTGGCTAAGGAAAGGAGGTTGTCTAGATAAGGGGGAGGGGAGGTGGGGTGGTAGAGGAAGCTGGCTCTGACAAGGAAGACTGGACTGGATGGCTGTTGGGTGGACGGGGAAGGGAGGGCATCGGAGGGGCTCAGGAACTGACCGTGAGGGGAGGGTTAGGAGCGGCCGAGATGGGAAGGGCGGTCTGGGCGCAGGGCTGGGGAGGAGGTACGTAAGGGACTAGGGTCCCCGACACACCTCCCCTTGGGCACAGAACTTCACCGCGTCGGGGAAGGCGGAGGAGCAGCGCTGCGGACAGCGACAGGAGCTGCTGGCCCGGGGCTGCCCCCCAGGGGAGCTGGAGGAGCCCCACGGCAGGCAGGAGGTGCTGCAGGACCAGCCGCTAAGCCAGGGCGACCGCGGCGAGGGGGCCACCCAGCTGGCGCCGCAGCAGGTCCGGGTCACCCTGCGGCCCGGTGAGTCAAGAGGTGGCGGGGCTGGGCCGGAGGAGGTCTGGGCTGGGATTCGGTCGGGCTCGCTGACCCGCGCCCGTCCCCCTCCCCCAGGGGAGCCGCAGCAGCTCCGCGTGCGCTTCCTCCGGGCTGAGGGCTACCCGGTCGACCTGTACTACCTTATGGACCTGAGCTACTCCATGAAGGACGACCTGGAGCGCGTGCGCCAGCTCGGGCAAGATCTGCTGGTGGGGCTGCAGAAGGTCACCCACTCCGTGCGCATCGGTGAGCATGGCGGCGCCCCAAGCCCTGCTGGGCCTCGGCCTCCACCTGCAAACGCCGCTTCTGCCTCTGCCAACTGCCTGGGCACACAGGGGCCCTGCTTGCCTTCTCCCAGGTTTTAACAGATCTTGCCAGGCCCCGAGTTTCTGGCGTTTCTCTCCCAGAACATCCGTCATCTAGGACAGAACTGGAGGGGATTTAAGAGACTACAGGTGGGGTAACAGGCCCAGAGTCTGGGCAGACTGTGTTCAGACGGCTCCGAGGGGTCAGACAGCACACTCTGGACCTGCCAGCCCAGATATGCCCTGATGCCACTGACTCAGCCCTGTCTGTGTCTCTCAGAAAAGGTCTAAACGTCCCTGGCCCTGGCTGCGCCTTCCACACTCACATCTGCCCTGTTCAAGATCCCCTCCTTTGCCTCATGCTGCTACTACACCCTACACCCTCTCTTCTTCCTGGGGAGATACTGCCTGCCCCCCATTGTGTCCTCAGCAGCTATCCTTACACCCTGATGTTGGCCAGTGACCTCGGGCACAGCCTTCACGATTCCCCCTCTCCCAGGTTTTGGCTCCTTCGTGGACAAAACGGTGCTGCCCTTCGTGAGCACAGTGCCCTCCAAGCTTCTCCACCCCTGCCCCACCCGGCTGGAGCGCTGCCAGCCGCCCTTCAGCTTTCACCACGTGCTGTCCCTGACCTCGGATGCTAAGGCATTTGAGCGGGAGGTGGGACGCCAGAGCGTGTCTGGCAATCTGGACTCCCCTGAAGGTGGCTTTGATGCCATTCTTCAGGCTGCACTCTGCCAGGTGAGGATGCGGGGAGGGGAGCTGAGTCTAAAGAACCCTTTGGGGCAAGACTGCCACCTAGGGTCGTGCAGTGCCTGGTTCTAGGGGTGCTCTTTGTACCATAGTCACTGTAGTTTGCGTATCTATTTTAATAATATCCTGGTGGATTGGAGTAAAATATCTTGAGGAAGAGGCATGTTTTTCTAATTCATAAGAAGGCCTCTGCTAGCAGCAGCCCTGTCTGGGGGATTGGGGAGAAACGGAGTGGGGGGTGGCTGGGATGGCGGGGGAGGAGATAGACACATTGACTCAGATTGAGGCTGGCAAATCCTTGGCTCATAGAGCCCAGGTGCACAGTCTACCTCCACCCCCCCAATCCCAGGAGCAGATTGGCTGGAGAAATGTGTCCCGACTGCTGGTGTTCACTTCCGATGACACATTCCACACAGCTGGGGATGGGAAGTTGGGTGGCATTTTCATGCCTAGCGATGGGCACTGCCACTTGGACAGTAATGGCGTTTATAGTCGCAGCCCAGAGTTTGTGAGTCCCCACCCTTGCTCCACCCCTTCCCATCTGAACCACGCCTCCTCTACTCCCTGACCCCTCCCCAGCCTCGTTGTCCTTACCAGTGACCACCCTACCGGCTTCCCCAGCAGCTCCTCTCTCCATGCTTGGACTGAACCCTGTGTCACCCCACTCCCTAGCCCCTCCCTCCAGGGTTCCTCTAAGCTGGTGGAACCCTGGTTCCTGGTTTTCCTGGGCTGAGGGCACCTTGGATATTGTGGGAGAGACTTGTGGTGCTCACCTTGTCCCTACTCCCTACCCAGGACTACCCTTCTGTGGGTCAGGTAGCCCAGGCCCTCTCTGCCGCAAACATCCAGCCCATCTTTGCCGTCACCAGTGCCACACTGCCTGTCTACCAGGTGAGAGCTGGCTGAATGCCAGACCTTATGGCTGCAAGCCTTTCCCCCTCCCCCTATACATCCTCCTTCCATACCCCCAGAAGCCCATTTCCCTCGAGCTGTGGCCCACCATTTCCTTGGACTCCTTTTAACTCAGGAGCTGAGTAAGTTGATTCCTAAGTCTGCAGTGGGAGAGTTGAGTGAGGACTCCAGCAACGTGGTACAGCTCATCATGGACGCCTATAATGTGAGGGGCTGGGACTGAGGGGGGAGGCGGAGCATGGAGAGGGCGGGCACTGGAAAGGGGCCTGGGGGGTGGGCAGCAGAACTAACAGAGGAACTAACAGAGACCGATCACTTTTAGGTGTGCACAGCACTACCTTCACTTTGCCTGTGGCTGTCATTCCTAGTTCACTCGTTCAGTCTTACATTCTTAAATCTGGAGCATCTGGTTTGGGCTGAGCACGGAGCCCTGCTCTGGGCAAGGAAGGGAAGGAACATTCATTGAGCTGGTATTTCATGCCAACCACTGTCCTAAGTGCACATACCGTTTGCTGTTTCATTTAACTCCACTAAACCCGTTTGCTAACTAGTATCGTCCCTATTTCATAGGTAGGGGTACAGACAGGGGCCTAAATGACTTGCCCAAGGTCACATAGATGGAAGGGCTGGCATTTGTGCCCCAGGCAGTCTGTACATAAAGAATGTGACATCTAGAGCATACTTTCACTAAACTTACTAATAATGCAGAGATATTCTTCACAGGAACCATAGAGTTTTACAGGTAGAGGGAACCACGAAGATCCTTAAGTGCTTCTTGGGTTTAGATCCTATCTGTGTAATCACACTATAGGCTTTGTAGGACAGGGACCACCATGTCCTGAACCCATGGCCAGAGAATCTGAGACAGTACCGAATTTTTCAGGGCAAACTCAATTTAAAGACTCCGCCCTTTATGCACACAGGTTATATGTCCTCATTTGGGGTTTGAGAAGCAGTCACTGCACCTTGACAGGACCGGACCCCCCCTCTCCCACTTCCTCCCAGTGGGGCCCTTGCTGCAGCTGCACTGAAATGCTGCCCGAGAGGCCTCTGGCTCCTGTGTGATGCACCCAAAGTTCTCACGGTGCCCTTCCTGCAGAATTGCCTCTTGGCTGGGCAGAATGCAAGGCCCCCCTCCAAGGCAGGCTGAAGGCAGGTCATGGCAGAATTTGGAAAGGCTGGAGAGGATCTGAGGTGGGGTTTGGAGTCCTGCCTTCACGTGGTTACCCCCCACCCCCTTCCACAGAGCCTGTCATCCACTGTGACCCTTGAACACTCTCCACTCCCTCCTGGGGTCCATGTCTCTTATGAATCTCAGTGTGGGGATCCTGAGAAAACGGAGCATAAGGCTGGGGACCGGGGCCAGTGCAACCAAGTCCGAATCAACCAGACGGTGAGAGCAGAAGGCAGAAGGAAGGAAGTGGGGGTGGGAGGAGGTGGGAAATTGAAGCAAGCAGGAAAAGATGGGGGGGCAGACACAGAGAACAATGCAAAAGCTTGGGGTTGTTCTCCATCCATCCTTCCTAAAAGGGTTTAATGAGCAGCTTCCTCCAGCAGGTTTCTAAGGGATGGGTGTTAGCATGAGCCTGTCCCTTACTTTCCTAAGGAATAGTTTCTGGATGATCAGTGGGTTTGGTGGGTGCATGTGTGGATACAGGATCTCAAGTCTGATTTTTGCCCACACTGTCCTCAGGTGAATTTTTTGGTTACTCTCCGAGCTACTCACTGCCTCTCAGAGCCCCATCTTCTGAGGTTCCGAGCCCTTGGCTTTTCAGAGGAGCTGACAGTGGAGCTGCACACACTGTGTGACTGTAACTGCAGTGACACGCAGCCCCAGGCTCCCCACTGCAGTAATGGCCAGGGGCTGCTGCAATGTGGGGTGTGCAGGTGAGGATTCCTGCTTCCTTTCACCCTTGTGGCTGTCCACACACGACCAGCCCCGGTATTCCTTCTCTGCCTTCTGTCCTCCCGCTGGCATCTCCAGACATCTTTTTCCAGACATCCCAAGATACCACCGTGATTTTCATCTGCAGCTTCCCAGATATGCCAAGACCCCTCCCCTGAGCCCCCTCTGCTCTTTTACTCTTTGGGGCTCAACTATACACCGGCATCCCTTCACCCACTCCTCTCTTTCCAACTCTTTTGAGATCTGAGGTGTAGAGGACCCTGGGAAAGATAGGTCAAGGGCTGGTGAAACTCTCTGACCCACATTTCCCTCCTCTTGCTCTGCCTGACTCTGGCTCTGCCTTCCTCTCCCAGCTGTAACTCCGGTCGTCTGGGTCGACTCTGTGAATGCTCTGAGGCTGAACTGTCTTCCCCAGATCTGGAATCTGGGTGCCGGACCCCCAATGGGACAGGGCCCTTGTGCAGCGGGAAGGGACGGTGTCAGTGTGGACGCTGCAGCTGCAGCGGACAGAGTTCCGGGCCTCTGTGCGAGTGTGACGATGCCAGCTGTGAGCGACATGAGGGCATCCTCTGTGGAGGTACCTGCAGACTTTGGGAAGAAGGGTGGGGGTCAGAGTGTCTCCCAAGGGTATTTAGGCTCTGGGAACCTCATGGCACTAAGGGCAAGTATCAGACTCTGGGGTAGGAGCTGGAGGTATCTGGTACACTTGAGAGGGAACTGGGTGCACAGGAGCACTTCAGCTCTAGGCAGCCTGTCGTGGCACGTGATGTTTATTGTGTGTGAGGGGTATGGTTGTCACTCTGTGTGTGATTCTGCCCCAGGCTTTGGCCGCTGCCATTGTGGAACGTGTCACTGTCATGCCAATCGCACGGGCAGAGCATGTGAGTGCAGCAAGGACACGGACAGCTGTGTCAGTCCTGAGGGAGGGATCTGCAGCGGGCACGGACACTGCACATGCAACCGCTGCCAGTGCCAGGACGGCTACTATGGTGCCCTATGTGAGCAGTGCCCAGGCTGCAAGACGTCATGTGAGAGATACAGGTGAGGCCTCGGGTCTTGCAGCTTGGGAAGAGGGGGTTGGCTGAGCCAATCCCACCAGCCCTTCTCTTTCTGCCATGTGGGCAGACACATGCTGCCCAGCTGGTAACCTCTTGGTGTCTACTGGACAGGGACTGTGCAGAGTGTGGGGCCTTTGGGACTGGTCCCCTGGCCACCAACTGCAGCATCGCTTGTGCTAGTACCAACGTGACTCTGGCTTTGGTCCCTATCCTGGATGATGGCTGGTGCAAAGAGAGGACCCTAGACAACCAGCTGTTCTTCTTCCTGGTGGAGGAGGAGGCCAGAGGCAGGGTCATACTGAGAGTGAGACCCCAAGAGAGTAAGTGGACAGGGATGCTGTGGACACGGTAAAGGAAGCCCTGGAAGTCTGATGGGTAGGGCCTCAGAACTCTGGGCATGGGCAGGTGAAGACCATGGGAAACCAGGTGGGGGTTGAAGTAGAGCATGGAGTCCAGGTAAAAGCAGAGGTGATGGACCAAGTGGAAAAGGGTATGGCCCTGAGCCCTGCAGAGATATCCTCGGATCCTGCTGGGTTCCCTTTGTTTTCAGTGACAGGCAGGGCTAGGGAGGCTAGATGCATTCATTGTGGGCAACCGTTGATCAACCCCTATGCCCCAGCTCCCAGAAGTCTGCGTTGTTTCTTCTGTACAGGAGGAGCAAATCACACCCTGGCCATTGTGCTGGGCTGCATGGGGGGCATTGTGGCAGTGGGACTGGGGCTGGTCCTGGCTTACCGGCTTTCTGTGGAAATCTATGATCGCCAAGAATATAACCGCTTTGAGAAGGAGCGGCAGCAGCTCAACTGGAAGCAGGTGGGGAGACTGCCTCCTACCCCACTGCACTGGGTTTTGCTTGCTTTCCCTGGATAAGACCCTTGGTCTCCACTTCCCTGCCCCACCCTCAACTGGGACTCCTCCCACCTAGGCCACCCCCCTCACCTGGGTCTGTGTCTCCTCTGCCCCTCTGCCAACTCCCATCAGCTCTGGGGGTGCTGCTCAAGTTCTAGGCTGGCCTCTTAGGACCAGGTAAAGGAGCAGTCCTAGGTTTTTCCTCATCATTTCCCATCTCTTTCCCCAGGGCAGCAATCCTCTCTACAGAAGTGCCATCACGACCACGGTCAATCCCCACTTTCAGGGGGCAGAGAGTCCCTTTCTCTGAAGGGAGAAGAGGAACACGTGTATCCCAGGACTCTTTTCTTTCTTCTCAGCAGCCTGGTAGGGCACTGCTGAGAAAGGGCCACCACCTACTTCCTTCTCAGAGGGACAGTCGAGGGCAGCCTACTGCTGCAAACATGCTTCCCTACCTCACAAGGAGTGTGGGGTTAGCCCCCCTGCTCCCTGTATACAATAAAGAGTCTTACCTCAGAGCATAGCTGTCATCTTGCTTCACCCAAGGCCAAAGCAGGCTGTGGAGCCTGGGCCTCAGGAAAACTCTCGTTGGTTCCTCCTCCTGCCACCTGAGGGTAGGGAGAGACTCTCTAACCTGGCGTGCAGGAGATTCAGGAAGCGGCTGCCGGGGAAGCAGCTGGTCAGGGTGGGCTAGTGAACCCTCAGGACATGGATTTGTAGGAGAACCACAGAACCACACTTGGAGAAACACAGCTGGTACCTGACCTTAGTCAGTTTTTCTGTGCATGTTTTTTCTTTCATTCAGAAGTGATATCCTGTTTTTACTTCTACTTGTTGCTCCTGTGGAGGAAGAGTTTTACATGGTGGTTCCCAAGATGCAGGACATCTGGGGTGCTTATATGTGTGTGGGGGGGGAAGGATAACCACTTTGGCCCCAAAGAAAAGGTTTCCCAAAAAAGATATAGTATGTAGAAAAGCCCCATTTTCTTTTATTTAAATATCCTAAATATATCACGAAGGAACATACACTGCACTTTAATGGTAAAAAGATACAAGTTTATAACATCTTATAAAAACTACCATTTAAAAGTGATCTTGTTCATTTGATATTCCCCTCCCCCAATAGCAAAATAAGCATATTAAAAAAAAAAAGAAAAGAAAAAGGGGAGGGTAGAGGGAAGGTGGGAGGGAGAGAGGAAGAGTAGGAGGGATGGTTAAGATAAAAGCCCCAGGACTGCAGCAGAGGCAAAGAGCATCTGGGGAGAGGGTTATAAGTTGTGGCGGGACCCCACGTTTCATTTAACCCTCCAATGTCAAGCCATGGGGCACAATCAGTAGCTAAGTGATGAAAGGCAGTAGGGGGGTGGATGGAGAAGAGATGGGTGCAGGGAAGGGCAGGACTAGTAGGGCCTGGTACAATGGCCCACCTGGAACGGGTGCTACCCTCTTTCCCAGGTCCCCAAATTCCACATCCTGGTCTGAGAATCTGCCCTCTCCCTTTCCCTTCACTCCCCACGCACCTGAGGCATCTGGTCCAGTGCTAGGCCCCACCAGCTAAGGAGGGCTGGGCTGTTGGGCCCAGGAGCCTCTGCAGCGCTCTTAGTCTGTGGTTTCCCTGGGGTGTGAGTGGGGCTCCTGGACCCTTGAGGGAGGGGGCTGAATCACTCCTTTTCCACCTCATTGCTCCTCTCTCCTCACACATCACTGGCCCCAGAACCTCAGCACCTGGACAACGGAATGAACCACCTGCTCCTGAGTTTTCCCCACACCCAATCCTTGGCAGGGGTGCTTCCGTTACACTCTTCACACGTCTGCTCACACGTTCCCTCTCTCCCACCCACCCAGGCAAAAAGCTGAGGCTGCGGGGGGCCAGGGCACATTCTGACCTAAGTACACATCCACACGTGTAGGGGCATAGATCACTCATGGGATTCTGTCCACCCACACTCCAACCCTACACAGATTAGCGGTAAGTGACAGTGAACAAAGCCTCCTATTTTCAAAAGTGCTCATGGGAGAACAGTTTTCTGAAAGTAGCCTCCTTCTGAGAATACATTCCCAGATGTGAATGATCAACTCCGGCCCCAGCAGAGCCCTCTAACAGGAAAGGGGCTCACTCACACAGAGGCAGATACCCTGCCTGCAGGGACAACAGGGCAGCTCCAAGGACCCAGGTCTAGGTTCTGGACCCTATCGAATGGAAGTGCCAGCATAAAGCTAGAAGAGCACAGGTGGCACACACACTCCCCAGTGTCTCTCCCAAAGGATCTCAGGTGTAGTCAGGGAAAATCTGAAAGGTGTCACACCTTTCTTTTTCCCTGATATCCTCACATTTCAGAGGTATGGATCTCCCCACCACCCCATCTCCTCCTGATTAGGTAACAGCTAGGGGGTTTCTGCTGCTGTTCCCTACATTTTGTAGGAAATGAAATCACACTTCCTGGAGTTGCCATCTCAGATCCCCACTGACATCTAGTTCAGGTTCAGCAAGCACCCATGATTACTCCCTCTGTGCACAGGTCAGGGCAGGCCACAGTGGGGTCAATCAACCCTCTGAACCTTTCATAGCAAGAGGGTTTTTTATTTCACTTTAGAAAATTCATGTTCACAAGCTCTGGCTTGGGTTAAACACCCTCGACAGCCTGTTAAATCTAAAAAAAACCCCTCCAAAACGAAGCCCTTCAGTCCCCTGAGTTCCTCAACTCCTGCTAGGACCTCACGCACCCTTCAGATTTGGTGGGGGCGGGGGAGCTGCTTTATGTTCATCCTCCCGAGTTGAGGGCCAGAAAAGGGTTTGGCTCAATAATATGCCATCTTCAAGCATACAAACACAAGCACATACATGAATGAACACACTCATATGCATGTGTGCACACGCACACACATACACCCCTGATCACTTTTTGGGGGGGCAGATAAGGTGGTGGTGTTGGGGCAGAGGAGCAAAGAATACAGTTAAGAATAAAACCCACACTAGGTTTCCTCCTCAGTCCTTTCTCCGCAGTACCTCCCTCCCCCGCATTATTTGTCGGGTAGGGATGGCCATTAAAGAAGGAAGCCAAGATCTTGTTCTTTGGGAACAAAAGCCACACCCCTATCTCCTTTACCTGAATACAGTGATAGGACTTGGGCAGGGAAAGCAGCTCACACTGCTCAACAGTCATGTCAGGGGACACCAAACTCCTTTGTTTCTTGAACAGCTGTTGCCCAACTTGGGACTAGTCTCGGGTTGTTCCTAAGAGGGCACAAGGAGAGAGGGCACTTTGATATCCATGACTACCTGCTCAACTCCTTTGTTTGGCTCAGGAGTCAATGGTAGCGAGGTAGCCACAAACTATGTCCAAGATCTAATGCCCAAAAGGGGCACGGAAGGGCTTCATGGGCCACTCTCACCCAAGTTTCCTCCAAAAGGCACTTGAGCTGACCCCATTAGGTACCAGTGCGGCCTGGGCCATTACATCAGGCCTGGGCACAATTCTTGCTCTTTCCCGAAGGAAATAAGAGGTACCTGTCCACTCTAGCTGGACCCAGCCCTCATCTGCTCCTCCCACCATTCTTCCTTCTGTCCCTACAGTGTATAAGGAGGCCAAAGTAAGCTCAGCTGCCATCCCTGGTCCTACTCTCCTTCAAATAGGAGGTGAGGTACAGGGTTGTGGAACACTGAGGATCAACTGCAACTAAAAACCCAATTTTGGGGAGGGCTGGACCAGCCATAGTCCCTGCTCTGACCAGGGCTCTATGCCTCCATATTACCTTTATCCACAGTGTACCTGCTAAAATTGCTTTTGAATAAACAAAAACAAGAATAGAACAAACAAACAAATCCCTCTCCCCAATTCTTTCCATTTCAGCTGCCAGCTGGAGTCCAAGGTTGTGGGAGCCACACCAGTCTTGGTCCAGTACCTTGAGTCCCCACCTATAACCTCAGCCAAAGGTCCAGGGACTAGCTTCCCTACCCAGGAATGCTGTAGGAACTTCCCCGAGATACTCATAGTCTCAGATTATTTACAGAGCTGAGGCTCTGAGGCTGCTGTCCCCTGATGCACTCTTCTGGTCTCCTGGGTCCACTCCTCCAGGAGGGGGACAGGTACAGACGGGGTGGTGGTGGGACCATCAGACCAAAGGAGGTGCGCTCTTCGGTAAATTCTTCTGATCACTCCCACCACCCAGGACCCCTTGCGCCTATAGAGGAAACTGCCCGTCGGAAGTCTTGGACTGGCACCCTTGGCACATCCGTTTGTGTCTGAGTAATCGATCTGTCCGAGAAAAACACTGAGAAGGAAGATGGATTAAGTGCTTGAGAGGGGAAACTCAGCAACCTGTTGGCTAGGTCTGTCCTCCCCACATGGGAGGCACAGGTCCCATTCCACATGCCCTCAGCAAGGATACAGATGGCAGGGGCACAGAGTGGTTAAGAATGCAAGTGGCTCTACCACTTAGGAGCGGTGCAACCTGGGACATGGTATCTAACAATGCTCAATCTGTACATTCATCTGCAATGGGGCTAAAAGTACCTACTCACAGAATAGCTGCTTTATTCATCCAATATTTATTGAATGTCTGTCTCAAGGCAGGTACAGTTCTTGGGGCTGAGAATAGAGTGGAGAACCAGAGAGGCAAAAATCTCTGTCTCATGGAGCTTTTATCCTAGTATTTTGGGTTCCAGTTTAAGAGAATGGAACAAAGCAAACAGAAAATTTTAGTTGTTATCATTTCTCATCTTTTGTTCTTGTCTTGTTTTGGTCCTAGTTGTTACATTCTCATCAGATCAGACACCGACCCCCAGGGCAGAGATTATACTTCTTCCAGGAGCACCAGCCCCGAAGTTTGACTGCCCTTGATTTGCTGTATCCTTAGGAAACTTAACCTCCTTAAATCTCAATTTCCCCATATGTGAAATGACAGCAACACTGCTAGTTTATGGAGTTAACATGAAGATTAAGTAAGATAATCTATGTCAAATACGCTCCCACAGTGCCTGGCACAAGGTAAGTCCTCAAGAAATGCTGCTACCGTTATTACAGTTATTCTTATAGCTGCTCCCTGTGATTAGCTGCCGAAGGCCAGTACTCCCCTGAAGTACTAACTCTATCATGGCCAGGAATACTAGATGGTCCCCTGTCTGGCAGGGAATGGGAACTGGCCCTGGTTTTTGGTGAAGGAAAAGTCCATGTGTGGGGTGGATGGATGACATGTGAGCTTACCTGATGACACCGTTCACACTGGTAGGGCTTTTCACCACTGTGCACACGCTTGTGACGCTCCAGGTGGTATTTCTGGATGAAGCGCATATCACATATATCACACTCAAATGGCTTCTCACCTGGCCCAGATGGAGAGAAAATTAGTATCAGGAGGTACTCATGGCAGGAACTTCATTCCAGGTATTTTCCAAGAAATTTTAATTTTTAGCCATGTGCTAACACCTAATGGGAAAGAGCCTCAAAGCTGTTCTCAGTGACACCAGATTGTAACAGAATCAGGCAATTTCTCTAGCTCATTCACTCACCTTCTTCCTCTATTTCTAATACTCAGCCTTCAAAACAAATCCAACAAAAGCTACATGCACATGCACAATATAAACCACAGACTATTCTCCTCTGAAAATGAGCAAAAGACTTACCAGTATGAATAAGAATGTGTCTCTTGAGGTGGTAACTGCTTCTAAAGGCTCCAAAGCAGTGTTCACAAATAAAATTTTTGGGAATCTTTACTTGAAAAGAACCATTTTGTTCCACTACCACCACCTGGGGGCAACAATCGGGAATGTCATAAGGCTATCCCTCTGCCTCCTTTTTGCCCCCATTCTAATCTGGGTACATTTCCAGTTGCTGGACAAAGTAATCTCACTGATCTGTCATCTCTCACATTGCTTGCTAAGAGACACTCTGAGGGAGGAGGTGGATGTGGGTTAAGCTGTCTGCCCCCATCAAACTCAACACTCTGAATGTGACTTGAGGGAGGTCTGCCTGCCCTTTGCCACAGGATCCCATGCTTCCTTGACCCTCCTACCCTTAAGAGGGATGTTCCGGAGACGACAGAGACCAAATACCAAAGTGGTCTATGGATGAAATCTGAGTGACACACTCACTGGCTACGAGTGACCAAAACATCTAGGCAAAGCTCCAGGTTGAACCACAGAGGGAAGAGGGGGAGGATTACCCCACTAAAAAACGGTACCAACTTGGGGATTACCCCATTACCTGCCTTTTTAACAGTCTTCTTTGAATGAGAGGCCTCAGCCAAGCTGTCATCATCTTTGCGACTCCGGGACTTATCGCTGTCTTTTCGGTGGCCCTTTGAAAACAAATCAAATCTAAACTCCCAGTCTACCTCAGAACACAGGAAACCAAATGCTGCTTTTAGACAAGTTATAAATGAGAATAACCACTTGCCCCAAACATTTAGAGAAGGCACTCATCCATTTCCTCTCCAAGTACTACGGTGTTAACGGCTGTAGATATAGAAAAAGACCTTCCTTATCTCTCTAAAATACCCACATTCATTCACTCCCCAGCTGGACCCCTTTTCCCCAGTTCCCTACACAGAAGCACCGAGGAATCAAAGCTTGGCAACTCCTGGCAGAGAGCTTGGGCCACCCAATCCCCAGGGGCCACGATGGACTCAAAGGTGGTACCTGACTTGAGCACCTCAGCACATCAGGGCTACCTGCCCGCTCTCCGTTCTCGGCCTGCTTGCTGGCAATCTGGCTCAGCATCATCTTCTTGCTGGCTGCAGTGGGAACCAAACTCACACCTGCTAGGCCTTCACAAGCCAGGAGACTTGCCTAAGTTGAAAGGAGATGAGGTGTCAGGTCACCTGGCAGGGCAGGGCAAAAACAGGCTGCCATCCTCTATAGAACTACCTTTTTCACCCAGCCACAAACTGCTTCTCTACGGAGTGTCCCTCTTACTGCAAAACTCTGCTTCCTTCAAGAGTCCTCCCTAACTCACCTCACCAGGAACAAGTTACTTATTTTGTCATTTATCAGCATTTAGATATACAAGTGAATAACCAAATATTATTGATACTTTTGGCATCAGCAGTGCGCTAGGTATAGTATAGTGTGTGGCATGACTACTCGTTACTAGGTGTTTCTAGGCCTTGTGAATGGGCGTGAGGTTTGTTACTAGAAATTTCTAAGCCTTGTGAATGGGCATGAGGGTCTGCTCTGCTGACTCACTGAAATGGGAGATTTCTAGCAGACTTTCCTCCTTCTTCTCTCAACAGCAGCTTCAGAGCCCACTTATGACTGGCAGATTTCACTGGGGTCAAATATATACTCTATCAGGTTCCACAAATATGTTTATCAGGAAAATTAGAGCATTCCTCCCTTGAGATTTTAAATTCCAAGTTTTGTCAATTATAAGAGATATAAAAACTAAGTAATTTGGAAGGATTTTAGGGTTGAACATCACTTTCTCTTGACTCCCAGAGTCATTTACTTGTATGCATATCCATATATTTTCACATTCTCTGCTCTACATACAGTTTAAACAATACTTAAGACATGATTAGGAAAATTTCCTCTTTTTATGGCTACATTCTTCCAACTGACCTGGTCTAACCAGCCCTAGAGAATATATTTCTCTTACTAAAGAAATGCTTTGCTTTTTTTTTTCTGGAAGAAACACTTCATTAAAAAAATTTTTTTTAGTGTTTATTTATTTTTGAGACAGAGAGAGACAGAACATGAGGACGTAGGGGCAGAGAGAGAGGGAGTCACAGAATCTGAAGCAGGTTCCAGGCTCTGAGCTGTTGGCACAGAGCCTGATGCGGGGCTCGAACTCATGAATCACGAGATCATGACCTGAGCCGAAGTCCGTTGCTTAACAGACTGGGTCACCCAGGTGCCCCTGGAAGAAACACTTTAAAAATATAGTTGGTCAGCAAACTTCCACAAGTGATTTATTTAAAAAATTCCTTTTAGAAATTCCTTTTAGGGTGCCTGGGTGGTTCAGTCAGTTGAGCATCCGACTTTAGCTCAGGTCATGATCTCACTGGTCCCAAGTTCGAGCCTCACGTCGGGCTCTGTGCTGACAGTTCAGAGCACGGAGTCTGTTTCGGATTCTGTGACTCCATCTCTCTCTCTGTATCCCTCCCCTGCTTGTGCTCTGTCTCTCAAAAATAAACAAACATTAAAAAAATAAAAATTCCTTTTAGTATATCCTAGGACCCCTTCTCTCTCCTTCAAGGACTTTGGACAGAAAAGTTTACAGGTGAAAAGCTTACCTCTGCCACTTGCACTGTATAATTTTGGGCAAATTACTCCACCTCTTTGGGGCTCGGTTTCCTTAAATGCAAAATGTTTATAAGAGTATCTACTCTCGCAGGATTGATGGGAATGAAACTAAGGTATAAATGTCTAGCAGTGCCCAGTTAGTGATTAGTGAAAGGCAGTATTCTCAGAACGAGAGTGAACATGATGCTGTGAAGTAGGTTGCAAACAAAGGAAGAAAAAACTGAAGGGCTCCTAATCTGCATGGAAAGGAGGAAGCTATGCATGCAGCTGGAACAAAGCCAATTATACTGTACGCAGGCTGCCATCCTGGTGAGACTGGTAGGGGAGGGTCCCTGGAAGAAAGCTGGGAGAAGGCCTGGGGATGCCTGTACATGGCTTTGCCATCCAGACTTACAACTGCCTATCACATCATCCTGTCTCTCCAATCCAACCTGTACCCTCACAGTGACAATTACCTTCTAAATACACTGACCTGACATCACTCTGCTGCTTAATATTCTTCAGAGAGTTCCCATTCCTTACAGAATAAAGTCTAATTCCTTAGCAGGGAATAAAAAGCCCTTGGATTATACTCTTATTTCTCCAGGAAACAACTCCCTCACCCTAATTTTTCCCTTCAGCATTACCTATCCCATCCCCCTCACCCATTTGAATCCTCTCCTCCTTAACTAGCAAACTATCTGCAGTACTACTAACCTCATCCCATTCTCCCATGCTTCTAAGCCTCTGACCACGCAGTTCTCCTTGTCTAACTGCCCTGTTCTGCTTGTTTATCTAGCAAAATCCTCTGTATCCTTCAAACTCCACCTGCTTTTTTCCACCCAGGCAGAGGTACCCTTCTCTCCTCTGCAGTGTACATACCTCTATTATTGCACGTTCCTTCAATCAACAGATTCATTGAGTCTCTACTGCTAACCCACCACCACGAAAGGTATTGTGAATATAAAGAGAAATCACAGACTGTTTCTTCATTTCCCCCCTGCCCCGACCCAACTAGCCTGGAAGCTTGCTGGGGACAGGGACAATCTTATTCATCTCTGTATCCCCCGCACAATGCCTTGCATGTAACAGGAGTTCAATTAATTCCTGTTGGGAAAAAAAAACAAATGAAGCATTCACCAGACTGTTCACTCCCTCCTGCCCCTCAGCACTTAATGTACCAAGTGTAAGCTGAGCCGTTGTTTTGCAAATGTACCATCCGTGCCTGTGATGCAGAATAGCCTACCTCCTTCATTTGACTGGAAGCTCCCTGAAGGCAGGGGCTGTGGCCTGTCTCCTTTCCTTCCTCTAGATCTCCCCCTGGTGCTTAATACAGAGCTTGGCTCACTGGGTTGGTCAATATGTTGACTAAGGCAGCATTCAAGAGTGAAACTGCAAACACGCTTCCCAGTGATCTTGAAGGAGAAGGACTCTATAGCTTTTTACCTGAGCCATGCTGATTTCTCACTTATGCAACCCAAAAGTTCAGGAGTTTCTCGAGCCACTTTTCCTAAGACACTGTTGTTTGAAGAAACTGTCACCAAATCACTGTAACAACTCCTTCATGTCCCTTCAGTCCTGCTGCCATATTGAATTGCCTTTGTCTTCAAACAGAATTTAGTGTCCTCCAAGGGGAAGATGGATGCTCCAAGAATCCCTGGACTCTGCCTGGCTCCTGATTATGGTCTGAAGAAAAAGCTTGCGAGTCTTGGTTTTCCAAAGGAATCCTCTCGTTGAAGTTCACGATCTGTTTCAGAAACCTGAAACCAGAAAGGAAATGGGGCTGTTAGGTGCAACATTCTCAGGCCATTCGATCTGTGGTAGGCTGAACTTTTTTGGGTTTTTTTGTTGGGCCCTCTCTGTGAACCTCAGAAAGAGGACATTAGTCAAGCAGAGTTTTCTTTCTAGGTCAGGAGTAGAAACTGGTCTCCTGGGCAAAGTGGAGCTGCCAACAGGAGTAAAAGTAATTGGTGCCTCTCACAGAGGAACCGCAACAGGCCAACTGCTCGGATTTGCCATCTTTGGAATAGAAGAAGGGGGCGGAGGCCCCTCGGGGCTTTTGTGCCCAGTGGGCCGGCCCGCGAACCTCGCACTCTATTTAGGAGGCCAGAACTGGGGTGGAGGAAAGCTCGGGGGCTATCGCTGGACGCTGGAGCGGCAGGCAGCAACCAGACTGGCAGCGCGCCGGACCGGCCCACACGTGCGCGTTCTCCGAGTCCGCCCGAAGGTACTGAAAATCGCCGCGGAGGTGGAAGGCAAGCAGACGGAGGCCGGCGCTGCGCGTTCCCTCCCTCCTCCTCCTCCAGCTTGCCAGCCAGCCACCCAGCCGCAGCGCCCCACCGCACGGAGACGGAGGAGAGCGCCGAGGAGCGCGCGAGGTGCGTGCTCGCGCCCGCGTCCCCGCCAAACAAGCCCCCTCCTCCGGGCCGGCGACGCGGCTGCACTGGCGGGCAGGGGGCGGT
>NC_043709.1:60855422-60954664 GCF_006229205.1 Suricata suricatta
GCGCGAGGTGCGTGCTCGCGCCCGCGTCCCCGCCAAACAAGCCCCCTCCTCCGGGCCGGCGACGCGGCTGCACTGGCGGGCAGGGGGCGGTGCACGCGCGCGCGCGCGCGGCCCCTTCCCCTCTCCGGCGAGCCCCCTCCCTTCGCCACGCGCCCCTCCTCCCTTCCCCTCCCCCTTCCCGCGCGGCGCCCCACGGCCTGCGAGCTGCTGAGGCGCTGCCGCCGGCCCGGACGACGCTGCGCTCCCTGAGGCGTGCTTCTACCTGACAGGCGCGGCCTCCCGCAGTCTCCCTCGGCGCGCGGCGCCTCCTCCAGGTCCCAGCGCACCGTGCCAACCCCGTGGCCGCCGCTGCCCTGCCGGGACCGAGGCAAGTTTACAAACACCAACCCGGGGCCCGTTTCCCCGGAAGTACTTCCCCCTCCCCCTCGTCCTCTCGGCCGAGCCGCAATATCTACTTCCGGGCTCGAAGCCTGGACCGGCGGGAGCAGCCAGAAAGGGGGTGAGGCTGAGGACGCTGGGAGGGGAGGCGGGGTGCTGCTGCTGGTGAGTGGGCGGTGTCGGCGCGTGGAAGGACGGGAAGAGGGAAGACCGGCGATACGGCGCGTGCGTCATGGTATGGGCGCGCCTTGGCGGCCATATTGGCTGAGGGCAGGAACGAAGACCGCGACGTGACGTTCTCCGGGAGCTGTTTGTTGGGTTTTGCTGGGTGGGCTGTTTAAGGCCCCGTGACAAAGCGCCGTCAGTCTCTCCGGGGACGTTTTCAGTGTCGCTTCTCAGCCTGCCGCCCCAAATAGAGCCTGAATAGTTTGTACCCGTGCTTTCCACTTAACTCGGCTGAGATCCTCTTTATCTGAGTTTTTTATCAGGCCCAGCTCGGAGGTCTTAAGTTTTCTATCAGGCCCAGCTCTGCAGATTTTAGGGCCGCCAGTCAGCTGGGCGAAGAGTTAACTTTGCACTTTTCTGCCTTGTACACACACTGCGCACCCCGAGGCTAGTCTGGTTACCTTATACCGATTATTCCTTCATTCCATACTTTCCAGCCTCTGGCATTGGTCTCCTCGTCTGGAGGAAGAAGCCATAGGACTCTCCTCAGTAGAAGACTGTAGTTGCATTAGAGACTTGGCAATGCAGGGTGGCCCCTGGGCCCGGCGTTAGAAAAATGGAAACTTGAGCCTTTCTTCAAAATCTCCCAACTTTAGCTATTCGGGAGAGGTCCCGCTAAAGATGGACTATGTCAAGCGTACTTAGTGGAAGGAAATGTCAATTCCATTATGTCTCAACTTATGCTATAGGTGCTATCAGGTTGTGAGTTTTGAAGAATTAATTGAAATATCAAGAGAAAATTATAATTATGAAAGAATACAGGAATTCCCAACTACTCTTTGTACACAGGTTTCATTTCCCTGAGCACCTCATGTTTTGAGTCCTTGAGAGCAAATCTTTGTGCTCTTACATTTATGATAAAATTGAGATAAAATAGAGAAACGTCATCAGAAATCAGTCTTTAAAAAAATTAGCTCATACTATTCTGACAGTCCACACGCACACAAGAATAAAAGGCAAATGTTAAGTGTCCTCTTTTACTATCCTATGGTCCTGGGGATAGTCACTTTTATCAGTTCAGCAAATACACCTCCAGTCTTTTTTTCTGTGTTCATACAAGAAAAATTTTTTTTCATCAAGGGTATATTTATTGAGCACCTACAGTGCAGGACACAAGTGCTACATTGTAGAGATCTAAGTTCTTTAACATTTTAACAATTGTTGCATAATATTCGAACTTATATTAGTACTTTGATTTGTCTGAACTCCTCCTGATGAACATTTAGGTTAGTTCCACTATTTTTTTTTTTAATAAACAGTGCCCTAAGGGTCATCCTTATATAATTACCCTTTTGCACTTACAGATTTGTAGATAGGATATGTGCGATTAAAATTTTAATTCTGTAAAGTTGAATGTCCCTATTTCCTACAACATAGCAATTTGGGATACTAAGAATTTTTAGTGCAATTGCCAATTTGATAGATGGTATATAGTAATTTCATTGTTTAAACTTGCATGTCACTAATAGTTGAGTTGACAACTTCTGTTGCTCCTCTAAGTTATATTAACTGTTTACTTATCATATGCATTTAAAATACTTTCTCTTAGTTTTCCAATTATCTTTCAGCCCCCTCCCCCTTTTTAGAGAAAGTTACGCTTTATGTGAAATTATTTGAAATTTCCTATCAAAAATAGGAATAAGACAGGAATGTTTACCATCAAAACTAATATTCTACTGGAGCTCCTGGCCATTGAGAAGTCTCCTTATTTTCATATGATATATTCATCTAGAGAGTGAATTGGTTGACAAAATACTAAAACTAGTGAATTTAGCAGCATGGCCAGATGTGAAATTAACAGATAAAAATTGTATATATCAAATATAAGAACAATAACTAATCACAAAAATGTCATGAAATAATCTCACAGTAAGAACATTACATTTCTAATTTTTTAATGTTTGTTTACTTTTGAGAGAGAAAGAGAGTGCGTGAGCATGAGTGGGGGAGGGTGAGAGAGAGAGAGGAAGATAAAACTGTCAGCACAGCTCCCCACTCAGGGCTTGAACTCACAAACTTTGAGATCATGACCTGAGCCGAAGTCACATGCTTAAGTGACTGAGCCACCCAGGTGCCCTCAATAATGTTACATTTCTAGAAGTAAATTTAACAGGAAACCACAAGTCATATATTAAGAAAATCAGACTGTCTTAGTGAAAGACAAAAAGGTCTTAGTTAAATGAAGAGTTTTACCATGTTGGTGAATAGAAAGACTTGTGTAGCAGCATAAGTTTTTGCTGTAGATTAAGTTAAATTCTAATTAGAATAAGACTTTGCATGGAACTTAATCTGATTTAAAAATTGTCATGGAAAAGAGTAATTGCAAGGAGAGCAAAAATCATTTTGGAAAACATAGAGTGGGTAAAATGATGAGGTGGGGGGTATAAAGCCATGAGTTATCTTTAACCACTTTAATGGGGTCTTTCTATACACAGAATTTTACAAGTTATACGTAGTCAGATCTGCCTGTGGCTTTCGGGTTTCTCTGATGCCACCTCAAGATTATAAAAATAGGGGCGCCTGGGTAGCTCAGTCGGTTAAGCGTCCGGCTTCGGCTCAGGTCACGATCTCATGGTTCGTAGGTTCAAGCCCCGCATCAGGCTCTATGCTGACAGCTAGCTCAGAGCCTGGAGCCTGCTTCACATTCTGTATCTCCCTCTTTCTCTGACCCTCCCCTGTTCCCACTGTCTTTCTCTGTTTCTCAAAAATAAATAAAGAACATTAAAAAATTAAAAAAAAGATTATAAAAATATTTCTGTTCTTTCTTTCTTTCAATTTAGTTAACATACAGTGCAATATTGGTTTCAGATGTAGAACTCAGTGATTCATCACTTACATACAACACCTATTGTCCATCCTAAAAAGTGCCCTCCTTAATAGCCCACCCCCCATACGCTTTCCTACGTCTGTCTCTCTGGGGCATCCAGGTGGCTCAGTTGGTTGAGCGGCCGACTTTAGTTCAGGTCATGACCTCACAGTTTGTGGGTTCAAGCCCCATGTCGGGCTCTGTGCTGACAGCTCAGAGCCTGAAACTTGCTTTGTATTCTGTGTCTCCCTCTCTCTCTGCCCCTCCCCTGCCCACCCTCTGTCTCTATCTCACAAAAAATAAAGATGTTAAAAAAAGAAAGAAAGAAAGAAAGACCAGACTTAAGAGTAATCAGTACTGTAGCAGGAGAGGTACTAGCCTAGCAGAGATATAGGCTTGCTTCGTGTCACCTTTGTAATCTTGAACAAATTAACTCTGGACTGAGAGTCCTCATCTTGAAAACTGGGGTGAATAAATACATACCTTTCAGGCTAATTTCTGGCACTACTGCCGTGATCAAGTGAGGTCACAGATAAGAAGGCTTTGAGAAAAAAGAAAACCTTGCAAAATTTCTAAGTTATCATTAATACAGATTTTTGGTCGATGCAAATCAAATGTAAGTGGAATGCAGCATTATTTTTCAGTACCTGGAAATAGTTGGTCGATTCACCCAAATGTTTATTGAGCGCCTTTCTGCAAGACCTTGGGGGAAGAGGGTGGAGAGTTGGGAAGATGAAAACTACCTTTTTTTTTTTTTTTTTGAGTGCCTGTTTTATATTGAGTGCTTTCCTTACAGATAAGACCTTAACCCCTCAGGAATTCACAATCTAGAAGGAGAGAAGTCACTGTACATATAAGGAGGATTGGATGTGGGTATTGAGTCCATGGGATTTGTTAGCAGGTGGACAGTACAGAGGTTGGTGGTGTCACTTTCTAACAATTAGCCTAGCTGAAAGTGCTTTAAGAAACTGCCCCAGGCAGGCCTCCTCCTGCCTGACTTCCCTAGCTTCTTTCACACTCCTCTTCCCTCAGGCCTACGCTATCAGTTACTCAAATCGCATCACCACAGATTACTGATTAGTCTTTTCCTGCACCAGCTCTTTATTGCCTTGAAGACTTGAAGACTTGAAGACTTGACCGGTTTCCCTTTGAAGGCTGCCCAGGGCCATTTGAGCAGAATTAACCAGCCCTGCCTTTCCTTGTGAGCATTCCACTCTATTGTGGCAAGTGAGCCTTTATTTTGCCTGTCCACCTCCCTACTGGTGTGTCAACTGGAGCTCACAGGGCAGATACAGCCCCTCCCCTGCCCCCAGCAGGTACTGAGTCAATGTTTGCTGAACTAGCTGAACCCGTTTCACTCTCTGAGAGCCTTTTGGGCTGTGTCGTAGAAATGAGCACTATATGGCTGGCTACCTTTGTCACCAGTTAGACCTTTATAATGATAGTGGATCAAGAAGTTGGGAAACCATTCTTGAGCCTGGTGATTTTTTATATTTTGGAGTTCTTATTGCTCCTTAAATTCCTTAATCTTTCTTGTTGATTTAAAATAGCCTTTATATTAATTACATGAGTAATATGAAGTTATCATATAAGGTTTCTAAAAAGTATAGGTGTATAAATAAGAAAATCAAAATGGGGCAGCTGGGTGGCTCAGTCAGTGAAGTATCTGACTCTTGATTTTGGCTCAGGTTATGATCACACAGTTCGTGAGATCGGGCCCCATGTCAGGCTCTGTGCTGACACTGTGGAGTCTGCTTGGCATTCTCTCTCCCTCTCTCTCTCTGCCCCTACCCCATTGTGTGAGCATGGTCTCTCTCTCTCTCTCTCAAAATAAATAAACATAAAAAAATTAAGAAAATGAAATTAATCTATAATCCCAATATCCTGGAATAAATATAATTAATATTTTGAAGGCTTTCTCCATCTTTTTAAAGTCTTTTTAAAAATGCATGAGGAATGACTGCTAATAGGTATGGGGTTTCTCTTTGGGGTGATGAAAATATTCTGGAATTAAAAAGTATGAACGACATACAACTTTGTGAATATCCTAAAAAAAAAAAACCCACTGAATTGTACAATTTAAAAGAGTGAACTTTCTGGTATGTGAATCATATCTCAATAAAGCTGTTATTCTTCTAAAAATGCGTGTAGATGCATACAGTGTTGTCTTTTTCTGACCTAAGAGAAAGTTGCAGATATCATTTTCCTCTTCTGCTAAATGTTTCCGCATATGTAAGAATATTCTCTTATATAACCACAATCCAGTGATCAAGTTCAGGCAATTTAACACTGATCAAATACTAATATTTATGATGCCATGCATAGTTAGATTCCACCAGTTGTTCCAATGATGTTCTTCATGGCAGGTTTTTTTCTTCCTTATCCAGGAGCTGATTTAAGTTCACACATTCCTTTTTTAAAACAATTTTTTTTTGAAAGAGGGGGAGAGAAAGAGAGAGAGAAAGAGAATAGGATTGGGGAAGGAGCAGAGAGAGAGGGAGAGAGAGAGAATCCCAAGCAGGCTCTGAGTTCTGTGCTAAGCCCAAAGTGGGGCTCAATCTCATGACCAAGAGATCATGACCTGAGCGAAAATCAAGAGTTGGATGGATAACCGCTTAACCGACCGACTGAGCCACCCAGGCGCCCCTCGCACATTCCTTTTGATTGTAATGTCTCTATTTCTGGAATAGTTCCTCAGTCTTTCTTTGATTTTCACAACGTTGTATTTTTGAAAATAACAAGTTACTGGGGCTCCTGGGTGGTTCAGTCGGTTAAGTGTCTGACTTTGGCTCAGATCTCATGGTTTGTGGGTTTGAGCCCCACATCAGGCTCTGTACTGACAACTCAGAGCCTGGAGCCTGCTTCAGATTCTGAGTCTCCCTCTCCCTCTGCCCCTCCTTCACTCATGTTCTGTCTCTCTCAAAAATAAATGAAAACATTAAAAGAAAATAACAAGTTAGTTGTTTCGTAGAAATACTCTCAATTTAGATATACCTATTTCCTCACCATTAGATTCAGGTTATCCATTTTTGGCAGAAATGTTGAGTGCTTCTCAATGCCTCACATCAGAAGGCCTGTTACGTCAGTCTGTCCCATTATTGGTGATGTTACCTTGATCAGTTGGGTAAGGTGGTGTCCACCAGATTTCTCCATTATAAAGACACCATTTTCCCTTTAAAGTTTTTTTTTTTTTTTAAGGAAAGGAATTTTACAAGTGAAGCTTTATCCAGGTTTTACTGTTACGCTGATGTTTTTGATTGAGAGAAAGATGTGACAATATTTGAAGATTAAATGAAAAAAACCAGTCAAGGATGAGGAGGCAGGAGATCAGTCAGAATCTAGGTTTGAGTAACCAGTGGAAGATGGTTGCCATTCATCCAACCAGGGAACCTAAGAAGAGTGTGTTTGCGAGGGCTGATGTTGAGTTCAGTTTTGGACCTACTGAATGTGAAGTGCCCATGAGACTTCTAAGTCGGGCAGGTGGCTTCCTGGACATGGACTGAGGAGAGAGGTCCGGGATGGAGGAGCTCCCAGTGGGTAGTCCTAAACACAGATGCAGTTATCTAGGGAGTGGTGCAGATTACAGGTCAAAGAGGCATTGGGACAGAGCCCTGAGGGACTTCAGCATTTCAGGGAGGGCCAGGGGAGGTGAAAATACAAAGGGAACTGAGAAATGGTCTGTGGTAATCCAAGGGAAGCCAGCGAAAGAAAATGTTGTTAGGATAAAGGTGATATGTGCCCATCGGATTCAGGAGTTCTTGGTGGCTTCGAAGGTGGAAGCTACACGGTGGGCTGAGGAAAGTGTGAGAGGAGAGAGAGTGAAGATGGCGTGGAGACAGCTCTTTTAGGAAGGTTGGTGGTGACGAGGGGGTGGCTGCAGTGGGAACATGTGAGGTTTCAACAATTGTTTTTACTTTTTAAGTAATTTTTTAATGTTTATTTTGGAAAGACAGAACATGGCAGGGAAAGGACAGAGAACAGAGAGAGAGGGAGACACAGGATCCAAAGCAGGCTCCAGTCTCCAGGCTGTCAGCAGAGAGCCTGATGCGGGGCTCAAACTCATGAACCATGAGATCATGACCTGAGCCAAAGTCAGACACGTAAGCGACTGAGTCACCCAGGCGCCCCCTGGTTTAAACAATTTAAAATGCTATGAGAAAGAAGTAGTAGGAAGGAGAGTTGATGAAGTGAGGGGATACCCAAGAGGGTAGCCTTGAGGGAAAAGGACAGGAAGCCTTTAGACCAGTGGTTTCAACTTGGATATCTACAGGGCCAGACAGGTAATGTAGACGAATGAGGCGGGCTGATATGGACTGAGGTGAAACAGAATGCAAAATTTTAAGGGCCTATGTCCAATGGCCTTGTGATGAGAGCTCACATCTTCACCCATTGCCATGAGCTTACCCCTCCTGTGAGAGAAATAGACATCCTCACCCCGCTGCCCTGGGGTTTGCCTTGGTCAATGGGATATGAGCAGATGTGCCATATGCCAGGTATCAGCAGAATTTACAAGGGTCGTTGTGTGGTTTTCTCTGCCTTTTGTTCCTTTCCTTCTGCCGTGAGAACATTGTGTCCCAGATAGGGGCTGTTCCTTCATCTTGGGTTGTGGAATAAAGGCACATGAATCAGAACTAGAGCCAACCCTACCACCAATGGAAACCATGAAAGAGAAATAAACTTCTGTTGTTGCAAGCCAGTGGGATTTTGAAGCCATTAGTTACCACAGCAAAACTGACTAATGCAGACGTCCAACTAAAGTAAAACAATTCTAAGATATCATATTTTACTCTTCAAATTAAAAAGATTCAGAAGTTTGACAGCATACTCTGCCACTAAGGCTAAGAATGCAGGCACTTTCGTATACTGCTACTCTGCAGAAATTGGCAATCCTTATCGAAATTACAAATGCAGATGGCTGTAATAAAAAAGGTAATAGTAAGTCTGTCAAGGATTTGGAGAAATTGGAACCCTTATACATTACTGATGGGAGTGTAAGATGGTACCGGCACTTTGGAAAACAGTTTGGTAGTTCCTCAAAAAGTAAAACACCATGTGAGTTACCATATGACCCAGCAATTCCACCACCAGGTACGTACCCAGGAGAATTGAAAACATGTGCCCACACAAAAACTTGTACATTTATGTTCATAGCAGCATTGTTCACAACAGCCAAAAGGTAGGCACAACCCAAAAGAGTATAAGTTGGTGAATAGATAAATAAAATGTGGTATATCCACGTGATGGAATATTATGTGTCTCTAAGAGGGAATGAAGGGCTGATGTATACTATAAAAATGAATGAACCTTGAAAACATTATGTTCAGTAGAAGAAACCAGTCACAGAAGATCATATATTGTATGTTTCCATTTATATGAAATGTCCAGAATAAGCAAATATGTAAAGGCAGAAAATAGGTAGTGGTGGCTGGAGGTATAAGGGGGTGGGAAATGGAGAATGAGGCATAACCACTGATGAGTTTCTTTTTGGGATGATGAAAGTGCCCGAGAATTAGTGATGATGGTTGCACATTTTTGTTACCATATAAAAAACCTACTGAAATGTGCCATTTAAAGGGGTTTGTTTTGTGATATGTAGATTATATCTCAATAAAACTGTTCTATTTAAAAAAGAATAGGGACGCCTGAGTGGCTCAGTTGGTTAAGTGTTTGACTTTCGCTCAGGTCATGATCTCACGATTTGAGAGTTTGAGCCCTGCATTGGGTTCTGTGCTGATGGTGCAGAGCCTGCTTGGGATCCTCTCTCTCTCCCTCTCTACCCCTCTCTCCACCCCTTCCCCCCTTGCGTGCACACACTCTCTCTCTCTCAAAATAAATAAACTTTAAAAAAAGAATATAGAAATTCCGTATATACTGTTAAAAGATCACCTATATATTGTTAACTGAAAGAAAGCAAGGTACAAACCAGTGATTATATGCTATCGTTTGTGTGAAAAGAAGATAAGAATACATATTCACATTTGTTAGTATTTACAGTAAAAACTCGGAAAGATTACCTAAGAAACTATTAGAAATGGTTACCTACGGGAGTGGAGTGCGGGGATGGGGTGCATGGAATGGGTTGGGAATTAGACTTTTCACCGCTAATATTTTTGTATATTTTGACTTTTGAACTACCTGAAGATAGTACTTACTCAAAAATAAAAATCGGAAAGAAAGCACAGTGAATGCAAAATTGCAATAATAATAAAAGGGGCAACTCCAAGTACAGGTGATTGTTGCTATTAATTCGGGCCCAGTGTTGCCAGGCCTTCTGATTTTTTTTTTTTTCATGAGAAGCTGGAAGTTTCAGTATTGGCAATCATTTTTAAAAGTTTTAGGGGATGGGGTGCTTGGGTAGCTCAGTTGGTTAAGCGTCCAGCTTCGGCTCAGGTCATGATCTCACGGTTCGTGGGTTTGAGCCCCGAGTCGGGCTCTGTGCTGACAGCTAGCTCAGAGCCTGGAGCCTGTTTCAGATTCTGTCTGACCCTCCCCTGCTCATGCTGTCTCTCTCTTTCTCTCAAAAAGAGAAAAGTTTTAGGGGCTCCTGGGTGGCTCAGTTGGTTAAGTGGCCAACTTCAGCTCAGATCATGGTTTGTGAGTTCAAGCCCCGCGTCAGGCTCTGTGCTGACAGCTCAGAGCCTGGAGCCTGTTTTTGATTCTGTGTCTCCCTCTCTCTCTGACCCTTCCACACTCATGCTGTTTCTCTCTCTCTCAAAAATAAATAAAATGTTGAAAAAATTTATAAAAGTTTTAAAACAGGGGCACCTGGCCAGCTCAGTTGACAGAGCATGTGGCTCTTGATCTTGGGGTGGTGAATTTGAGCCCCACATTGGGCCTAGAGATTAGTAAATAAACAAACAAAACATAATATACAAGCCAAACAAAACCACCTCTGTGCATGAGAGTTGGCTCACCAGTGACCTTGCTTAAGACTGTGAGCTTCATGAGGACAGGGCTATGCCATTCTCTCTCTCTCTCTCTCTCTCTCTCTCTCTCTCTCTCTCTCTCTCTCTCAATTAAGCACTATGCCCAACATGGGGCTTGGGATCACCAACTGAGCCAGCCAGGTGACCCTAGGGTTATGGTCTTTTGCTCTCTCTTGTATCTCTGTAAGCCACCAAAGTGCTTGGCATGTACTAGATACTGAACAAATACTGAAAGAAGAAAGGGAGGAAAAGAAGGGAGGAAGAGAAGGAGGAAAGGAGTGAGGGGGAATCCAGAGGGCAGATAACACAAAACTGAGTGCTTTTATCCTCTGAATATAGTTCCTGCCTTCATTACAGCCCCTGGGATTCCCTTCCCCTCTCTCCTGTGTTGGAGGTATTTGATTTAGTCCGATTCTTTGTCTTTTGTCTATGACCTGGTTTTGGTTTGTTTGTTTTGTTGTATCTCTGGAAGTCTTCAGCTCCTCCATTGTTCTAAAATAATATTATAATCTGTCTTTGTTTTCATCATTCAGTGGATCTTTACAATCTAGCTTTCTGTTCTTAACAGCTGTCTTTGACTTCCTTCCTCCTTTTTTCCCCCTTCTATTTCTGAAACTTCTATTACTCAACTATGGGCCTTCTGGATTGATCTAAAGTTCTTTTCTTTATCCATCTTTTTATATTTTTATCTTCCTGTGTGATTTTTCTTGGCTTCCTTTTATTTCTAATTTTTCATTTCAGTTGTCATATTTTTTAAATCCTAGAGCTTCTTCATGTTCTCTGAGTATTCCTTTTTGAGGGTGACCTATTTTTTAATGAATACAATATCTTCTTGAAATTTTGAGGCTTTCTTCTGCTCCCTGCATTTCTCTTCTTCCACCAAATGCCTTTTTTCAGTTTGTCTTTTCACCTCTGTGGTTCAGGTTAGGGGCTTTCCTCAAGGGTCTGGTAACTCTGGCTGGCTGGCTGCTCCCATCGAAGAGGGAGGCACTCAGGCATATTAGAAGGCCACGTGCATGGATAGGCCATATTGACTTGTGGGCACTACTGACCAGGTGATCAGGTGAAGACTGAAATAAGAGCTTCAGGAGGCCTTTTCTCTGGGGCTGTCGAGGTCAGTTTCTCTGGAGGGGAATCCTCTAGTCTCCTGGCCCTGGAAAGTTCACCCCTGGCTACTAGTTCTGAATGCTGGTTAGGAGAAAGGAGTTGATTTGATAGTAATTCCTCCTAATCCTCCTGCATTCAGTGCAGTGCCTCATGCTTACCTGCTGTGCTTCAAGTCTCTAAGTCCTGGTCTCCCTAAGTCCCACCCTACCTGTTTCATATTCTCTTGAAAACAAACCTCCCGCTTCTTTGGAAGTAGGGGGGAAAGAAGGGGAGTTGCCTGGCTGAATAGGTTGGGGGAGGAGAGTGAGGGTCTAACTGTTCATTGTACAAACGTACACAACTCCTTCCTGCCTTCCAAATGGTGGGTGTTTTCAGTTCCTGAGCCCTACTGGGCTTCTGCCCCGAGAACCAGCTCGTTTCCCATTGGCATGGCCCTCTGTGGACACACTGCTTTTGACTTTGTGCCATTTGCTAAACCAGTCACCACTTCTCATCTGCTTTCTATCTTCTGTGATTATTGACATCTCTCACCTCTTGTCTCCCTTCTCATTTGGTTTATTCTCCTGGCTTTAAAATTCCACTGATGTAAGTTTAGTGGAGTTTCAGGAAGGAAGTGGTAAACGTAGGTGTTTAATCTGCTGCGATTAACTGGAATGAGTGCAGAAACCATAAATTTACAGTGACATTGACTTGAATGGGTGAGTGGCTTTTACTAGTAGAATCCAGTAGTCCTGGTGGATTTGGTAAGACAAGGACTGGCCAATTGGATTGGGGTTTCACCGGGTGGATTTGGTGGAAACACCAAAAGGGTCAGAGAGTTGAGGATTTTGTACAAAGAGTGGTTGAAACGACAGAACATACAATCTAGGTTGTGTAAGTGAAAGGAATACAGGTAGGCGGGAGTTGATGACTAGAGGAATCGATGGACTAGAGATCTCATGAAGTCGGAAGAAACTTGTGAATTTTTTTTTAACAAACCTACTTGGTCCTACCAGCATCTTCTCAGCCAGGGGCTAAGTCCCTATCCCTAACTCCATTCATGTTTCTTTGCTTTTGTCCTTCTTCCTTTTAAAAAGAAAAACTCTTTGCAGGCAGGGGTCCTTCCCCTTTTCTCTCAGGTACCCAGGACAGGATCAGGATTGTGTATGGGGAACAAGGGTGGTGATGTCTCACCTCTCCATTTATCCCTGGAGGAAAACTGGGAGTGTTAAAAGCCCTCACCTCCATATTTAATTTCTGAGCCGTGGCGGAGGTGGAATGGGTGAAGTGGGTGCTGGGAAGGCGGAGCCACACACAGTCTTTCCTGAAGACCCTCTCTTCCGAACTTTGGGAAAAGCCTCCCTCCTGCCAGGAGTCTCTTGTTGCTCACCAGCTGTTCCCTCCTTACAAACCCCTTGCAACCCACTGCGACTGAAAAGTCTTCCCTGGCCTGCTTGCTCTATCAACCAGCCTGAGTTCCTGTGAACACCAGCAGATGCCTTGCGGATTCTCTCTTGAAAACCCCCTATTTTACAGAAACTGAGGCCCTGAAGTGCCCTCACTCCGGGCCCAGTGGTCTTTGCACCACAGCAAAATCAGTGCCTCAGAGAGCCATGTGAGAGGCAGTTGGGTGTGATGGTTAGGAGCAGGGGCTTCAGAGCCTGACATATGTGAGTTCAGACCAACTTGGCCACGTGCTGGCTGCGTGATCTCAACAAGTGATACACATAGTACCTCTTCCTTACCTTTAAATGTGGATAATAGGGGCGCCTGGGTGTCTCATTTGGTTAAGCATCTGACTTTGGCTCAGGTCATGATCTTGTGAGTTCGAGCCCTGCGTTGGGCTCTGTGTGGACAGCTCAGATCCTGGAGCTTGCTTCGGATTCTGTCTCCTTCTCTTTCTCTGCCCTACCCCCCTCAAAAAAAAGTTAAAAAATTTTTAAACAGTGGGTAATAAACTTACCCTAAATGGTTGTAAAGATGATGGCAATACATACTAAATACAGAGAGTGGCATATGGGAAGTACTGTCTTTCTCTGCTTCTCTCCCTCAAGCCATTCCACCAAACATCCCACTGCTGCCACCAGTTAGGGGAGCTAAAGTGTCATTGATGAAGGATTGACTCTTTCATTCACAAGTCCTGGGTCAGCTCTCCTATTTTCCCTAAACCCAGTCTCTGAGGAAAAGTTTAATGGTGGGACCACTTCGGTCCTTTGAACCTGTGTTTTCAACTAGTGCAAGGGTCCAGCGGCTGTGGATTAGATCAGAGCAGCCCACTTTGAGGAAGGTTTGTCTTCATGTTTCCTTGATCCTCTCGCCCCCTCATTTGGGGTGGGGGTTCCTAAGCTTTGGTTTTTCCCCTCTCTCCCTGGCCATCTCTCTGAACATTCTCTCTCATGGGTAATGGGGCACATCACAAGGCTTTAGCTGTACCCTGACTCTTGAATCTTTCTGTTTTAGCAGTTCATCAGAGCTTTGGGCTGACCTCCTCATTCCTCTATCCTTTCCTACCCACACCACCCTTATTGAAATGTGGATCTCTTCTTGCCTGGTTTACAGAAAAACCCTGTTAATTCTGCACCCTGTGCCAGATACCAGTCTTCGGAGCTTCACTTTCATCACATTATTCCCTGCCACAGAGTCTTTCAGTGACCTCCTGTTTTCTGCAGGATAGAATCCAGATCTTTGGGCCTTGCTGGCACTCAGGCCTCCCCATAATCTCATGCAACCCTGCCCACCCTGCCTTTGCTCCCGTATCATCTTTGCAGACCTCCCTCCAGCCAGCCGGGCGCCTTCATTGACCTTCCATACTCTTTTCCCATGTTAGCTCATGGCAGCCCCCGACCCCCAAATGCCTTTCTTCCCCGCTTTCACCAATCCATTTTTTCCTGCCCACTTTCAAGATTTAGCCCCAGTCCCACTGCAGATCTTCCCCAGCCTACAGCCGCCATCCATCTCCTCTTTTCTTCAATAGCTCTTGGGGTCCGCATCTAGCCTGCCCTGGGCTGTGGCTGTTGCATGTGCATCTGCGTCCTCCTACCGGACAGGGAGGCTTTCTCAGATCCCAGCACCCTGTTGTGAACACAGTTGGTGCTCACTTCAAACAGCTGCTTTCTGTGTGTCGAGCACTCAACCTGCAAGGCACAGAATGACACTTGTTTAACAAAATGTGTCATCAACATAACCCTTTTTCTTCCTGCTCTAGGAGAGGACTTTGGAAATCAGGATGGTTCTGAAAAGCCTCTGGGGGTTGGGATGCAGAGAGATAACCCCTATCTCTCTCAGGTTCCCTCCCCCTCAGACTCCAGGGTCACATGCAGCAGTTTCCTGCCCCCACTGCCCTCACCTCCCTGCCAAACAGTCTCCATGTCCTTGCTGTGGGCTGTGGTCATTGTGGTGGCTGCCAGGTCCCTCTTCAGCCCTCTGATTCTCTAGTCCTGCTGGCTATTCTCTAAACCCTGATGTTAATGTTTTTGCCTTTCATCTCATCTCCCCCTTCTTCATTTCAGCTAATGATTATTCAGGGAATTAACCAGCTGCCCTTATCCCAACTCTGTAAGTTCTCTTTAGGACAAAGGTCATGAGAATGATCTCATGGTCATGTGACTACTGCCAATACCTTACCTCCTCTGCCATCCTGGTCCTAACACTCAAAAAGTCAGTCGTGTGCCTTACCTCTGGCTCACTTGAACAGAGACCTGAGTGGAAAGGTAAGCCTCTTGTCTTTGCCTTAGGTGGGCAGTGGCCACGAGTTTCCACCTGCTCACCACAAACCTTCCTCCTGTTGCTACTGACTTTCTCTCTGGTCTCTCACTTGCTTTCGTCTTTACAGTGAAGGCTGGGACTGAGCTGCAGGACTGGGGCCATAGGCCTGTTATGGGGGGTTGGGATTCTTGCTGGTTAGGTCTAGGTTGGGTACCTAGGCTGAGGAGGGAATAATAACTCTTGCTTTGCTCACAGATTTTATCCTGATGGCTGACTCTAAACCACTCTTCTCCCTTGATGGGGACCCCGTGGTTGCAGAAACCTTGCTCCGGGATGTGTTTGGGATTGTTGTGGATGAGGTCATTCGGAAAGGGACCAGTGCTTCGGAGAAGGTGGGTCCTTTTCCCCTCCTCCTCCGGGCTCAGAACTGTCCTCCTCCCACCCACCAGGCTTCTCCCCGGAATTCATCACTGTCTCACTGTGTGCCTCAGGGATTCTATACTGGGTCACACCGTCGTTACCCTTGTTCATGAGTTGCTTTGGAAATGTTCCTGACTCATTCTCAGTCCAAGTTGAGATGTAGATCGGGTAGCCCATCGGTGGAGTGTTGACAAGCCCCCAGAATCCCCCACTTCTCTTGCTAGGTCTGCGAGTGGAAGGAGCCGGAGGAGTTGAAGCGCCTTCTGGATCTGGAGTTGCGCAGCCAGGGCGAGGCGTCGGAGCAGATCCTGGCACGGTGCCAGGCGGTGATCCGCTATAGCGTGAAGACATGTGGGTCCTGGGCTGTGGCGGGAGGAGTGGCCAGAGTCATTCACCCTGCGGCTCCACTCTGAGCCCCCCACTTCCCTTCTCCAGGTCACCCGCACTTCTTCAACCAGCTCTTCTCAGGGTTGGATCCCCATGCTCTGGCCGGGCGCATTGTCACTGAGAGCCTCAACACCAGCCAGTGAGTCTTCCCGAGGCCCCTTCCAACACCATACAACAGATTGGGTTTGGGGAAGATATACCCCTGGGGGAAGGAGGAGAATGGTGTTTCCCACTCCTGCCCCCTGCTTTCTGGCATCTCTGCTGGCAGTTTTTCTCCTTGTACCCTTTGGACTCCCTTCCTCCAACCTTCCCATGCCTGCTGACCCCAGTTTTACCTCATGCTTGCTTCCCTGGCTCTTTGTCACCAGCTCATTCCTCCCTTTGGACCTTTTCTCCTTCAATGTCTCCACCTCCTTTCCCTGCTCCTCTGGGAGTCTGACCTGGCCAGCTCATCCTCCCCTTTTCCCTTCTCATCCCTCTCTCTCTCCTGGCAGGTACACTTATGAAATCGCCCCCGTGTTCGTACTCATGGAAGAAGAAGTGCTGAAGAAACTCCGGGCCCTAGTGGGCTGGAACTCTGGGGATGGGATCTTCTGCCCTGGTATGTGAGAAGGAGGGGGCCTCTCTCTGGCCTTTTTGAGGGTTCCTCCTCCGCCACTATTCTCTTGCTTTGTGCTGGCAGGGAGAGGTGACTCCTTTGTTTCCTCTCCAGCTGGGCTCTGGCCAAACCAGAGAGAAGCTGCCCAGTCCTCTGTATCCTTATATTTGCCAAACAGTGCATGGGATCAGCACTCCAGTGCCTGCTCTGGGGAGGGGAGGCACCGTCCTGGGTCAGCCCAGGATGTGGAGGGGAGCAGTCAGGGGGATCTGCGGATACTGGGGCTATTTTGCATTGTCAGCAGGCCATTTGCGGAGCCCTGGAAGACAATCTCTCATGCTTTTCTGATCCGTTCTCCTGGGTGGAGAGGTCAGGGGAAGCAAGCTCCAGTTTTGACCCACTGCTCCTCCCTCTTGTCACTCTCCCTGTGACAGGTGGCTCCATCTCCAACATGTATGCTATGAACCTGGCCCGCTATCAGCGCTACCCTGATTGCAAGCAGAGGGGCCTCCGGGGACTGCCGCCCCTGGTGCTCTTCACATCAAAGGAGGTGGGAAGAGGCTCAGACCTACCCTGAGCTCCTGATTCTAATCTTGAGCCAGCCAGTGTGCTTGCCCAGACCCATCTCTTCTGGGGCCAGCCTGCCCCCAGGCAGAGGTGCTTTCTTCCAATCAAGGGACCTGAGTAAAGGTTTCCGTTCACCTTGTCTTCTGTCTGAAGATAGTGAAAGGGACCATGAGTGCAGTGTACATCGTCCACATCCTTTCTACTGAGTGTGTTCTGTGGACCAGCAGAATCAGGATCAACTGGGAGCTGGTCAGAAATGCAAGATCTCAGGCCCCAGCGCAGATATACAGAATCTGAATCTGCATTTGAATTGGACACCCTGGTGATCTGGAGGCACATGAGCTCTTGAGAAGCCCCAGCCTATGGGGTCTCATCTCTTGTGGCTCACACATTTACCAGTCTCTCCTCTGGTCCCCATCCTCCCTGCCCTCTTGCCCCCAGCCTAATCTGCCATCTGCCTTTCTCTACAGTGTCATTACTCCATTAAGAAGGGAGCTGCTTTTCTGGGACTTGGCACCGACAGTGTCCGAATAGTCAAGACAGATGAGAGGTGAAGGTCCTTCTGTCCACATGGCTCAGACCCAGCCTGGCACAGTGTACCTTCCTGCTGCCAGAAGTTCTGGCCTCAAGCCCGTGCTCCAAGCAGGCTTTTCTCCCCTCCGTTCCTACAGGATTGCCACTTCTGTCTACCAGTGTCTCGCTCTGTCCTCTGAGATTTGCTTACCCCCTTTAGGGAAAAATCAATGTTGTGGACTCTGCATAATGAACCCCACATTACCCTGTTCTCAACAGGTCTGCTTTTTAGTTGAGAAAACCTAATACTTCTTTACCCACTCAGTTTTCTTTTCCAGAGGGAAAATGATTCCTGAGGATCTGGAGAGGCAGATCAGTCTGGCTGAGGCTGAGGTGAGTGAGCGAGGGGTACTGGGACAGTGGAGCAGAACTCCTTGGTCTTTTCTTGGATGGTTCTCTAGGCTCTATCCACGGATTACACCGCTCTTCCCTCTTTACCTCTGTGCCCATCTTCCCCATGGGCTAAAGTGATCGGTGGGAGGCCTCAGGAGCAAGGACTCTGTGCTGCTCTCAGGGACTTTGCTGAGACCCATAGGCAGGACCGGATCCCAAGAGACAGGAGCAGGCCTGAGTCACTGAGTGGAGTTCCAAGGCAGCACCAGAAGGAAGATGTTGGGGGGCTAAGTGCAGTGTGGAAGGTTTCTGTGAGCTGGGAGGCTCTGTGCTGGGAGAAGCCCAGAGGACGTGGTGGCCAGTGGTGAGGCTTGTGCTGGCTCTGAGCAGTGGGAAGTATGGAGGCCCCAGCAACCCCCGCTGCACTGGGGGCCCGTGTGAATCACTGTGGCCATCTAGGAGGGCATTTTGGCACTTTTTATACAATGGTTTTTTTTTTTTTTTATTTGGAGGGATTTTTAATTTTGTTTTTGTTGGTTTTCTATTCTAATAACTATGTACTGATAGCACATTGTGATCAAATTTCCTTAAGAATTAATGATGTTGAGTATCTTTTAATGTGCTTCTTTGCTATCTTTATAGCTTCTTGGTAAGTTGAATGTTCAAATGCTTTGCCTGTGCATGTACCCATATATATATATATTTTTTTTTTTAAATTGAAGTATAGTTGACACACAATGTTCCATTTGTTTTAAGTGTATGACATAGTGATTTGACAAGTTTGTGTTCTGCTGTGTTCACCACAAGTGTAGCTGCCGTCTGTCACAGTACAAGTTATTACAGTATCATTGACTGTATTCCCTATGCTCTGCCTTTTGGCACATCTCTACAAATTTTATTTCATTTTATTTTTTATTAAATTTTTTTTAATGTTTATTTATTGTTGAAAGAGAGAGAGGGAGAGAGACAAGTGCAAGTGGGGGAGGGGCAGAGAGAGAGAGGGAGACACAGAGTCTGAAGCAGGCTCCAGGCTCTGAGGGGTTAGCACAGAGCCTGATGCGGGACTCAAACTCACAAACCATGAGATCATGGCCTGAGCTGAAGTCAGATGCTTGAGTGACTGAGTCACCTAGGCGCCCCATCTCTACAAATTTTATTTTTAATTATTTATTTTAAATGGGCTTTGATCATTTTCTTTTTAAAATTTTTTAAGGTTTATTTATTTTGAAGGAGAGAAAGAGAGAGAGAGACAGAGCCAAGTGGGAGAGGCACAGAGAGAGAGGGAGACATAGAATCCAAAGCAGATTCCAGGCTTTGAGCTGTCAGCATGGAGCCTGACGTGGGGCTTGAACCCATGGACCGGGAGATCATGACCTGAGCTGAAGTCAGACGCTCAACTTGCTGAGCCACCCACGTGCCCCTATCTCTACAAATTTTAAATATATCTCTCCACTGATTCAGAGTCCGGCTGCTAGGGTTTATTCTCTTAATCATATCACAAATGCTTAGAGTTCTGTACATCAGAGCAAAGTGTAAAATTAAAAAAAATTTTAATGTCCAACAGTTTGTTATTGTTTGTTATTGTTATTGTTTTTTTTTTTGAGAGAGAGAGAATGCACAGGGGAGAGGCAGAAAGAGAGAGAGAGCGAGAGAGAACCCCAAGCAAGCTCTGCACTGACAGCAGTGAGTCCAATGTGGGGCTCAAACCCACGAACCATGAGATCATGACCTACATCAGACACTCGACCATCTGAGCCTCTCAGGCACCCCTGCCCATTATTTAATTGGTTCATTTGTTTGTTTGTTTTTTAATTTCTCTTTTTGATTTTAGTGGGTGTGAAGTGTTATCTCCCTGTGGTTTTGATTTGCATTTCCCTGATGACTAATGAAGTTGAGCATCTTGCCATATATTTATTGGCCATTTGTAGAACTTCTTAGGAGAAATGTATATTTGTATCCTTTGCTCAGTTTTTAATTGGGTTGTCTTTTGTTTTTCAGTTGTAAGCGTTCTTCATCTGTTCTAGATAGAAGTCCCTTATCAGATATGTGACTCACAAATATCTTCTTCCATCTTGTGGGTTGTCTTGTCACCTCCTTGATGGTGTCCTTTGAAGCGAAAAGTTTTAGATTTTGATGAGATCCAATTTATCTAATTTTTCTTTGGCTGCTTGTGCTTTTGGTTTCATATATATGAAACCTTTGTCTATCCCAAGCTCATGAAGAGTTATTCCTATATTTTTATCTAAGAGTTTTATATTTTTGTTTTCATTTAATTTATTTATGTGTTTTGGCCTGCCTAGTTTTATATTTTTTTAAGTTTAAAAAAAATTTTTTTGTAATGTTCAGTTTTGAAAAAGAGAGAGAAAGAGCAAGTGGGGAAGGGGCAGAGAGAGAGGGAGACCCAAAATCTGAAGGGGGCTCTAGGTTCAGAGCTGTCAGCACAGAGCTTGATGTGGGGCTCAAACTCAGGAACAGTGAGATCATTAACTAAGCCCAAGTCGAATGCTTAACCAAATGATGAGCCATCCAGGCGCCCCAGTTTGTGTGTGTGTGTTCTTTAAAGTAAGTTCTACACCCAATGTGGGGCTTGAACTCCTGACCTTGAGATCAAGAGATGCATGTTCTATTGGCTGAGCTAGCCAGGTACCCAAGAGTTTTATATTTTTACCTTTTACATTTAGTTCTATAATCTATTATGAGTTAATTTTTATATATGATAACAATTTCTTTTGCATGTGGATATCCAGTTGTCCCAGCACAATTTTTTGAAAAGAATATTCTTTCCCCAATAAAGTATGTTGACATTCTTGATGAAAATCAGTTGACCATAAATGTGAGGTGATATTTCTGGATTTTCAGTTCTGTTCCATTGATCTGCACATCTATACTATAGAAAAGATTGCCTTAACTGACATGACTTTGTAGTAAGTTTTGAAATCAAGAAGTATGAACCCACCAACTTTGTTCTTTTCCCAGATGGTTTCAGCTATTCTGGGTCCCTTAAATTTTCATATGCATTTTAGGATCAGCTTGTCAGTTTCTGCTAAGAAGCCAACTGGGACTTTGATAGGCATTGTGTTCAATTAGTAGCTCCACGAACATGGGATATCTTTCCATTTAGACCTTTTTCTGGTTTCTTTCAATGATGCTTTCTAGTTTTCAGAGTATATGTTTTGTACTGCTTTTTAAAATTTATTCCTAAGTATTTAGTCCTCTTAGTGTTATAAATGAAATTGATTTCTTAATTCTATCTTTGGATTGTTCATTGCTAATATATAGAAATACAGTTGGCTTTTTAATATTGATCTTATATGCTGAAAACTTGCTGAATTCAATATTAATAGATTTTTTTATGGATTCTGTAGGACTTCCTAGATACAGTATTATATTATTTGTAAGTAGAGATAGTTTCACTTTTTTCCTTTTTCCTAATCTGGATGCTTTTTACTTTATTTTCTTCCCAATTGCCCTGGTAGACCCTCAGTATAATGTTGGACATCCTTGTCTTATTCCTGATTGTGGGGGGAAGGCTTTTAGTCTTGAGTACAATGTTAGTTGGGGTTTGTTTGTTTGTTTGTTTGGCTGCGCTCTATTAGGTTGAGAACATTCCCATCAACTCCTAGTTTTGAGTAGTTTTATCAAACAGAAGTGTTGGGTTTGTTGAATGTTTTTCTGTGTTTATTGAGATGTGGTTTTTCCCTTTATTTTGTTAATAAGTATATTACATTAATTGATTTTTGGATGCTAAACTGAGCTTGCACTCCTGGGACAAATCACTTTTGTCATAATGTATAATTTTTTATATGTTGCTGATTTTTTAAGTTTTTAAAATTTATTTTTGGGAGAGAGAGCACGAATGGGAGGGAAACAAAAAGAGAGGGAGACCAAGTATCCAAAGTAGGCTCTGCGCTGACAGCAAAAAGCCTAATATGGGGCTTGAACTTATGAACTACGAGATCATGACCTGACCTGAAATTAAGAGTCAGACGCCTAACTGACTAAGCCACCCAGGCACCCCTTATATGTGTCAGATTTTGATTAGCTAGTGTTTTGTAGTTTCTTATGTCTGTTTTCAAAGAGATATCATCTGTAGTTTTCTTGTGATGTTTTATCTGGTTTCAGTAACAGGGTAATATAGGATGAATTCAAAAGTGTTCCTCTTCTGTTTTTTGAAATTTTTTGTGAAGAACTGGTATCAATTCTTTTTCAGATGTTTTATAGAATTCATCAGTGAAGCCATATAGGGCTGGGCTTTTCTTTGTGATATTTTTTAAAATAAAAATTCAATTTCTTAACAAACTTTTGTAGTGTTAGAATTTTTTAAGTAGCATTTTGACCTTCCAGCAAGACATTAACATTTTTTAAAAGCATATGACATTTGGAAATAGACCAGCAGATAAACCTAGGATTGAATTCCATCTCTCTGGAGCTTCAGCCTGGTGGTAAATTTCTTAATACCTCTGAATCTCAGTGTCCTTATCCGCAAATTAAGGAAGACAGTATCATTTTGTAAGGTTGAAAGGGCTTAGGTCAGGCATGCAATAAAAGTTTTGAGATGGCCTCATCACCAGGCTCTGGGTAGCTTTTTTTCCCCCTTAATGTTTTTTTTATTTTTGAGAGAGAGAGCACAAGCAGAGGAGGGGCAGGGAGAGAGAGAGAGAGAGAGAGAGAGAAAGAGAGAGGCAGAGGGAGAGGGAGAGAAAGAGAGAAAATCCAAAGCAGACTCCAGGTTCTGAGCTGTCAGCACAGAACCCAATGCAGGGCTCAAACTCACAAACTGTAAGATCATGACCTGAGCCAAAGCCAGACACTTAACTGACTGAGCCACTCAGGTGCCCCAATTTTTAAAAATGTTTTTATTTATCTGTTTTTAGAGAAAGTGGGGGAGGGGCAGAGAGAGAGGGAGAGAGAATCCCAAGCAGACTCTACACCATCAGTACAGAGCCAGACAAGGGGCTCGATCTCATGAACTGTGAAATCATGACCTGAGCCGATATCAAGGGTTGGATGCTTCACCGACGGAGCCACCCAGATGCCCCTCTGGGTAGCTTTTGCGATACCCTCACAGCCTCTCCCCACCCACCCCCACTTTTTTGCCACAGGGTGCTGTGCCATTCCTGGTTAGTGCTACCTCTGGCACTACCGTGCTGGGGGCCTTTGACCCCCTGGAGGAAATTGCTGATGTGTGCCAGCATCATGGGCTATGGCTCCATGTGGATGTGAGTGGGACTGGGGCCTGAGGGGGGTGGGGTGGGCCGAGCCAAGGCCAAGGCCAACATTATTCCTTTTGCTCCACAGGCTGCCTGGGGTGGGAGCGTCCTGTTGTCACAGACACATAGACATCTCCTGGATGGGATCCAGAGGTGCATACGGCCACCTACTTCCTGAATCCCACTCTTCAAATCCTTGATCCAGGGACTAGTCCTGGACTAGGGAATGAGGGAAGGAGGTTGGTGGGAGGGGGTTGGAGAGATGGCAGACGAGCTGGGAGGTCAGATGTCAGGGCTGGGAGGTCAGGTGTCAGCCCTGGGAGTTCTTCCTGGCTGCTGGGCTGGCGTGAGACTAACGCCCCCTTTACTGGAGATGTGGAGGAGAGGGGGAGCTCTGGTTGGGCAGCTTGAAGAGGAGCCGGCTGCTCTAGCTCTGCTGTGCCCACCCCAGGGCTGACTCCGTGGCCTGGAACCCGCACAAACTGCTCACAGCAGGCCTGCAGTGCTCAGCTCTGCTTCTCCGGGACACCTCGGTGGGTCTGCCCCCTGCCCCTGTCCTCACCCCGCCTCTCACTCTGGACCTCTGTCTTCCTTTCTGGCCCCCCTTAGAGAGGGTCCTGGCCTTACTGTGTCCTCCTCCACGTCCCATCTGAAGCAATCCCCCTAATCCACTGTAGTAAACCCCTACCCCCGCCCCCACTTGTGGCCGGTCTTCATGCAAAGGAAAATGTTTGCAGCTTGAAGCTGTAATGAAAGGGATCCTGGGCTGAGCCTGGGGAGAACCCTGGGGGTGGGGAGTACACCCGGAGAAAGGGGCCTGGGTCAGCTGGCAGCCTTCTCAGGAGTTCCGCCTGGTGCCAGGGACAGAATGGGTGGGCTGAGCTAAGGCACAGCGCGCCCCCGCCCACCCAGCTCTAGAAGAAGCCTTGGTGGAGAGAGTGGGGTCTGACAGTCTTGCCCCTGCTCTCCCCAACAGAACCTTCTCAGGCGCTGCCATGGCGCCCAGGCCAGCTACCTCTTCCAGCAGGACAAGTTCTACGACGTGGCACTGGACACTGGAGACAAGGTGGTGCAATGTGGCCGCCGTGTGGACTGTCTGAAGCTGTGGCTCATGTGGAAGGCGCAGGGCGGGCAAGGGCTGGAGCGGCGTGTGGACCGGGCCTTTGCCCTTGCCCGGTAGGAGTGGCGGCAGTCTCCGGTCCTCTTTCCCAGGGTCCTGTCCAGTCTCATCTTGCCCCCACCCCCACGTCTTCACCCCTGCACCTCACGTTTTTCTTGCCCTCAGGGTCTCTTGGCTCATTGTCTGGGTCTCTTCTGTTTCTGTATCTCTACTTTTCCTTCTCCATTTGTGATCTCACTCTCTCTGTTTCCAGGTACCTGGTGGAAGAATTGAAGAAGCGAGAAGGATTTGAGTTGGTCATAGAGGTATGACCAACTCTGCTCTTTGGCATCCCCCTGGCCCCCTCCTCCCTCAGTCTGTCACAAAGTCCTGATGCTGAAGAGGAGCAGTGAGAGGGGATCATCCCCCCTTCCATAGCTCACACCTTCTCCTCCCTCCTTCCTCCCAGCCTGAGTTTGTCAACGTGTGTTTTTGGTTCGTGCCCCCCAGCCTTCGGGGGAAGCAGGAGAGCCCAGATTACAGTGAAAGGCTGGCTAAGGTAGGCTCTCTCTTTCTGGCCCTGGTTAACCCAGTTGAGGGAATGGTGACGCATCTGGTGTGTTTCTTCCCCCTACTGGCTGTGAGTGGCATAGCAGGTCCCTTTGCTAGTCTTGCTCCTGAGGTGGGGCCGTGAACTGGAAGACACCAGCTTGTCCTCATTTCTGTGGGGGTGGGGATGGGGAATAAGGTGTGTTTTTGGAAAGCAAAAGGAAGACAGAGATGTTATGGGAGAAGTCACCAGTACGTAGTCTGTGGGAGTTTGCTGAGTGCTCAGGCCCAGGACAGACACTTGAGGCCTTATTCACTGATGCTGGGGACAGAACAGCTCTATAAGCCCAGTGCAGACAGGCCTCTTAGAGAAAAGGAGATATGCCATGTCCTGGTCCCTGAGGATAGATTGGTACTAGATGCTGAGGATGGTTTGAAAGGACAAGAATGTTCTTGCCCTTAAGGAGCTATTTAGAAAACCAGAGCTACCTATTTGAAACCAATATGTTGGATAAAATCTTATAAATTACATGGTAGATTACAGGGTACAGATCACAACCATTCCAGGAATTCAGAGAGAGGAGAAGAAGGTGTTAAGGACACTGAAGGCTAGACGTTGGACTAAAGCAGTTTTGGGAGTCAGGGAACAATCAGGATTTGGCAGAAAGTGGCCTGTGTGACAAGTTGGAGATAAGTAGGGTAGGAAGTGATGAAGAAGCTAGAGAAGGCCAAGCAGGTTGGATGTGGTGGGAGAGGTGAACTGGGGCCAAGGACAGAAGCTGAGCAATGAGGACGCCCTCTGGAAGGTGGTTGAGAGAGAGGGAAATGCATCTCGGGGAGCCTGGACCTGAGGCTGCAGCGCAGGGTTCTCTTCACTCCTTCCACAGGTGGCCCCAATACTCAAGGAGCGCATGGTGAAGGAGGGCTCCATGATGATTGGCTACCAGCCCCATGGGACCCGGGGCAACTTCTTCCGTGTGGTTGTGGCCAACCCCGCGCTGACCCGGGCTGATATGGACTTCCTTCTCAATGAGCTGGAACGGCTAGGCCAGGACCTCTGAGCTTCCTCCTCGCTGCTGGCCTCGACACCCCCCTCACCCTCCCTGCCTCCATGTGCTCCCTTCCTGTGTTGTCAAGAGCAGAGTGATCTTAACAATGTTAACTGACTCTCCTATTCAGTATTTGCTATTGGGGTGCCTGGGTGGCTCTGTCGGTTAAGCATCTGACTCGATTTTGGCGCAGGTTATGATCTCATGGTTCATGAATTTGAGCCCCTCATTGGGCTCCGTGTGGACAGTGTAGACCCTTCTTGGCATTCTCTCTCCCTCTCTCTCTCTGCCCCTCCCCTGCTCATGCTCTTTGTTTCAAAATAAATAGAAAATATATATGCTGTTAGGAGAATATTTAAATTGCCATACATTCACATGATGGAATGTTACTCGGCCATTAAAATTATGTTTACAAACATCTTACATTTGTAACATAAAAGAATAAGAACATAAAAAGAGTAAGATTTTTATTGATATGAGAAAAAGTGATTTTAATATATAACACATAATAACATATATAATGTTATATTTAAAAAGCTGGATATAGGACTTAATATATAGTAATAGCTGAGCTATGTTCAAACACACATAGGGAAAAGACTGATAAAATGAAATATGCCATATGTTAACACTTTTCCCTGGGATGGGATTATAAGCAATTTATAATTAATTTCTCTATACCTTTTGTGCTACTCCCCTTTTATTATATAATGAATATGCATAACTTTTATAATAGGGAAATAATAAAGTTAAAACTTCAACTCTGTTTTTGGTATGTTTTGAAGTTTCTTACTTTTCTTTTTTCTTTTAATTTATAGCTTATTGTCAAGTTGGTTTCCATATAACACCCAGTGCTCTTCCTCACAAGTGCCCTCCTCCATGCCCATCACCCCCCTCCCCCTCTCCCCCTCTCCCCCTCCCCCTTCAGCCCTCAGTTTGTTTTCAGTATTCAAGAGTCTGGGGCACCTGGGTGGCTCAGTTGGTTGAGCATCTGGCTCTGGCTCAGGTCATGATCTCGCTGTTCGTGGGTTCAAGCCCCGCATTGGGCTCTGTGCTGACAGCTCAGAGCCTGGAGGCTGTCTTTGGATTCTGTGTCTCCCTCTCTCTCTGACCTTCCCCTGCTCACACTGTCTCTCTCTCAAAAATAAATAAAACATTAAAAAAAAAGTCTCTCATGATTTGCCTCCCTTCCTCTCCCTAATTCTTTTTCCCCTCTTCCCCTCCCCATGGTCCTCTGTTAGTTTCTCCCGTTAGACCTATAAGTGAAAACATATGGTATCTGTCCTTCTTGAAGTTTGTTACTTTTCAACCAGATAATAGAGATTGGGAATTTTTTTAAAAAGGCAAGTGTAAGAGAGGGTAAAAATAGGGAAAATTTTTTCTTAAATCTTTAGTAGGAAATATGAAAGTGGAATAGCAATTAATTGTTCTTTAGTGACAATTGAAAGCAAAATGGGCTGATTGTATGTTGAGACCAGAGCATTGTCCACTCACCACTCTGAAAAAAATCCTTCCATGCAAAATACTTTTCCTTCCGTAGAGGTGTCTGGCTGGCTCATTCGGAAGAGCATGTGACTCTTGATCTTGGGGTTGTGAATTTGAATTCCATGTTCAGTGTAGAGATTACTTACTTATATATAAAAACATAAAAAAAAGAATTTTCTTTCTGTAATTTAAACAACAGAAACCAAGTTAAAGAGAAAGAAAGAAAGAAAGCCCAGCAACAGAACATCCATTTCACACTTAACAATCCTGAACTGCTGTTGCTTTTCAGTCATTTTTTGGGAAAGAGGCTAGCTACACAAGCTGTTTTGTTTTGGTTTTTGTTGTCCAAGGTTTATTAGAGATCTCATAGCCCAGCAGAAAGATTCAAAGAGCTCCACGTGGTGTTTTGAAACTCATCCCAACTATAGGCTGAGTGACCTGCAGGTCGGACAGACTGCCAAAGTCCAAGAGTTTTCAACGTTTTCTTGGTGTGAGGATCTACCTCTGTGCTCTCCCAATCCAGGGCTGAGACCTCGGGACCTAATTTTCTCTCCTTTCTCTCAACAGCTTGATAGAAGCCCTCTCACTGGGCCTCTCTGAATGTGCTCCATCTGATGTGTGACAGCCTGCTGTCTTGTCACAGTGTTCTTGCTGGGAATAGTGGCCGTCTTCCTCAGTCACGCAGTTGCTGGTGCAGATGTGGCCGCCCATGTGTCCTCCTCCTCCGTGATGACCTGGCTGCCTTCTTCACGGTTTTGGTGCCAACGTGGCCCATGTTGGCAGGTCTGGTAAAAGGAAACAGCGCTACACACTTTAAGGGCAAGTGACAAATTTCCAATTCCTTAAAATACCATTTCTGAAAACAATAGTGTGGTCATGTAAAAATCATCCGAAGTTATTCGAAGAGGCAAATACAAACTGTACAAACCATAGCAAAAGAACATCCAAATCGCAGACCCAATGCTCTTCTTAACAGTGTGGCCTGGGGAAAAAGCCTTTCTATTCAGAAATTACTGATAATTCCCCTCTAAAATTTATTCTATAAATGATATTTAACTTCTTCCAAATAATAAAATTGTTTGAGAGTATTAATACCTTGGACTCTAAATTTTTTTCTGTTTTTTTTTAAAATTTATTTTTGAGAGACAGAGAGAGACAGCATGAGCAGGGGAGGGCCAGAGAGAGAGGGAGACACAGAGTCTGAAACAGGCTCCAGGTTCTGAGCTAGCTGTCAGCACAGAGCCTGATGCAGGGCTCGAACCCACGAACCGCGAGATCATGACCTGAGCTGAAGCCAGAGGCTTAACCGACTGAGCCACCCAGGTGCCCCTTGAACTCTAACCCCTATTCTTTTTTTCCTTTAAATGTTTTTTTTTTTACTTTTGAGAGAGAGAGCTTGCAGGAGAGGCAGAGAGAGGGGGATGGAGGATCCGAAATGGGCTCTGCGCTGACAGCAGAAAGCCCAATGTGAGGCTTGAACCAATAAACTGAGAGATCATGACCTGAGCTAAAGTCAGAGGCTTAACTGACTGAGCCACCCAGGTGCTCCTCTGAGCCCTATTCTTTTCAAAAAAAAATTTTTTTTATGTTTATTTATTATTGATACAGAGAGAAACAGAGCAAGAGAGGGGGAGGGGCAGCAAGAGAGAGGGAGGCCCCAAATCTGAAGCAGGCTCCAGGCTCCGAGCTGTCAGCACAGAGCCCGATGCGGGCCTCAAACCCACAAACCATGAGATCATTACCTGAGCTGAAGTCGGAGGCTTAACGGACTGAGCCACCCAGGTGCCCCTCTGAGCCCAATTCTTAAAGAGTTCTATATATCTGCAAAATGTCTTAAACTTAGTAAAAAAAGACAAACTAAAAAAAAAATCCTTATTTTCAATTCAAAACAAAGCTGGAAAGTAAAACTAAAAAATCTTCAAAATCCTTACGTAAGTCATCTCCATTTGAGAAATATTTTTAAAAGAAGGTCAGAAAGACAAGACTTAGAATCAGTTGATCACCAGGTTTTCTCCAGCTTTATAAGCTAATGCTTCTACTCTCCTATTTTTTTTTTTTTAAGAAGCTGTATACCCAACATAGGGCTTGAACTAACAACTCTGAGATCAAGAGTCACATGTTCTACCCACTGAGCCAACCAGGTGCCACTATTTCATATTCTCAAAATTCAACCTCTAGGGGCGCCTTCATCGCTCAGTTGATTAAGCCTCTGACTTTTTTTTAAAAAATATTTATTTATTTTTGAGAGAGAGAGAGGGAGAGAGAGAGAGGCAGACTGCAAGTGGGGGAGGGGCAGAAAGAGAGGGAGACACAATCTAGAAGCAGGCTCCAGGCTCCGAGCTGTCAGCATAGAGCCCGATGTGGGGCCCAAACCCACGGCCTGTGAGATCATGACCTAAGCTAAAGTTGGTTGCTCAACCGACTGAGCCACCCAGGCACCCCAAGCCTCTGACTTCTGATCAGGTCATGATCCTACCTGTTGTGAGTTCGAGCCCCACATGGGGCTCTCTGCTGTTAGCCTGTCTCTTGCTTCAGATTTTCTCCCCTCCTGCCCCTCCCCCCTCTTAAAACTAAATAAATATTTTTAAAAAGTCAACCTTATTTTTTTTCGGGGCTGCTAGGTCGGTACATGTCAAGTCTCACCCATAGCGAGGAGGGCTCAGCTTGAATGTGGAAGGCCCTCACGTACTTTGTAGCTCTTCCCAGTGTGAGAGTGAGCGTGCTGAATGTCTTCCTGAAGTCACATCACAGAGAACACGAGAGACCCCCGTTGGTCGCCTACCGCCATCTCCATATCAGGTCCAAGCCCTTTCCCTAGGGATATGGTAATCATACTCTCTGTTCCATAACTCTCATATGAATCCACTTCTGACCTGCGATGAAAATGAATCAAGAGAACCTGGACCATCGGCCAGTGGGGACCACAGCCCTGGTTCAGACCGTGACTCTGCACACAGATGAGAAAAGTATCTGGGACCTTAAGCTCACCTTCCTTACTTGTATCAAATGATGACCAGGATACTGATCCTTCATTCCTTTGCTTATGGCAGGAGATGGCTTAAAGAAATAACTTAGATTGGTACACACACACACACACACACACACACACACACACACAAGATTCAACCTCTAAATCTCTGGATACAATATGGCAGTCTCCCTCCTGCCCCCCTCTCCCATCACCATTTACACAGAGCTCCTGCCATGTGTAATTCCTTTCCCTGCCCTTGAAGAGCTTAAGACTTAAGCAGTCATCCCACATCCGAGGCATGTCAGTGCCTCAGGGCCTTTGCACCTGCCATCCCCTTTTGCCTCAAAATTCATCTTTCTACATGGTTTATGCCCTCATTGACTTTAGATTTCTGTTCAGTTGACATCTCCTTAGTGAAATTTTGCTTGAATATTCTAAAAATTACATTTTTACCTTCTGTTCTTTCATTTGCTATTCTATCTGCCTTGTTTTTCTCCGTGGGATGGAGAAGTATCTGGCATAGTCTATATTTCAGTCTGTCTGTCTATCTATCTATCTATCTATCTATCTATCATCTATAGTATATTTAATTTTTTTCTATCTCATCCAACTAGAATGTATACTTTGGGAGCAGAGAGACCTTGTATCACTCCTTCTTAAAATGGAGTCTGGTACTTACTAGATGGCTAATGAGCTCCAGGTAGTAGCTGACTTGCTGTCAGTCACATAACTTTTAAGTGGTGGAGTCAAAGCCAAATTCAGGCCATCTTGCTCCAGCTCTTAGCCATGGACCCCACCTGCTTCTGCTGCCATGTGGTGTATAATTCACAGGTGTGTGGGTGTTATTACCTATATGCTGTGGATTCACTGCTTGTGGGAAGAATGAAGCCATGCGTAGGTCCAGACATCCATGTTGCCCTTGGCCTGGGAAAATTATATTTCATCAAACAGGAAATAAGGATGTTGAGAATACCTACCTGGGTGTGTTGCAATGTTGGAATAGTTTTTATTTGGTTTTGGTTTTGGTTTTTGGTTTGAAGCATTCTAAGTATTAAAGTGACCAGACTGCTCACAATAGGGAAGGAAAATGGTACCTTCACAGATAGGCCATGGGCCAAGGGGCTAAGAGCTGTGTGGGACACCTATGAAATGGTAGCTCTTGAGGTTGATGATAGGAGTCTTTTTAGGAAAGAAGATGAAAAGGAGCGTGCTACAGCAAGGTCAGAATTTGAGTCAACACTTGGAACTTTTCTTATGTACTTTCGGTGCTTATCTGGCTGGTTCTCTTATGTTTATGTACCTTAAAAAAAAACCTTTTTATTTTGAAATAATTTGAAACTTACAGAAAAGTTGCATGAATAGTTACAGAGAACTTTGATATGATTTTTACCTAAATTTATTAGTTTTTCATATTTTGACAACTTTTCTGTATCATTCTTTTATATATATATACTATAACATTTTTTCCCTGAACCATTTGAGAGTGGGTTTTATGCAATATGGCCCTTTGTCTCTTAATACTCTGGTGCATATTTCCTAAGAACAAAAATATTATCTTAGACAATTCTCCCAACAGTGCCCACCCATTGTGGCATTTCCCCTCTCCAGTATAAGATCCCAGGCCAGGATCCTGTATCGCATTTTCTTGTCCTCTTTCTGTTTCCTTAAACTAAAGTGAACTAAACTTAATTGAAATAGTTCCTCAGCCTTTTTTGTCATTAACGGCATTGACATTCTTAAAGCATACAGGCCAGTTGTTTTATAGAATGTTTATCTATTTGTTTTTCCTGATGTTTCCTCTCGACTAGATTCAGGCTATGCATTCTGAGCTGGAATGTGATATAAATCATGTATGTTCTTTTCAGGGAAGTACACCCCAAGATCCACAATGATCATCTGCTTCTTACTGGTGATGTCATTTGATCAAGGTGTTGCCTGGTTTCTACATGGTATAGTTACTATTTTCCCCTTTGCCACCGATAAACAAGCTATGAGGAGTCATTCTGAGACTATGCAATATCCTGTTCTGCTTGTGCTTCCCCAGCAAGACTTAGTATTGACTCATGATCCTTGCCCAAGCCAACTTTCGTCATAGTGGCTGCAAAACGGTGATTTTCTAATTCCAACACCCCCTCCACTTTTATCATTTGGCATTCAGCTACAAAGAAGAACCCTCCTTTCTCCTTATTCATTCACCCATTCATTCGTCCATCTATTTACTATCAATATGGTCCTTTGTTTTATTCAGTAAGTTATAATCCATTTCTATCCTTACTTATTTGACTATTTATTTGAGAGAGAAAGCAAGCTGGGGGAGTGGGGTGAGAGAGAGAGAGAGGAAGAGAATCCTAAGCGGGACCCAACCCGAGGACCCGGGATCATGATCTGAGCCAGAATCAAGAGTTGGCACTCAACTGACTGAGCCACCCAGGCACCCAATCCTTACTTTTTTAAAGGTGCTCAAATCGTACCATTTTTGACCTTAAGAAGCCCCTTTAATCTGGCTCCTATGTCCTTTTGGCATGATTTTTTTCTTAAGCACTGTCTTTGTTCCTGGCACAACAAAAATGTTCCAGGCTTATCTTGTGCTGTCTCTGCTCCACTTGGAATCAGCCATGTCTTCAAGAAACCCTAATTCCTTATAGTGGAGGATGGCATTTTTATGGACTCCTAAAACTTAAACTAATATCCTTTTGGATTTCCCAATCCATCTTAACTGTGCTAAGGGAAACAAAGGGCCAGAGCTTTATAGAGGGGAGTGATATTTCCCTGGAAGATATCACAGGGGCAGCAGAGAAAATGGATTGATAACCAAGGATGGTAGGTGGGGAGTGAGGAACAGAGTTGTGGTGCTTCATTCTTTCTCTCTCTCTCTCTCTTTCTCTTTCTCTCTCTAAGAGATTCTTTAATGTTAAGTGGAGTACCTTGTTGGGTTTTGTACAAAGAAGGCAACGCCTGGTTTAGCACTGTCATTACAATTTCATAGAATAATCCGTCTTGGAGTTGAAAGGCTTGCGTAAGTACTCGCTTGATACAACCGTGGCCTTTAGGCAGATTTTTTACCCTGAATTTTGTAAATAAGGCAGCCGAGGCTGAGCAAAGCTAAGGTTCTTGACAAAGTCACAAGAGTGTCTCTTAAACAGAAGATGTAGTTTATTCTGAAAAGGAATTCCATTTGTCTGTGCAAGTAACCATCTCTTTAATGTTATCCCCCCAAAGCAGTAATTCTCTGCTCTCTTTTCTAGACTGATGTTTTGTCAGTCGTTGAGATCCAGTTTCCACATGTTAAGAGGCATCCAGTGGTCTGATGGCCTAGTTTTGAAAAATTCCTGAAGTTCATTTTTAGCAACTTCTCTGGTGCCAACATAATTAGCCTGCACATTTCCTTAGTTTGTAGCATGTTATTTTTAGTTTTTTTTCTTAAAACCACATACGTTTTAAAGTCGGATGAGAGATTTAAGTATTTTTACATCAACCAAAGGTGTTTTGGTGCCGTTCCAGCCTTCTGCTAAAGAAGATAGACTTGAGGGCTGTATATACCAGGCATTGATTCTGGAATTTCTTTGGGGGAAGATTTTAAACCACATAGTCAATTTCTTTAATATATGAGGGTTGCTGAAGGCTGTTTCTTCTTGAATAAGCTTTGGTAGTTTTCGTCTTCCAAAAAAATGGCCCATTTTCATCTAAGTTGCAGGATTTACGGATATAAACTTGCTTTCTAATTATCCTTTTATTAGCTGTGGAATCTGTAGTATTCTTACCTCTCATTCATGATACTGATGATTTGTGTCTTCTCTCTTTTTTCTTGTTCAGTTTATTTAGAGGTTTATTGCTATTGATCTTCTTAAAGAACCAGCTTTAGTGTTCCTGAGTTTCTTCATTGTTTTTCTACCTAATTGATTTCTGCTCTAATCTTTACCCAGGTGAATTTTCCAGATTGGCCATATTCAGTGCACACTGTCACATACTGATACTGAAAGAGTAGCATGTCCTGAGGACAACGAAAGCTTTGCTTACTGCAAAACTATAGTCATCAAGTGTGGTCTACAGTATAGACATATAGACCAGATTAGTAGATTGAGAATCCAGAAATAAGCCCTCACATTTCCAGTCAATTGATTTTCAACAAGGATGTCAAGACAGTTCATTGGGGGAAAGAATAGTCTTCTCAACAAATGGTGCTGGGACAACTGGATATCCATGTGCAAAAGAATGCAGTTGAACCCCTTTATCACATTGTACACAAAAATTAACTCATAATGAATTATAGATCTAAATATAAGAGCTAAAACTATAACATTCTTGGAAGAAAATAGAGGAGTAAATGTTAGGGAGCTTGGGTTAGGCAAAGCCTCTTTACATATGTTACCAAAAGCACAAGCAACCAAAGGGGAAAAATAGATACATTGGACTTCATTGAAATGTAAAACTTACGCTTCATAGGACACCATCCAGAATGTGAAAAGACAGTGTATAGAATGGAAGAACATATCCTCAAGTTATATATCTGATAAGGGACTTCTATCTAAAATTGATGAAGACCTCTTACAACTCAATAATAAAAGACAAATTACCAATTTAAAAAATGTACCAGGGATCTTGAATAGACATTTCCCCAAAGAAGATAACACATATGGCCAATAAACTCATGACAAGTTGCCCAACATTGTTAGTCATCAGGGAAATCAAAGCCACAATGAAATATCACTTTGTACCCACTGAGATGCTTATAACACAAAAGAGGAATAGCATGTGTTGGTGAGGATGTAAAGAAACTGAAATTCTCATACACTGCTCATGGAACTGTAAACTTGTGCAGCCACTTTGGAAAATAGTCTGGCAGTTCCTCAGAGGTTAAATATAGAGTTATTATGCTCTCAGCATGGATCCACTGCGTTGGTGAGGTCTGAGAGACTGACCTTAAGCCCAAATAAATGCCTTTGCTTTTGCAACTGTGAAAAAAAAATATATATATATAGAGTTATTGTATGACCCGGGAATTCCACTCCCAGGAATATACCTAAGAGAAATAAAAACATACATCCACACAAAAACATGTACACAAATGTTCATGGCAGCATTATTCATAATAGCCTCAAACTGGAAACAATCCAAATATTCATTGGATTAGAACTTGGATTAGATATATGTCTATGAGGAGATTTATGATAGTAATTGGCTCACCTGGTTATGAAGGTTGGCCAAGTTCTACAATCTGCCATCCACAAGCGGGAGAGCCAGAAAAGCCATTGGTATAACTCATTCTGAGTCCAAAGGCCTGAGAACTAGGGAGCCACTGATGTAACTCCTAGCAGGAGGCTGAAGGCCCAAGAACCAGGAGCTCTGAGTTGATTCTAAAATCCATATCGACTTGTGGCTGTGTGGCTCAGGTCATGATCTCACGGCTCGTGAGTTCAAGCCCCACATTGGGCTCCGTCCTGACAGCTCAGAGCCTGGAGCCTGCTTCGGATTCTGTGTCTTGTTCTCTCTCTGCCTGTCCCCCACTTGCTTGCTTGCTCACTCTCTCTCAAAAATAAAAAATAATTAAATTTAATAAACTGGTGTTGCTCTAAAAAATATACAATAAAAACCATATGGAAATGCAATTGATCAGAATAGCCAAAACCAACTTTAGTGTTTTCGTGTTTTTTTTTTTTTTTGAGACAGAGAGAGACAATGCAAGCAGGGGAGAGTCAGAAAGAGAGGGAGATACAGAATCTGAAGCAGGCTCCAGGCTCTGAGCTGTCAGCACAGAGCCTGACGCGGGGCTCGAACTCACAAACTGTGAGATCATGACCTGAACTGAAGTCGGATGTTTAACCCACTGAGCCACCCACGTGCCCCAAAACCAACTTTAAAAAAGAAAAATGTTGTAGTACTGATACTACCTGATTTTGAGACTTAAATAAGGTTACAGTAATCAAGACAGAGTGGCATTAGCACGGTGATGGACAAATAGATCAATGGAACAGAAATGGGTCCAGAAAGAGATCCACACATATATGTTAAACTGATTTTTAACAACTGTGCAAAGGCAATTCAGCGGAGAAAGATATAGTCTTTTCAACAAATGGTGGTGGAATGGTTGACTGTTTTAAGTGAAATTAGTTAAATATCTATGCTCTGAAATGAAAACTGGAAACCTCATGTGCTTTTAGTAAAAAAAAAAAAAATAGACAGTTCTCGGTCTAGCCATTTTGGAGAATATCTGGCAGTTTTTAGTTGAATTAAACATCTCTTAAAAATTAGTTCCTAGGAAATCCTAGAGAAAATCCCTGTTTCCTCAGGCCCATACTAAATGTCCATTACTAGGTTAAAGCATATATAAAAAAGTAGTGTGTGCATATGATGGAATGCTGCACAGATATCAGCAAAAATGTACGTATTTTTAAAAAAGTACGTATTTAAATGTAGAACCATTACATATTTAAAACAGTAATGAATATGAATGGGATGAGAATTATGGCATAAATTATATAAATTAAAAAGGTAGAGTAAAACACTATTTTTCAAGCATACACAGGTTTGTCATGTATTAGAGTGGATCTGTCCGACACAAAAGGAGAAGACAGAAAGGGGTGGGTGCTGAAGTAATAACCCATACTAAAATATGAAGAGACACCTTTGTAGACCCAGGATTAACTTAAAAGTGAATGGAGCTGAGAAAAACAGCCACAGTGAGCACAGACAACTTTTTCCAGAAAGAAGCTGAAAAGTAGGCAGCTTGATGAGGATGTGGGGCAAAGAGGGAGAAAGTTAGAGGTGGGACATAGAGGAGGAGCATGTCTGGATGCTAATGGGAACAGTTTGGTAGAGAGGAGAGAGGAGGGGGTTGGCACCTGAACTCATAAAGGGGACTTAGTGTTTGAAATGGTGAGAGGCGAGAGAATGGTCTGTGATGGGAAGAGGGTGAATTCCTCCAGCTCACAAGGGACTTGGAGTGGGGGAAAGCTGAGGGTATGATCGTGTGTTTTGGGGGAATCCATAGACTTGGAGATGGATGATGAGGGGAGAAGAAATGAAATTGTTTTGGCAAGTGGGAAAGGAGTCCTCCAGATGAATTGGAAGATCATTGGACATTGCTGAAATGCCCATTGGAGGTCTGTGTTTCAGAATTGCAGAGTGTGTGTTATAGGAGGAAGGCTCCAAGCAGTAGTGAAAGGGAGGAGCGATATGGGAGGGAGAAACTCCAGCAAGTGCTGTTATAGAGGTCGCAGGCCACTGGACCAGCACAAACTGGGGAGGGGACCACACAGGGGGAAGTGAGTGTTATATGGGGGTTGCAGGACAGGCAAGGAGATTTGGAGAAAAGGCTGGACAAAAACAGGTGAAGGGAAGGTGTTTGAGGCAGAGGATGGTCACAGAGTTTGAGAGATACAGATAGGGTAGCAGAGAGGAGATCTTCTCTAGGAACAAGGTGGTTCCTAGCCCAGGAGGAGAGCCCTGCTGGGTGGGAAGGTGGCCTCGGAGCCCTCCCCTACCTCACATGCACAACCCTGCTCCAGGCACTTCCCAACCCTACTGATGTCCTAGAAGGAGGGCTGGGGCAACTCTCTACCCACCCTCAGGGCACCAGGGTAAAACAAGGGTACCACAAGGGCTCTGGAGCCTGTACAAAGGAGAGGCATTCTGGTCTGACTCACTTCTACTCAACTTCAATTCAGCATAAAGGTCTTCTGCTCCGGGTGCCAATGCCCTGTTCTCAGACCAGGAATCAGAGCAGCAAAGCACCAGCAAGGGCTTTGGTGGACAGGAGGGCCTGGATGGACCCCAGTTCTGTACAAGCCTTAGTACTAGGAATAAGTTGGAGAACCCAATGCAAAATGAGATGATACCTCCCTGACATTGGATTAATTTCTTTAGCATAAACAAAAGCTATAATGTTTAAGAAGGATGGCTTGGTTTGGTATATTCTTAAAAAAATTTTTTAGTGCTTATTTACTTTCGAGCGAGAAAGAGCAGAAGCGGGGGAGAAGCAGAGAGAAAGGGAGACACAGAACCCAGAGCAGGCTTCAGGCTCTGAGCTGTTATCACAGAGCCCAACAAGGGGCTTGAACTCATGAACCACAAGATCATGATTTGAGCCAAAATTGGATATTCAACTGACTGACCCACCCACATGCCCCTGGTTTGGTTTATTCTAATGCAGTGTTTCTCAAAGTGTGGTCCCTGGACCAGCAGCACCAGCACTCCTTGGGGACTGGTTAGCAGTGCTGACTCTCAGGGCACCTAGAGGAACGAAACTTCTGGGGACGGGCTCAACCATCTCTACTAAGTCCTGGAGGTGATTCTAATGTATGCTCAAGTTGTAAGGGAATTTCCACTCCCATTTCCAAACATCTGCCTCTCCTAAACCATCCTGCTGCTGGGCCCAGGGGCAGGATGTGCAAGTGAAATAAAATGAACGGCTAATGTGGAGACCTGGCGAGGAGCTTCCTCATTTTCACCACACAGGAGTCTGGAGACCAGCTTTGGAGAGCCCCTGTGCCGAGGTCAGGACCATGGGTGATTTTGAAAGAACATAACTCAGATGGCCTTGACTTTACAGGGATGAGGTCATCATAGCTGGTTTCCCTGCCTACCAGAGAGTCTAGGGACCTCTGAAGAGTTATAAGACAACTTAAGAAAGTATCAGGAGCACTTAAAGAGATTCAGGTAGGGTACCAAACAAACAAACAAAAACCAAAACACTTTCTGGAACTAAAGAAACATTATTTCAACAAAAAAGTCAGTATATGTGTCGAAAGAGAAAAGTCTGGTCACTTCTGAGTCTTCAGTTAGTGCCTTGGAAGAACAAGTGGAAAAAATATTTCAAAGCATGGAGCAAATAATATGAAGAGATGGAAATAGCGAGGAAAACATGGAAATAGTGAGGAAAACATGAGACTTGGAGACTAGATCCAATAGTCCTAACATTCAAATATATTAGCTCCAAAAGAATGAAAAGGCATAGATGGAGGAGAGGCAACAATTTAAAAATAGAAGAATATTTCAGTGACTTGAAAGAAAGATTCTGAGCTTGTAGACCAAAAGAGCACAGGAAGACACACACACACACACACACACACACACACACACACACACAAAGAAAAAAGAAAAAAGAAAAGAAAGAAAAGACAGACATCTAAGCATGAAACTCCTGAATTCCAAGATTAAAGAAAAACATTTCAAGTTTCAAGACAGAAAGAGCAAATTCTGTACAAAGGGAAAAGAATCCAGTTGACTCTTCATCTGCAGCACTGGAAGCTAACATGGGAACAGTGAGAGAAAAGGACGGTTGCCCAGGGACTCATTCCCGGCTGGAAAGCTTTCACCTGTCAGTGCAAAAGAAAGACATTTGGAGCCATAGAGGATTCAAAGAGTATATCAATCTCCTATCTCACCTGAGGAAAATATTCAAGAAAAAATTTGGTTAGGGAATAGAGAAGTCAAGGTAGAGGAAGATGAGGGAGAGAAAAAACCCTGCAGTGAGCAAGAAAGTTGGCAAAATATCATACTGTTAAATGTTTATGGAGCTTGATAGACACCTAATTATATCTAGGACCATAGTGCTATCTCAGCCAAACATAGGAATTGGAAGCCAAATAAGAAAAATCAGTAAAAGTATTCTAAAGGTCTCTCTTACTAGGGTAGAAAATAAAGCATCTGGCAGGAAATAACACATCTTCGTGGTAGAAACCATTGGTATATTAAAAATGATGGTATAGAAGTAGGTATTGGATCATTAGTGCTGGGAAGGAAGGTAACCATCAAAGGAATAGAAAGGTTTAGTAGAACTTCCAAGATCACAAGGGAGTAGGGGAGGGGAATGGATAGCAGCAACTTGCTATGGAATGATTAAAGAACATACAAGATGATATAAGAAATGAAACCAAGGGGTATCTAGATAGATCAGTCGATTAAGACTGCAACTCTAGGTTTTGGCTCAGGTCATGATCTTAAAGTTTCGTGGGTTCAAGCCCTGTGTCGGGCACTGTACAGTGTGGAGCCTGCTTGGGATTCTCTCTCTCCCACTCTCTTTCTAAAATAAATAAATAAGTAAATAAATAAATAAATAAATAAATAAGCATTTAAAAAACTCAAGCTATTATTAAAAATTTTAAATTAAATTAAATTTAAAAAGCAAAAAAAAGAGAGAGAGATCCTCTCCTTATAGTAACAACAAGTCTGGCTTCTGGAATGGTTCTGAACATGAATATCTTGACCTTCTGAACCCATACAGTCAGGACACTCTTCATTGTCAGGCCCACTTTATAGCAGTGGATACTGTGGTTCATGAAGTTAAAATAGTTGTGTAAGGTCTGTATGGGCAGTTCCTCTCCTGGGTCTTGGAGGGACAGAAGCTCTGCTCTGTGCCCTCTCCAAATGTGCCAGAGGTTGCTGGGAGGAGAATGGTTAAGGGGTGTGGAAATGTGAGCTGAGGAAGGGATAGAGGTGGAAGGGAAGGCGAGGTTGGGTTTTGGGGAGGGCCGAGGCACTGGAAAGATGAGGCAGGATGCCATCCAAGACCCTCAGCCTCTCCCAGCACAAAGTCCTGCTGCTGTAGACACAGCTCTTCATTCGTGCTTGTCAAATGTGGACCTTCAACAAAAAATGAAGGAAGGAATAAGCAAATGAATGAATAAAAAGAGACACAAACTTTATTATTGTATTGAAAGCAGTACAAAGAAAGAGCCAAACCTTTCTGAGACCTTGGTGGCCCTCATTTCTCAAAGTCACCCTACATTCACCAAATCTATCCTTCAAGTATCCCCAAGTCTGGACAGTCATGAGGTAGGAGGGGGCTCTGTGCCCAATCTGTGGGGCGGGCAGCTCAAGAGTCACCACCACTGTGAGTCTGCGCTTAGCAGTTCTACAGATCCTCAGATCTCAGTCTCTGGAATTCTCTGGTGGGGTCATGCCTGCCAGGCCCTCTTGACTTGGAGCTAGATCTAGGCTTGTAGGGAGAGGAGCCCTGGTCCGAGGCTTTGTAGGCAGAGAAGGACTTGGTGGTGTCCCTGGGGCAGTGACAGTTCTCTGTCTTCTAGGTGTGGCAGGACCAAGATCGAGGTGTCACCAGCCCCCAGAAGGTTGTCTGTGACAGAGAAAGGTGAGTTATGCCTGAGTTCCCTCCTGTCCCCACCCTACACATCCAAGACATGGGAGCCCCTCACCCCCAAACCAGGCCTAGTCCTTGACCATGGCTGTTGAACTGGGCAAGAACAGGGGGCTGGCTGTTGGAGAGGGGAGGTGTGTCCTTGTGGATGCGGAGCAGAGTGGGGGTCGTGGTCCCTTACCTGAGGTAGGGGGCAGTGTCGCCGTGCATACCATTCCTGGCAGTACAGGCTGACCTGGATGCCTTGGCCCAGAAAGAGCAAGGTCCACATTAGCACATTCCACGCTGGGCCTGTGTGCTGGTCATGCATCATGAAGTTTAGCAGCCCTGATGCAGAAGGAAAGGTTGTTACCCCAATTTAAGGTACCTGTGCCTTGTCTCCCTGGCTGTGCACCCCCCCATCCCAGGGCACCGGGAAGAGATGGAACAGGAAGACATCTTTGAGGATGATCTTGAACCCAGCTCCAGCAACCCATGGAGGTCTCAGGTGGCTCATGGAAAACCAGGATTCCTCAGTTTACACATCAATATCCTGGATCTCATACTAAACCTCCCGGCCTCATGCCAGTTTTCTCTCTTTTGTCTCCTACATGTGCCCCACTCAGCACATGATTCCAGTCAAGCCAGGAATCTTCTCTCACATCCCCCAGGATACCTCCTGCTGCTTCCCTCCCTGCTCCCAAGTTCCCCCCCACCCCAACTTTCATGCTGCTGCCCAGAAGGGTACATGGCTTCCCCTGCCAGTCTAGAATCTTCAGGAGCAGGACTTCTGCCCTCCTCCCTCTGAATGACATCCCCTCCAGTGGCACACAGAGGCCAAGCTCACCTCCAATGACAAGGAAGAGCATCAGCATGACGGGGTAGAAGAATCCCAGGACAAAGCAGAAGATATACTCATGGACCACGGCAGAAACCAGGAACACACCCAACATGGCTGCCCCTCGGGCCCGGCCACCAAGAAGCTGGCAAGGGTTGGAAGAGAAGGGTGGAATGAGTCTCTCTAAGACTCTGCCACAAAGAGTCCCCTCCTAAGGAAACCAGAAAGTATACAGCACTATGGAAAGAATATGGGATTTGGGGTCTGAAGGGCTTATATGTCTTAAGTTCTTTGGGCCTTACATGCAAATTTTAAAAGGGGATATCATAATACTTCTCAGGATTACAGTGCAGATTATGTATGTGAAAAGTCTTGGTAACTGAGAATTGCTATATGCATGTTCCTTACAAGGCTGAGGAGAGAAATGCTCTGTGGAGGCATGTAGTTAAGGGTAAGGAGGGAAGGAAGTTAGACCACAAGAAGGGTTTTCTGCCCACTGGTTCGGGTAGAAGGGAGAAGATGGAAGTCAAGGTGGCCTCTAGGTCTGGAAAAGGCGGGTGATGCAGAGGAAGGGAAGGAGAATGTCTTGGAGAGGCTCCATTAACTGTGAGAGCTGAGGGGGGTCTGCAGAGCCCATACCCACAGCCCATCTTGATAGACGTAGCTGTACAGCCAGTCATGGACCACCACGTTCCAGGTGCGGTAGTAGTTGGAGAAGGACGTGGAGTTCCACCAGTCCTGGGGAAGAGTGAGGTCAGGGTTAAGGGAAGGAGATGGGCATAAGGGCTTTGACTCTTCCCAGCCCCCAGTGGTGCCCCCTTTCTCCCTGCACCCTATTCCAATGTTCTTGTACAAGGGGCTGGCCCCTGGCTGAAGAGGGACACGAAGCACTCTTCCAGCAGTCTCTTCAGGCCCTCACTCCCTCCTTTACCCCTCTCAGAAGATGGTTCCAGTATACCATGCACACAGAAGCAGTTAGCCCTGGCTAGTCAAGAGGTGGACAGGTAGCATTAGAACCATACCCACAGGAGCCCATTTCTCACGTGAGCGCTTAACAATACAGCTAAGGTGACACCCAATGGAGCCACCATCCCTCCAGGATTGTTCCCCAGACCTCCCTGCACCCAGGTCCCAAGTGGCCAGGTCCAGGCCCCACCCGATAGAACATTCTGTCTCCAAACCGTAGCATCTCTGCGAAGGCGTTGAGCCAGCAGTGGAGGAAGGCAAAGAAGATGAGCAGCAGCATGAAGATGCCTGGTGAGTGGGGACAAGGGTGGCAGGTCAGGCTGGCCCACCTGGCTCCCCTGGGAAGCTCTGCGGGACCCTCATCAGCAACCAGGGGCCCAATTTGTTCTGGCCATTTATTTGTCACTCACTAATTCATGCATTCATTAATCCATCCATCTGCTCATGAACTCCAAGCCAGATGTTGGAGATGCACAGATGACTCTCAAAGCCCCTGGCCATTGGCAGTTCACAGAGTGAGAGAGAGACAGAGAGAGAGAGACAGAGAGACAGAGGCAGTGAAAGGGAGAGAGACATGTCCAACCATGCATCAAGGTCAAGTGTGATGGGAACTAAGTACAGTGGCCATTGAGATGGTTGGGAGTGCAGAGCAAGGGGTGGGTCATGGTGATTGATGGCTGAAACTAACAGGCTTCCTAGAGGAGGTATCTCAGTCATGGGACTCCAAACATGGACTAGATTTCACAGCCAGAAAACGGGAAAAGGGCATTCCAAGCTGAGACACCAGTATGAGCAAAGGCCCGGAGGCCTTTCATAAGTGCATGTCTTTCAAGGAATGGCTGAGCTTGTGGCAGCGTGAGAAGATAGGCTAGGCTTTCCAGGAAGGGGCCTTGAATGCCAGGCCCAGGGGGTCAAGTCTCATCTGGAGATGCCAGCAATTGGGAATCACTGGAGTTTTTGAAGCAGAGTAGGAAATGATTAACCTGTAGGAGGGAAGTTCATCTGGGAAGCAGTGTCAGGAGAAGGTGGGAGAGGAAAGACTGAGGGGGAAGGCAGACAGGCGAGGAGGCCAATGTAGAAAGAGGGAGTGGAGTAGCCATCTGAATGAACTGAGACCCTGGCAATGAATAATGGGAGGAGGGGACACATGTGGGAGAGGTTCCGATGCAGGAGGTGTTGAATCTGACTGAAGGGGAGGAGCAATGGGAGGGTGGAGCCCCCTGCTAAGCCTTCCCAGGGTGCAGCCCTCCCCAGCCCTGCCTTCAGTGGGCCTACCTGGTAATGTGGCATGCATGATAGACAGCACCAGAGCCCGGGTACTGAAGGGCTCCCGGCTCATGTTAGCAAAGACGGGAACACAGAGGCGGCCCAGAATGAAGCAGGCATAGAGTATGCAGCCCAGAGCCTGGGGGGAGGTTGGTGGGGGACACATAAACTTTGACAGGGGTCACTAGCAGCTGCCCCCTCAACTCTGGAATTGGATTCTGGCCCAGCACCTGCCTCCTCTTCCCTTAGCCCCACCCTCTGACCTCCTCCCCTGGTCTCCCCCACCTCACTCCCAGAAAAGCCCCCTCAGTCACCACAAGGCATCCTTCTACCCCATCTTCTGACCTGGGCAAAGTTCTTGGCCACATAATTCCACCTGACATAGGGTGTCCTGCAGCAACAATGGGGACAATATGTTTTCAGTCTTTTTATCTTTGATCTTGTTCCATGCTCACTGGTACACAGGTTCTAGGGCCCTGTCTCTGAAGCTCCCTCAATTGCTTGGGCCTGGGAGGATTATCTGGGGAGGGAAGGGTCTAGAACACTTTGGACCTTCTATAATAGACAAGGCGAATGAATTTTTAGCTTGAATGTCAACTAAAGTGACCAACCATTGGGAGGTTGCTCCAGACCGACAGGTTTCCCAGGGTGCAGGATTTTCAGTGCTAAAGCTGGCATGTCCAGGACCAACCAGGACAGTTGGTCACCCGTATGTCACACCTTCGTGGGTTGTGCTTAGAGAAGGGGTAGTCTATCTGACACCTATTTCCTATTTATATTATGGGATGCTTCCTGAGAGAGTGGTCAGTGCCGGGGGTGAGGCAGAAGACCTCAGAGAGCAAAGTAGAAGGGCAGGGTCCCTAATGGGCCTGGGCATTTGGGAAAGAGGCAGAGGGTCTTACCTGGGGTATGTCTCCCTGTAGATTAGTGTGGGGCAGAAGAGGAAGTAGAGGTAGCTGGAGAAACTGGGGGCCCGCATGGCCTCACCTGGGGAGGAGGGAGAGGGCTTGGATCAGTGAAGTGGGGACGGAGAGAAGGCGGGGGGAATGGAGGCTAGGACTGGTGGGTGGAGGGCTGGATGGGGCAAAGGGGCGGGGTGGGGTGCTGACATTGGGTCTGGAGGTGCAGTTGGGAAGGTGAGAGAAGGCAGGAGCTGAAGCTGCCTTTTGATGCCCTTCTTTTGCTCCATCCCAGGCACCCTACTTTCTGGTGCAAGACATGCTGTGGCCAGAGTTTCATTTGGCACCTGTAAGCTCCACCACACATTCTTTCTCTCCTTCTGCTCTCACTGGCCCCCCTTTTAAAAATGATTTTATTTTTGAGTAATTTCTACACCCAACGTGGGACTCGAACCCATGACCCTGAGATCAAAAGTTGCATGTTCTGCCAACAGAGCCAGTCAGGCGCCCTTAGGATAAACATCCAGGGGATCTTTAGTCCAAAACCTTAACCACTCAGTCATTCTGGTGCCTCCTGACTTCCTAATATAAGACTGTCATACTCTGGGTCTTTCCAAGCTAAGCCTGGAAATTGGAAAGCATCAGAAGTCCTGGGCTACAGAGGTACCTTATCTCAGAGGTGGGACCTGAGGACGCCCAATGACTAAAGCCCACAGAGTCTAGTTGGAGACCAGAGTTCTGCCCTGGGGGCAACCCAAGCTTAGGAAGTCAGAGCTTGTATGAGGATACTGGTGTACCTGGCTTCATTCAAATAACCAAAATGACTGTGTTCATAGCAGCGCCAGGCAAAGACCTCACCTCTTCTGGCACAAAGGGTTCCAGGCACAGCCTCTCTCAAGAAGGAGTAGCTCTTCATCAGGAACCTGACCTGAGAAGGAATGGAAATGAGGTTAAGTTGCTGTGTGGCTTTCAGCAAATCATTTAACATCTCTGTGCACTTGTTTACCGAATAGAGGGGTCAGCAGATTGCAAAATCTGTACCCTCAAAGCTCGTACTTTATCTTTTTGTCGGATAGTCTTCTAGCCTAACACAGGTAGCTGCTGGGATGAATCAAGGGAAAAGAGGTACAGGAAAGGCCAGGGCGGAGCCTCCAACCATGGCGCCCTCAAATCCTGCCAGCTGGACTCCGCCCCTAGTAACTAGCTCCGCCCCCCACCAGTACAGTAGTATCAAGTCCCCTACCCTACGGAAGCCCCACCCCAGCCTCCCCTGCCCATCACCCCATCCATCACCTGCTCGAAGACTAGGATACAGCGGGAGGCAGGTGGGAGCTGATACTTCAGGGCCACGTGGATTGGGAGGACCCAGAGCACCGCGGTGTGGGCAGCCAGCAGCAAGCCGCCCAGGCCCACCCCCAGCAACCAGGCCCCTCCAGCCCGGGGCCTGGCCCACAGCCGCAGGGCCTGGTAGGGCACCAGCAGTGTAGACAGGAACATGGGAACCCACGTCATCAGCGCCAAGGGCAGTTGTCCAAAGCTGAAGATCAGTAGGTCAAATTCCAGCATTAGCCTTGAAGTAGAGAGGGAGAGACAAAGTAGACAAATGTGTGGCCCATCCTTGTCCCCTCCCTGTGCAACCAGAGCTCTTGGAAAATAAACTGAGGCATTTTGCCAGAGTTTGCAGCTCCCCATATCTGAAGGTGTTCAAAGTGGCACGTCTGTGGTCCCAAACTTCTAGCACAGGGCGTTGCTGGAGAAGACTCAATCATGGGCTGCACTTGCTTCCAAATGACCTTTAGAGCCCTCTGAATTTTATGGTGTTGCAGAAGGTCTCAGAACTTTGTATGCCGTGGGTATTAGAATATGAGGTTTTCAGAGTTTAACTTTGATTTTTGTTCGTATTGCTCTTTTGGAGTGTCTGTCGCTGGAGACGCGAGTTCTTGGAAAGCAGGTTGTTAGGTGTTTTATCTGCTAAGGATAAGAGTGTTTGGTTTGTGAGAGTGAGAAGTTGGGAACAACCTAAATGTCCCTTGGTAAAGGACCAAATGAACAAAAGGCTGGCCCCTCCAGACCACAGTCGTTAAGAACAGTGGGCTGACATGGAAAGATCTCTGAGATAGGAAGATAGGTTGTTAAGGAGTGAAAAGAAAACAATAAGTACGGTAAATGTCTTATTTATGTAAACCTTCTATGCACACCTTCTTGGTTCTGACAGACACGTGGGGGTGAATGCACAGCAAATGCTACAGAAGGAATCCCTCAAACGTGTGAAAACCCTTACCTCCGGTCTGGGGTTGAGGGAGTGGTCAGGAAGGACGGTCACTTTATACATATTTGAACTTTTTACTGAGATTTGATCCTTATACTACTTGTAGAATTCACAACAGTTTTACCAGAAGGAAATACTGTTGCTGAACCCGCAGATCTGTGATCTTCTTTTTACTGCTTCCTAAGCCCTACTTAGGGTGAGGTAGGGGACATGCAAATACAGACCCCTGGGGCTACAGAGCCCTGTGAGGCTCATTCCGAGTGGGGGGTGCTCTATGGGGGCGTTTGCATGCATGTCCATCTATAAGGTAGTGCCGCATAGACAGGGAGAGGGTCTAGCCCTCATCTCTCTGGCCCCCAGAGTGGGTATCTGGGAGGTGCTCCATGAAGGTTGCATGGATTGAATTTGGGAAGGCGTGTGAGAGAGTGGTGCAGTGTGAAGTGTGCCTGCACGTGTATCTGCCTTGGGGCACGTTTCCTACTGCAAAGTATTTGAGCAGAGGACAGAGTGTCCCCAGAGTGGCTGATCTGAAAGGTCAGAGCAAGGGCCATCCAAGGCTATGGAAGAAGCAGTCGAAGAGTGCATTTTAGGTGGAAATGCTGTTGGAAGCAATGTTGATGCGTGTCCAGTAATCAAAGGATCAAAGGAGCGCTTGTGCAGTCCTAGGCCAGGGGCAAGTGGGATACTAGGGACGGAGGGGGTCTGATCCGTGTGCCTATCTCAGGCAGGCGAGAGGCCTACCTGCCCTCATCAATGAAGTCGATGGCCAGGGTGCTGATGATGAAGATACACAAGCCGGCGATGAACATGTGGTAGATAGTGCGGAAATGCTGCACTTCCATCAGCTCGCTGTGGGGACAAGGGCCTGAATGTCAGTGCGGGAGGGTCCTCTAGGTCCTGTGGACAAGCTCTGCCACTGTACACGTTTGCGGTGGGCACTAGTGACTGTGAACTTCCAGCTAAGGGCTGGGCGGTGGCTGGGACCTCTCATCGTGGTACCCTTTCTTCCACAATCACGCCCTGGACAAATGGGGAAACTGAACTCTAGAACCCCTCTCCAAGTCTTCCTTCCAAACACCTAGAACCTGAGGATGAGAAATGAGGTGTCCTGGGCCCCTCGCTGAATCCCTTTCTTTTCCTCCCATTCCCTTCCCTTCATGTGGACTTACTCAAGCAGGGACTTTCGGATGATGAAAATTTTCTGCTTCCCCAGAGATGGCTCCCTGGCCCTGAATGAAGACAGTTGTTCTGGGTCAGGACCCAGAGGAAAGAAGGCCCTGGGCAGAGAGCAGGGCCTTGCAGAAGGTCAATACTTGGGAGACAATGGCAGTAGTAGAAGAAGGTCAGGGCGAGGGCCAGAGGGCAGGAGCAGGTGGAAGGTCAGGGTCAGGGCAGAACGAGGCCTCAAAGATGCAGGTCAGCATCGGACAGATAGAGGCGATAAGGGCAAAAGAGGGAAGGTTGAAGTAGGGGTCATGCCAGTGCTGGCAAAGGATGCGTGAGATGGTATTTAGGGCTCGTAATTCTTATGCTAGAGGAGCCTACTCCAGCCATGCCCCAGCCCCCAGGTCCTCAGACTCATACTTGTTTAAGGAATCTGGAGGGATGGAGGGCAGAGGTCTGCCTTGCGGTGGGTAGGCCTGGACGGCCTCCTGCATGGCCCGATCCAGCAGCTCCCGCAGCTGTCCCTGTGCTTGTTCCAGCAACTGTGTCTTCACCGCCTGCAGGGCAAAGCAGGGCAGGGCCCGCTGTCCCTCCACCCACGCAGCCAGCCATCCTCTTGTTCCCGTAGATCTACTGAGCTTCTCTCTGCACCAGGCACATTGCTAAGCGCTGGGGACCACAGCTCCTGCCCAGAGGTTCCCCAAAATTTATCTCTCTCTCTAGCTTCCCAGGGCAGCAGTGAGGACCAAGGAAAGACAATTCCAGTTCCAAGGCCTGGATCCCAACCACCTTGTCATCTCTGACCCTACTCCCTTCCCCCTGTCCCCGGCCTTCTCTCTCTCTCCTAACCTTTAGCCCCACTAACAGAAGACTGTTCACTGGCTGAGTCTTGGTCCCTGCCCTGCTGACCTGTATTTCAAACCCCTCCATCTTAGCCCTTAGCTCTATCCCAATCTGAAAGGTTTGAACCCAAGAACAAACTGTCTTTATCACCAGGCTGGTCCTTGTCCCTTCCTCCTTCCACTCCCAAGACCTGTCCATCTTGACTTCTAACCTCTGACCTCCCTCACCTCCATATGTCGGGTCCATTGCACCAAGTCCAGGCCTCTGTCCTTCTCAGTGTTTCCTAGGAGGAGGGGTCAGAGGACACACCCAAGGGGGAGGGGGAGTCAGGCTTCTGTCACCTTGTATAGAGCCAAAAACTTCCTCTTTTCAGGAAATGCTTTCTGCAAGTTCAGCAGCCTCCCTGCCCCCAACCAGTCGATACCTAGTATTACAGTGAGGCAATCCAAGGGGAAGTTCTTTTTGCTGGGGTGAGGCCACTGAGAGCCTGATGACATTACCCAGGGAGCAGGAAGCTACTCCACTCACCCTCTGGGGTGAAAGAGCCTGCAAGATATCCCTTTCACTTCCCTCTCCTGGCAGGGCAGCGAGGGACAGAGGCAGGGGTTGCCTCCCTTGTCCTCCCAAGAGGGTAGGAGCCTCCTCCCAACAATGCATCCCCACCTCCACCCCCCCACGCTCCCCCCCCCTAGCCCCTGAGCTTTCTGCACCCCCAGAGGGTGGCTCACCACCTCCGGAGCATTGGTCCTCTTGCTCTCCTCTCGGCCCTTCTCCCTTCCGCAATCGGGCTGCCCTGGGCTCCATGATGTGAGTCTCGACTGGGCAGTAGGAGGCTATTGAGTGTTCCCTCCCTTCCTTCACAGCCTGCCAAGCTCTTATCTCACTCAGCTCATCTGACAGCTCCAAAGACTAAAGTCCTTTCCCGGAGGAGGGGACCTCCAGGAGCACAATAGGTTATCAGGTCTAGAGGGTAACGCTTCTGGGCTACAGGCTCCGCTCTGCTGACTGTCCCAGGGATGGTTGCAACACCCTGACAGCCCTACCGCCTCCCAGATGTCCAGCTGAGCAAGCTCTCCCTCCCACAGGAACCGTGGCTGTGCACTATGCCCCCAGATACGTTCATGGGGAGGGGGACTTTGCCTCTTTAAGGCTTATCACCTAGCATGACTTGCCTGCTGATCTCTTTCCCAGCAGCCTGAAGGATCTTTAGGTATCAGTGCACTGGACTCCCTGAGACCGTGAGATAAGGTGTGTGAAAGAATCTTGTCAACTCAAAAGCATTGTATGCAAGTGATTCATGTTCTGAAATGATTCATGATCTGTACATTAGGGGGTGCTCTGGCCCCTCCAGGAGGTGCTGGGTGCCAGGGCCCCTAAATTGGTTTTTCCTTCCACCTGCTTGGATTAGCATGTGGGCGGAAAGGAGGCAAAATAAACATTCATTCAGCACCTAGGGAACACCAGGTATTATCAGAGATCACTACAGAAGCAGAATGAGATTAAAATCCTCCCTCTGTCATTTACCAGCTATGTGACTTCAGGCAAATGACCCAAATACTTTAAGCCACAGTTTCCTCCTCCAAAAAACAGGGCAAAAGTCCCTACCTCACAAAGTTAGTGTAAACTCAAAATGAGGTAGTGCAGGTAAAAACACATGGTCCGGGGCTGGCCCATGGGAGGGCTCACTAAATAAGAATTGGCTTCCCTTTTTAGTAGGATGTAATAGAAGGGTAAGTGCTTCGAGAGTTCCTCTTTGTGGGGCTTCTGCTGGGGATTAACTATTAATCCTTTCTCGCCCTTCTCCCATTGTGTCCAAAGCTTACTGTTAGAAACAAGGTCACAACCTCAGACTAAAGCCAGGGCCTCCATGTCTCCCCTGCTCTAGCTCCCTGAGGGGTAGTTGGGTGAGGCTTGAGGGCTGGAAACCTCTGCCAATGGCTGTCTCTTGCATCCCAAGTGCAGCAGGAGAGACAGAAGGTAGTCCACAGGAAAGGGAGCAGGTAGAGAGAAGGGCAGGGGCTCCATAAATGTGAGACGTGGACTCAGAGACGTAGGCCAGAGACCCCCAACAAGAGCTTTATTAACATCCCAAGCCAACACCAACCGTCTGTCCATGTGTGGGGTCCCAGGGGTGAGGGGGGCACTGGGAAAGGGCCTGAAGGTGGAGTGTGGGGCACAGGGCTCCTGAGTTACTCATCACTCAACAAATGACCCAAGATGACAGCCCCATGCTCCTGCCAGTGGTCCTGCAGCTCCCAACCCCCAGCCTTAGCCACTGATCCCGGTGGGGCAGGAAGAGCCTCCATCACCTTCTGAGGACCCTGGCAGGGGCTGGCCCATCCGATCCACACACCAGCAAGGACCTCTGCGCTGGCCCTGGGAGGAGCGACACTGGGGAGAGAGGATGGTGATCAGAGGTGCAGCACTGAGGCCCTAGCAGGGTGTATCGGAGGGCTCGTGGGTGGGGGGATGGCCTGTGGACCCCAAGTCTGAGTGTGCAGAGACTTGTGAGAGCTCTCGGGACAAGGAGACTCCCTCGGTCTAAATGGTGCCCATTCTTCTAGGCAGAACAATAGTTCTCCAAGTGTAGTTCCCACACCAACAGCAGGCACCTGGTGCTGTGTTAGAAATGCAAATTCTCAGGCTCTGTGGAAAGGGCTTGGCCACCTCTGGGTTCATAGCCCTGCATGACTCTGAGCCACCTCACAAATGTGAACCTCTGAATCAGGCAGTGTGGCTCCTTTACCACAGCGTGTGGCTACTCTCTCTGTTTGTGTGGGCCCTGAAGTTGGAAGATCCTTAAAGGCTTCGGCAGTGTCTTCTTTGTGACCCTTTGTTTTTATCGTTATTGTTAATGTTTGTTTATCTATCTATTTTATTTATTTATTTATTTTGAGAGAGAAAGAGTGAGCGCGAGCCGAGGAGGAGCAGAGAGAGATCAGGGCAGAGATATAGGGGGACAGAGGATCCAAAACAGGGTCTCAGCTGATGGCAGACAGAACAATGTACCCATGAACCGTGACATCACAACCTGAGCCGAAGTCCGAAGTCAGATGCATAACCGATTGAGCCACCCAGGTGCCCCTCTTTGTGCCCCTTTGTAAGTCCCCCCTCCCCCATTCCTGGTAGGAGCCATATGCCACAGGACCAAGGAGAGGAGTGGAGGGGAGGGGCCTCACCTGCCGCTTCCGGTAGAAGCCCCGATGGTCACAGTTTGGCACGTAGAGGGTCTGAGCCCCTCGGTACACCTCGGTCTGGAGTTGCTGCAACACCGAGTCCAGATGTCTGCGGCAGGGGCCCTGGGGGAAGGGAGGGCAGGCAGCTCAGAACCGGTCCAGTCTAGCTCCACTGTATATTCCCCTGGAGCCACCAGCCAGGCTCCCAGGATGCATGTGGGAGACTTCTCCAAGCCCAAGGGGATAGCCTCAGATGGGAGTGTCTGGGGCTCCCCACCCCTCCTGCTCCCTGCCATTCGCAAACACACCATCTCGGTGTCTTGGACAACTCCCGGACTGGGCCGGGCAGGAGTGGTAGAGGTCCCCTGATTCCTCTGTTGGTCTCTTCGGTTCACATCCTGTGGGCGAGTGGTCCCTGCTTGGGGTTTACTCTCCTTAGGATTCTCTCCTACAGCCACAAGAGAAATGGGGGAAGAAGAGTCCAGAAATCATCCAGATGTCAAAGACCAGAACCAAACGAAAGAGAGCCTTGCTCACCTTGACTCCCTGAAATGGGAGGAAGAGAGGGGCTTTCCCAGTAGTAGATATGAGGGTGGTTAGAACCTGGCTCTGTTACTTTCTCCTGGCTTCAGTTACTTTTCTGGCAAATGGTGATATTAGCTTTCCTGACAAAACACCCCAAACTAGTTTTAAGGCTTAAAAGGGAGAAGCACTTTTGAAAGCAAAAATCCAGGACAAATACAAATACGTAGAGAGGCCTTGGGCTTGTGGAGAAAAAATCCTGGCTGTTCCCCCTGAAGCCAGCAGGGGGTGCACCAATCCAGGGAGATGAGGCAGAAGAGCAAAGGATGTAGGAGGGGGTTAGCAGGGACCCAAGTGGAATGTGTGTCCCTGCTGTGACCCTGCTGTGACTCAGCCCACCCCTCCCAGGCTTCAGATATGGTTACTTTTGGGACATTTGCAGTGGGGGCCTCTCCCTTCTGGTCTCCCATAGCTCAGCCTAGCTCAACCTCAGTGGTCCCAGGAGCAGATACGATTCAGCCCTTAACCAGGGCAGGAGGAGGGCAAGTTGCAAAGATGCAGGGATGAAAGGCCTCTGACGTGCAGGCAGCTCTTGGCTCTGGAGAAAGTGTCACACATGGTATCTGGGGGGCCTGGGGAGAGCTCAGGATGGTGGGAGGTGAGGAAATAAATCAGGGCATCAGGGTGAGGGAAAGGCAGGAAGGAGAGTGTGTGCACTGCCTGGAAATTGCCCCAGCTGTAAAATTATAGTATGAACCCTATTGTCTCTCCCTTTCCATGCCCAAAGACAAGTTCCGCTCAAGTCCCCAGTCCTCAGACCTCAGACCTAGGCATTTGTTCCCACCTGCCTACTACCTGCAACCCAAGAGCAATTTCCTTTGCCAATCCTGACTCTGATCCTTCATCCTCCACCTTTCGCAGACCTTGCCTCTCATTCGCTCCATTTAGCACCCTACCACGACCATGCTGGCGCTGCCTCTTTCTGACCTACCTACACACCCCTTTCTATGAGGACCACTAGTAGCTTGGACCCAGGCATTTGGGACTGAAAGTAACTCCAAGTTAATTTCTAATCCCTTCCCATGGAAGAAACCAGGAGACCAAATGTCCCTGGTTGGGGGAGGGGAGGAAGGGCTGCTTTTATTTCCTGCCCTGTCTCTCCCTGCTGCCCCCCATCTTCTGGGTTCTGACTCACTTCTGTCCCATCCACCCTATGACTCAGCCTTCTATTTTCCTCCCTAGGGTAGGGTGGGGTAGGGTGGGAGGAGGGTTCGGAGCAGCTTTAAGTCATAACCCTGATTTGGCAGATTCCTTCTTTTCCCACCTCTATCCCATTCTCTTGAGGCCCCCTGAGCCTACCCTCTGATCCTAGTGTAGTCTGAAACAGTTCAGGATTTGGGACATCTTCTGTTCTAGGCCTTATGTTCAGATGCTTTGGACACCCTGATAATAAGAGGAGAGGGGGCAGTATTCCTCAGTGTGTGCTGCAGGATCTGGGAGTCTGGGTTCCCTTCCCCCTTTCTCCAAATGGAAGCTGGGAACATCTGGGTCCTTTCTCCAGCGCTGGGGTCCAGTCAAGGAGCTGGGATGCTGTGACAAAAGGCATGGCCCTAAACCCTTCCATCATCACTTTTCCCCTCAAGAGAAAATAGAAGGGGCAAAAAAAAAAGGTGGAGAGCTCAGATATGTCCTTGCTTTATCCTCAAGACCCCTAGCTGCACCCCAGCCTTCTAGCAGCTCCCCGCACTTGCCACTTCACCCCCAAACGTGACCCCCAGGGTTAGGAAGAGGAAGCATCCACGGCAGAACCCAGAGGCTTGCAGGGCTGTCGCGCCCTTTTTCCAGGACTCAGCCTGCAGCCTTGCGGGTCTCACGTGGGCGGGGCAGGGGCGGGGCGCGGACTCACCAGAGGACGCGCGCGCCCGGTGGCAGCGGCCGCGGCCCAGCAGCAGCGCCCGCAGAGGCGCCTCGTCTTCCTCGGGCGGCTGGCACTGCAGTCCCGGGGCGCAGTTAGGGGTGTAGACCCCGCACTGCTGCCCCTCTCTCCTGAGACAGCCCCCAGCTTCCTTACAGCCCTCCGCCGGCGGCCCCCCATCCTCCTCCACGCAGCCCCCTGGACAACCCGCCTGCACCGCCTGCCCGCAGCCTGGGCACCGTGCCAAGGCGGCTCCTGAGCGGGCAGCGAGCAGCAGAGTTAGCAGCAGCAGGGGCAGCAGCAGCCCGTGTGGGGTCATGGTCGGATTTTTGCCCCGTCCACTCTTCCCAGCGCAGTCGTAGCACAGCTGCTGCCCGCCGCCGCCCCTCCGCCTTAAGTAGCCGTCGGTCAGGGGCCGGGCCCTTTAAGAGCCAGGTGAAGGGGGGTGGGGGAGAAGGCAGGGGCATTCCCTAAACTGGGTGGGACTGGAGAGGCTCCCCCCCCCACCTGATCCTCCCCACTTTTCTCTCCCCACTCCCTTCCCAGTTTCTGTTTACTTCCCAAATTACTCTGATTTTGCTTGCTTTGTCCCCGGGACTCTCGGCGGCGGGCCGGAATTTGGGAGCTGAACTGCTGGCTGGAGGCACTGGAGGGTGGGGAGGAGGGGAAGAAGAAGACGGGAATTGGGATGAAGGGAAAAACCTGGAATCCAGTGCGGGTGTCTGTGTCCTGTCCTGGGACTCAGGGGTTTTAGGGACTCTGGTGGGGAGGGGACTGCTGTCTGAGAGGAAAGGGGAAGGGATGGTGTCTGGGAATCACGAGAGAGATGTGTGCCAACGGAAAAAGAGAAGGCAGAGGTGATGGATAATGGGGTCTCGGCATAACTCACTGCTGATGGGAGAAAGTAGCCCAAGAGGGAGGCAAGGAGGAGCTGGGCCTGAGATGTTAGCGTGGGAAAACGCGGGCCAGGGGGCCAGACTGAGCTCAGATGATAGAAGGGGTTGGGAGGAGCAAGGGGAGAGACGGGGAAAGGTGGGGAGGCATACCTTGAATGAATAGGCTTTAACCCAAAGACCTGTGGTGGGGTCATGGGAGTGTCCCAGAGTGCCCATTGTGCAAGGGTGACAATGTGCTGATCACCCTGGCAGGTAGGGACAAGGTAGAGGTGAGGGACTGGCCCATTGAATTATGAGGTATTGGTGTTTGGGGGGGGCTTGTAGCACAAGTTAGCAGGAACCCATACTCTGGGTGCTCTTGGGAACAGTGAACAGAAAACAGACCCTTCCTTCTGTCATTCATCCAGATCAGCCCACTCCTCCATTCCTTTCCTTTTTTAGAATTGGCCTTCCCTACCCCCCACCCTAGGCATCACTCATTGGGGTTTCTGGATTCATCAGGTTTTGCTTTGCCCAGGGGGGCACTGGACCTGGAGAGTCTGGGTATTTCTTCTGGCTGGACAGCCTTCACCACACTGGTCTGTCTCCCCCACCCCCACCGCCCACAGCCCCCACAGTGGCTCTCTGGGACAGTGCCCCACCCATCCCCAGCCTCCTAGTGGAGCAGGCCTTCCTAGAGGCAGGAAGAAGGGCCGCTTCCTTTGGCAACTCACACCCGCCCTGCTCTGGATTACGAAACAAGGGCCATCTCATTCTTTCCTAAAACAAGAGCTCTGGGCAGTGGCTAAGTTTAAATTCTGGGCCATAATGTCAGCAAGGGCTTCCTGAATTTGAGGTAAATACAAAAAAGAACTTCATCCCCAGCACCCCTCCGCCCCCTTCCCTGGCTACCCTGGGACCCTAGAACATGAATTTGGGGAACAGTGCCTTGTGGTAACTCTGAGGCAGATACAGTGTGGACAGGCTGGGAGGAGGAGGGTTGAGGGGGTGGGAAGGGGGCTGCTATCCTCCACTCTATGGAGACGCTGTGACCTCCTGCCCCACGCTCTCACCCCAGGGTGGAGAGCTCTGTCCTGTCCCCAAATCCTTATCACTATTTATTTTGCCTTGCACGTGGACTCCAGCTTGTTGCTCCTGTGTAAAACAGGAAGGTCCCTGGGAAGTTTGGGATGGGGAAGAGATGGCGGTGCTCCCTGCAGGATCTGAGTGGCTTTTTAAATGTTCCTACTTCTCCTTTGTAGGTCATATTGCAGGAAAGCCCAGTATTTGGCTAGTCTCTCATATCTATTCTCAAACTTCCCCTTCCCTCTCCTGTATGGCCACCACCCCTACAACAGATGCCCTGGGTTTACTGCTCCCATGAGCCCAGCTTGCTCCCTCCCTGCAGTGACAGCTGAGCTGCGCTGTCCAGTACCACCACCACAGCTGCACCATACTGGCCTCCCCCCCCCCTGCTCCGCCCCATCCAGTCTGGGTGTCCAGAGCTGCACACGGTGGGTGCTAGAGTCTAACCAGTCTCTTCCTTGCAGAGTGAGCCTCTTGGACTCTGTTTTTCCTGCCTTGGGGATGCCCTTCACCATAGCACCTAGAGCAGTGGGATCTGAAGCACATGGTGTGGTGAGTGCTCAGGATGGGGTGTGGGCCAAGGTGTAGACCTTTGGGACTCCAACCTCCTTGAGAGAGAAGAATTTGCTGAAAGCGTTTCGAAGGCTGTGAAAACAGCTTGGGCTATTGCTTAGGCTTTTACAGAAGTAAACTCTGCTGGGCCTCCTCCTCCTCTTGTCTCTCGCACCAGCCTGTCTGTTCAAATCCCTGGAAGCCCAGGTGCTGACTTTCTTTTGAGAACAAGGGTAAAGGAAAAGGCCTGCCTAGACCCTTTTGAGCTTTGTGTCTGAAGAAAGACAAGTGGTGGCCCATTTTATAGACAGAAAGTTCCAGGGATGCAGATTGATGACCACATCACGACATGGCCCAAGTCTAGGGTAGCCTGGGCGGGGACTCTTGTGATAACCTCAGCTGGCCTCCAGCCTTTGGTCCTGCAGTCTCCCACACAGCCTTCCAGTTGGTCCTGATCATGGGATACTCTCCGTCTCGAAGGTCTCTTGTGGTACTCCATGTCCTCTCCACCCCCCATCCCAGTAAAATCTGTGCTTCCATCTACCATCCATGGATCTGGGACCATCACCCTGGGAGCACACTCTGGTTCAGACAGCTGGGTCTGGGTCACCTTCCCCAGAACCCCCTGGCCATCTCCCATCTCTGGGGCTGAACTGAGATTCGGGAAACGAAGGTGTGGCCTAATTGGTGCTCAGAGGGCATTTCTTTCTCTGGATTCCAAGCATTCATCACACAAGGACAGAATCCTTACTTCCCTCAACACAAACCAAATCCCATGACCTCGTCCTCACCTGCTCAGCAGGCAGGCCAGCCCTCTGCCTTCCTTGGAATTCATCCACATTAGTGTGTTGCTATCTTAAATTTTTATGTTTTTGCGTATCTTACTTTTCCAGTTTGTGGAGTGCTTTGAAAACAGGAGCCCCACATCTTCTTCATCTCTAGTGTTTAAGGAGTTTGAAATTGATACAAGTAAAAGTTGGTGTTTTCGGTGGGAGCAGAGGTGAACGGGGGCACATTGTACCCTCTTCTGGGGGCTCCACCATCACTCCTGTATTTCAGGGCTAGCCCAGCGTGCCCCAGGAGGTCTCCTGGCCCTCCACCCCTTCAGCTGTCCTTTCTCTTCTCTTCTTCCTCCTCCTGCATTCAGAGTAAAGGCCAAAGAGTCTAAGAGGCCCAGAGTGTGGTCAGGGTGCAATAGGAGAGGGACATTTGGCTCTGGAATTAGTTAAAGAGGGCATCCTTGAGAACGGGGTTTTATAACAGAGCTTGGGAGAAGAGATGGGAAGGCAGCAGGACATTTTTCTAGACTGGGCTGGAGTCTGCCAGATAGTTGGGAACTGGGAATCATTAGTGGACAAAGAGCAGCAACGGGGGATCTGAGATTTGCTTCTTTTCGATTAAAGGAATTAAGTATATCCAATAGATTCATAGAGCATTTATGTGGATATAACTGGGTTATATGGACGTAATAGGGAGACATTGTGCTCTCCAAGAGCTTAGAGTTTATATCTGTCCATCCAACACATACTTAGTAAACACTTAAAAATTCAATATGGCTGCTAGGGTATTCCAGGATAGAATGTAGACTGTTGCAAACAAATCTAACTGTATTATAGATCTATGACATAAATACACTGATGGTGGTGAGGAGAAGAAAGGTGCTGACCTCATTAACTCTAGAGAACAGGGTTTTGAGTGGAAACTATAAGGCTAAAGATAAAAGACACAGCATAATCTACATAAACCCTGTGCTCTAGTTGGTACATTTTCTCCTGGGCTTATAGGTTACCAACTTTTGAAACTGCTTTACATGGTAGCAGGGTTGAACAAAAATAAGTTATGGATATTGGGAGCCAGGTTTTTCGTCGGTGGGAGAAGTAACAAATAAGTAAGGGGAGAGGTTAGGATGTATCCTGTGGTGCTTGGACTCAGAGACATCAGTATGAACTCATGTTCAGCTTAATATGCATACCGATGGGTAAATACAGAAGCAACTACAGATACGTGTATATACATGGGTTAGCATACATACATAAATTACCTAACTGTTCACTGAGAGCGCCTAGAAGCAATGGCACCCCAATAGCAGTGAGCACAGCTAGACCCAGATCTTGGTTTCTAAGTATTATTCTCCAATAAACAGAAGTAAAATTCCTTCCAGAGACAGCTGATTCTAGGCCTGGTTCAGGGAAGCACAAGATGAGCTAGAGCATCCTGAAGTACCAGAAAGTAAGGAAGTGCTCAAAAAACAACAGGGTGGGGGACTAATCTCTGCCTCTGTAATCACATGGCCATCTTTAATTGGCTTCTCTCTGTGGGTATTTGCCCAAATTTCCCCTTTTCATAAAAACACCAATCATATTGAATGGGGACCAACCCTGGTGATTGTGACTTGGTTAAATCTGCAAAGACCCTATTTCCAAATGAGGTCACACTATGAAATGTTGGGGTTAAGATTTTAACATTTCTTGTTTTGCAGGACACAATTCAATCTATAAGACCGATACAAGTAAGTGATTAAAGGGGCGCCTGGGTGGCTCAGTTGGTTAAGCTTCCGGCTTCAGCTAAGGTCATGACCTCACAGTTCATGGGTTTGAGCCCCGCATGGGACTCTGTGCTGACAGCTCAGAGCCTAGAGTCTGCTTCAGATTCTGTATCTCCCTCTCTCTGCCCCTCCCCCACTCGTGCTCTGTTTCTGTCTCAATAATAAATAAACATAAAAAAATAAACAAATAAATGGGGAAGAGGAGACAGATCTTCCTTCTAGAAGACTGCAGTGTATGTAGATACTCTGACCTTCAGAAGGTAGAACTTAACACCGCTCCCAGCTTGGGCTAGACTTGGTGACCATGCTTCTAAAAGGGAAGGAAAAATAGTAACTTTATAGGGGAGACACCCGGCAAACACTACCTTAGCCTTGTGATCAAGGTTAACCTCACCAGTGATGTCAAATGGGTATTCATAAAGCCCCCCATATATGATATGGAAAGCACTTCACCTCTATGAATTTCTTTCCGCATATCCATAACCCAATCCAACTGTAGGAAAAACATCAGACAAATCCAGATTGGAGGACATTTTACAGGATACCTGGCCTATTTTACTCAAGACTGTCATGGTTATGAAAACCAAAGAAGGACCGAGAAACTGCCTCCAACCAGGGGAGACCGGAGAAAGATGACAATGAAGGCAGTGTGGTACTGTGGACTGAATCCCAGATTTTGGTCAAATCCAAATAATCTTTTAAAAGGGGGAGGGGAGCACCTGGGTGGCTCAGTCAGTTGAGTATCTGACTCTGGCTCAGGTCATATCTCACAGTTTGTGAGTTTGAGCCCCGCATCAGGCTCTCTGCTGTCAACATGGAGCCTGATTTGGATCCTCTGTCCCCCTACTCTTAAAAATAAATACACATTAAAATATATATATATGTTAATTAATTCAAAATGGGGAGGGGCCCCTGGCTAGCTCATTTGGAAGAGCATGTGACTCTTTTTTTTTTTAATGTTTTTTTATTTTTATTTATTATTGAGACAGAAACAGAGCATGAGTGAGTAAGGGGCAGAGAGAGGTAGTCACAGAATCTGAAGCAGGTTCCAGGCTCTGAGCCGTCAGCACAGAGCCCAACGCAGGGCACAAACCCACAAACTGTGATATCATGACCTGAGCTGAAGTCCGATGCTTAACTGACTGAGCCACCCAGGCGCCCCAAGCATGTGACTCTTGATCTCAGTGTTTTAAGTTTGAGCCCCACGTGGGGTGTAGAGAGTCCATAAAAATAAAATCTTAAGGGATGCCTGGGTGGCTCAGTCGATTAAGCATCTGACTTTGGATCAGGTCATGATCTCACAGTTTGGTTCATGAGTTTGAACCCCACGTGGGCTCTCTACTGACAGCGTGGAGCCTGGAGACTGCTTTGAGTTCTGTATCTCCCTCTCTCTCTGTCCCTCCCCTGCTCATGCTTTCTCTCTCTCAAAAATTAATAAACATTTAAAAAAGTCTTTAAAAAATCCAAATAAAGTCTGGAGTGTAGTTAGTAGTAATGTACCAATGTTGGCTTCTTAGTTTTGGCAAATATACCATGGACATGTAAAATATTATCAATGGGAGGAACCGCCTGAGAGATAGTGGGGAACTCTCCTTCCTATCTTTGCAACTTTGCTATAAATCTAAAATTACTGCGAAATAAAGAGCTTATTTAAAATATGTATTTTAATAATAGTTTAGTCTTCAGTTTCTAAATAAATGAAAAATTTGTGTGTCCCATGCCCTGAGCTAAGAATATAGAAAAAGTAAGATGGCCTCCTGCTTCCGAGGAGATCACAGTCTAGGAGGATGGCCACATAAATTGCTGACAATGATAATAATAATGATGATAATGGTCAATAATAATAATAGCTTATATTATCTAATACTTTCTGTTGAGAACTGCGCTAAGTAGCCACTTTACATATAATTATTACTATAGTTTATAAGATGGGTGATGTTATTATTTCCACTATTCTTCCTATAGGGGAACAGTGAATTTTCAAAGAGAGAAGGGATGGGGCAAGGGTTTGAACTCAGATTTAACTTGAGCCCTCTGTGACCTGCCTCGTTGTCGCCAGCCTCTTAGTCATCTTTGATGGTGTTGCTGGAAGGTTTTGTTCAGAATCATCTGCTGGGAAAATCCATCTCCAAGACCTCTTTCAACATGATCACTTGGACTGGGAAAAGGGCCATTCCACAGAGCATCTGTGGTTAAATTCTGAGCCTTTAATTCTGAGCCATGGCCAACATGGCTATCAGAACATTAGGCATCAGAAGGAAAAATATGGGAAACCAGAAGAAGACCAGAAGAAGATCCTAATGGAATTTTCCACCTATCCCTATTTCAAACCCAACACATCTAAAATCATACTTATTCTCTCCTCCCAGAACCATTCCTCAGCTTTCCTTTCTTGGGCATGGTCTCGGCAGTCTCCAATTTTCCAGTCATCTTCCATGCTTTTCTCTTTTCTTCTGAAATTACCTAGTCCTGTTGCTTCCCCCATCTGGTCTGAGAGTGTTTCCATTTCTGTGGCCATCCTGATTATTTGGGTTCTCATTGTCTTTCACCTGGACCATGACAACAGTTTCCTATGGACTGTCCAGTTTTCAGACATTATCTCCTCTGTATCCAGACTATTCTTTCTGAAGTGAAAATAGAGCATATAATTCCTCTACTCAGAAACCTTCAATGACTCCCTACTAACTCCAGGATCAAGTCCAAATCCTTGGTTTTTAATCCTTTTGTTCTATAACCCCTATTATTACCTTTCAAGAACCACCCAGCCCCTGACCAAATATGCTCTTTGAATTCATACTTCTGAGCTTTTATTCATAATCACACTCCTAACCTTCCCTTTCTTCTCTAGCCTTGTATTCTCTAGTTTTTATTATCAAGTTCTGGGTGAAATTGAATAAGTCTTTTCACCCTGATCCCAAAAAACTCACAGTCTCTGGGAAAAACAGACAAGGAAATTAACAATGACACTATGTAAGGAGAGGAGAGATCAAAGACACAGAGGACGAAAAACTTAAGTTTGCCTGGGAGAATCAGAGAAGGCTTCGCAGGGGAGATGATGCTTTGGCTGATTCTTGGAGCAGAAATTGATGAGGGAAGAAGTAAAGGGAAGGCTTCTAGGCAGAGGGAGCAACACCTGTCTTTCTTTACCAATCATGCGGCTGTCCATCATATGTCTTCTCTTAACATCTCTTAGTTTGTCTCTTATTTCTGTCACATTTTCATATACCATATCTTTTCTTCTTATAACTGGCTTATGAATGCCCTCATAATAGGGGCCGTATCCTCTATTCCCCCTCTGTAAAATGCGAGTTGCAATACCTACTTTGCAGAATTGTTGTGTTAGGAGAAATTCATGTGATATACATGGTAGGCACTCAGTGTTTTTGTTTTTGTTTTCCTATAATGAATGGAATGAAGTGTCTAACTCAGTTCCTGGCCCACTCTAATATACTCAACATTTAATGAATGAATGATCCTACCTTGGTTCAAAATCGTTGTGTTCACCTTGCTTTGGGAGGTCTCATTGGATGGGAAAAGATCCAGAGAGACAATATTTCAGCAGGGTGAGGATATCAGCCTGTGAGAGCTAACCAGATGAGGACCATCCAATATGAAGACGAGGCAAAGATATTCAGATTCAACTCAAGGTCACTGAATGCTTATTCATATTTTGCATAATTTCACAATGTTGTATTACCATCTCCATTTTGCAAATAAGAAGACATATTTAGAGACATAAAATACCTCGCTGAAGGCCACACAGCTAGACGGTGGGATCCACTGGATTACAAATTCAATGCTCTTTTCACTTCAACACAAAAACTTTCATGATGTAGAAAAACAATAAGACTTTGGATAAGTTAAATACAGACTTGTTTGCTAAATTGTCTAAGTACTCAGACCACATGTAATTTCTAGAGCTAGGGAGAGGTTGTTTTAAGGCAAATAAAAGGAAGGGTAGCATTCTGTTTGGGGTAGGGTAGGAATAAACACAAGAGATGTATTATTATGATAAACAGCACAAACTGAAAAAGAAGGAAGTTAGGAAAGAATCAATAAAATCATAGATAGAAGATCCCTGGTAAGTTATGAAATGACTCATTCTCCTCTTTTGCTTCTTGAGCTACGAGAATACCCTCATCCTATGTCTGGGCTTTTTCCAAAGGCAACCTGGGTTTGTTTGAGGTCTGGGTTCCTACCCTTTTGGGCAGGCCAGCTGTGCCCTCTTTATAACCTGTCGCTGGCAAAGCTGTTGAAGAAAGTATCCTAGGCTGTAACAAAACATGGTCATAGTAAATATTTCTTTTTTCCTCCCTAAAATTTTGGTCTGAGAGCCTAGAATTTAATATTAAACAACCAGAGTAAGTTTAGGGAGATAGCAATTAAATCTCATACATCACAATCATACAGTTGACCTTTGAATAACATGAATTTGAACTGCACTGATTTATTTATAGGCAGATTTTTTTTCAATAAATACAGCATAGCACTGTATTTTCTCTTCTTTGTGATTTTCTTAGGGATATTTTCTTTTCTCTAGCTTTGTTGTAAGACTATAGTATGTAATATGTATAACATACAAAATATGTATTAACTGACTGTTTATGTCATTGTAAGTCTTCTGGTCAACAGTGCGTTATTAGGGGTGCCTGGATGACTCACTCGGTTAAGCATCCAACTACAGCTCATGTCGTGATCTCACAGTTTGTGAGTTCGAACCCTGCGTCAGGCTCTGTGCTGGCAGCTCAGAGCCTGGAGCCTGTTTCAGAGTCTGCGTCTCCCTCTCTCTCTGCCCCTCCCCCACTCATGTTCTATTTCTCTCTGTCTCAAAAAATAAACACTAAATTTTTTTTTTCTAAAACAGTGGGCTATTAGTAATTAAATTTTGAAAGACTCAAAAGTTATATGCAGATGTGCTGTATTTATCGTGAAAAAAACCCACATATAAGTGAACTCACACAGGATTAGTTATGGAGGCCAGCCTCAGGATCTTCTTCTGCAAAAAGGAGATAATAATAAGAGTTGCCAAAGAAGATATATAGATGGCAAATAAGCATGTGAAAAGATATTCAATATCATGAGTCATTATGGAAATGCAAATTAAAACCACAGCGAAATACCACTACATACCTATTAGAATAGCTACAATTAAAAAGAATGACAGTGCCATTGTTGGACAGGATGTGGAACAACTGGAGCATTCATACACTGCTGCCATGGATTTAAAATGATACAACTTTTTTTTTTAAATGTTTGTTTATTTATTGGGAGACAGAGAGGGAGAGAGAGAATCCTAAGCAGGCTCCTCACTGTCAGGTCAGATCCAGACTCAGGGCTTGATGAACCATGAGATTACGACCTGAAACAAAATCAAGAGTTGGATACTTAATAACAGCTGAGCCACACACGCTCCCTGATACAACCATTTTGGAAACAGCTTGGCAATTTCTCAGAAAGTTAAGCTTACATCTACCATGTGACCCAGACAGTTGCTGCTAGGGGCTTACCTAAGAGAAAATGAAATGTATATCCATACAAAAATTTGTGCGTGAATGTTCATAGCGTCTTTATTTGTAGAAACCAAAAATTGGAAACAACTAAATGTTTATCCATCAACAGATCAATCATAACAAATTGTGTTATACGCACATAGTAGCATACTACTCAGCAATAAAACAGAAGGAACTACCGATATCCAAACAACATGGATGATCCCAAAATATTTATTCTGAATAAAGGAAGCCAGACACCTGTTTCCCGTAAGAACGTATACATACTCTGTGATTTCATTTATGTAAAGTTTTAGAAAATGCAAACAACACTAGTGACAAAAAGCTTATTAGTCATTTCCTGGGGATGAGACAGTGGGAGAGATGGATGACAAGAAGAGCACAAAGAAATTTAAAAAAAAAAATTTGTAATGCTTTTATTTTATTTTTGAAAGAGAGAGATAGAGACAGAGTGCCAGAAGAGGAGGGTCATAGAGAGAGGAAGACAGAATCTGAAGGAGGCTCCAGGCTCTGAGCTATCAGCACAGAGCCTGAAGTGGGGCTCAAACTCACAGACTATGAGATCACGACCTGAGCTAAAGTGGGAGCCACCCAGGCAACCCTCAAAGAAACCTTTCTAAAAATGTTTTATTTACTTTTGAGAGAGAGAGAGAGAGAGAGAGAGAGAGAGAGAGAGAGAGAGAGAGAGAAAGAGATTGAGAGAAAGAGAGAGCTCACAAGTGAGCGTGAGTGGAGCTGGGAAGAGAGAGAGTGGGACAAGGGATTTGAAGAGGGCTCTGGGATGACAGTAGTGAGCCCAATGCTGGGCTTGAATTCACAAACTGGGAGATCATGACCTGAGCATCATATCTGATGCTCAACTGAGGCACCCAGCCATTCCCAAAGAAACTTTTGGAAGTGATGTTATGTAAGTACACTGTTTTGCCTGTGGTGAAATTTTCATGGGTGTATACATAATCTATCAAATCGTACACTTTAAATATATAGGGGGGCGCCTGGGTGGCTCAATTGGTTAAGCGTCTGGCTTCACCTCAGGTCATGATCTCACAGTTCGTGGGTTCGAGCCCCGCTTCGGGCTCTGTGCTGACAGCTAGCTCAGAGCCTGGAGCCTGCCTCAGATTCTGTCTCTCTCTCTCTCTCTCTCTCTCTCTCTCTCTGACCCTCCCCTGCTTGCATTGTCTCTCTCTGTCTCTCAAAAATAAATTAAAAAACATTAAAAAAATAAATATATGGGGCTTATCAGATGTCAATTATATCTCAATAATGCTGTTTAATCAAATACAGTTAGATATCAAGTGCAAATTATCAATTAAATCCTGAGAATATTAACAGATTGATGATTCACCAAAAAAGGGCTAGCCCCATATCTGGAACCCGAAAATGTGGAAATCTTGAGTGGAATCACTAATTATTAGTAACACTTTGGAAACACCTTCTGCCCTTTCATCATTTGAGGCCCTAACTACCTAGCTAGTTTCTGGAAGGAGCCAGGAGATTCCGTGTGGGATGGCTGTGACTCTGAGAGCCCCCTGGCCTGTTGCTTTTTGGTTGTCTTTGGGAAGGGCTGAGCTGAGGCTTGGGGTATTTTTTATAGTTTAGGAAGGGGAGGTTTCCAGATTCATGTAATCCAGGGGCTGGAAGGGCTCTAAGAGACCACATGCTTCAAAATTTTTGTTAATGGGTAAGAACACCAAGACCTTGACCTCAGGCATAGAATTGGGGCTCTAATTCAGATATACTAACTTCCCATCTACATTTACTTCCATCACCTATTTCCATCATCCCAAGTGGCCACTGTTTGGTATGCAAGATGATGGCTTCTATCCCATCCAACATTTGTAATGTAACTATTTATGAGACTGGGGTCTGCATCCCAGGGTTGGAAGTATATTGCAGTCTAGCAGAGACAGACCTATATACAGAAGTGACTTTTAAATAATAAAATATTGTAAGAAGTGCTTAGATGAGGTGCAAACGACATGGTATGAGAATGCAGAGGGAAAACCCTCTGATCTGGAAAGGAGATCTGGTAATGGGAGATGATCTGTGTAGCCCTCCGAGGGTGGTAATAAACACCCTTTGTAGGTGCTCAGTAAATGTGAATGTCCTTCTTTCCTTCATATAATGACTCAGGCCTAACTTTCCTTAGGTTATACCCAAAGCCTCCGTTCCCCGTAACAGCCAGACGTTTCATGCCACTGTGGTTTTGCATCGAAGTTCTCTCCTCCTGGAAAGGTCTGTCCTTCCCAGAATGAGCGGAAGGTGACAAGACGTGGAGGTCGAGGGGAACAGAGAGCACATGGTAATAGCACAGCTCTAGAGAATAAATATAAAGCATATGGTAACAGTTAAACGCACGAACTATGGAGGCCAGCCTCAGGATCTTCATCTGAAAAAAGTAAGATAATGATAAAATTCATTTCATAAGGTTGCTGGGTGGATTAAGAGGACATTCCTACGAAGCTTTCTTTCAGCGTCACCCCTGCCACAGAACTAGCGCTCAGGCAAGCCTGGCAGTAGCTTTAGGTGCGCAGGGACATTCTCCGCCCGCCCCGCCCAGCGCAGGAGCCGCCCTTTGACCGCCCAGTCCTTGCCCCCGGCGCCCGGCGCCGCGTCCGGGCGCCACGTCGCCGCCTCCAGCCTCCCACCCTCGGCTTTAGCAGCCCCTACCCTGCGCTAGGTACCCAGTTCACCGGGCCGCGCCCGACTCTGCCTGCGTCCTCCTATTGGTTGCTGCTGGTGCCTGTCGTCCTGGGCCGCTGCAGATTGGCCGGGGAGGGTGGGAATGGGCAGGCCTCGGAGAGCGTAGGAAGGGCGGGGACCCGGATGTGTGTGGTGGCGGCAGCCGAAGAGCTAGTGTGAGGAGCTGAGAGGCCTATGGATGAGGAGAACGCGGCGGCCCCGGTAGGCGGGGATCGGGAGGCGGGGTCCCGGAGGCCTCGGGTGCCCCTGGAGTCTGAGGCGGGAGGCGGGGGTCCTGGGCGGAGGCTTCGGGGTCAGAGGCGGGGCCTGCACCCCGGTCACTGGGCTTCCTGCCTCGGGACCCTCCTTGGCCCCGTGCCGGGCCTGGGGGGACTGGGCGTAGTCGTACTGACTAGCCCGGCCCTCCTGCCCCCGGGTCTCGTCTGAGGGCCAGGCCGTGTCCGGGCTGGAGGCGGGACCCGGTGCGGCCGCCCCGCGCGAGTCCCAAGGCTGTGCGGTTCTCGGCGAGCGGACGTCCCTAGGTTGTGGGGGCCACTGTCTGTCTGGGGTGGAGCCCTGGCGGCGTGTGAGGAGGGCAGCCCAGCCAGCGCCCTACCCTTCTGGGCCACGTGGTGCCTGCGGCTACTGCGGAAGGTTAACAAACCTTTTGGGTAGAATTCAGCTCAGCTAGGCTCATTTAAGCATCTACTGTATGCAAGGTACTGTCAGGCCTTGATGGAACCGATGTCCCAATGTTTTGGCGATGGGAAGAGAAAAATACCTCCCATTTTTTCACTTTTGGCCTTCAGGAAAAATTCATTCATTCATTCATTCATTCATTCATTCATATGTTACCACTGTTGGTGTTTTAAATACCCAGGTCATCCTACTCCTCTCCATCATCACTGCTACCATCCTAGTGGATGCCATCTCTCATTGGAGCTACTGCCACAGCCTCCTACTTAATCATTCGCCACTTCTGCTCTTGCATCTCCAGCCAACAGCCTGAATGAACTTTAACATCTGATAAACCTTAAACATCATACCATTTCCGGGGCGCCTGGGTAGCTCAGTTGGTTAAGCCTCCTACTTCAGCTCAGGTCATGATCTCAGGGTTTGTGGGTTCGAGCCCCGCGTCGAACTCTCTGCTGACAGCTCGGAGCCTGGAGCCTTCTTTAGGTTCTGCATCTTTCTCTCTCTCTACCGCTCCCCTGCTCATGCTCTGTCAAAAATAAATAAACATTTTTAAAAAATTTTAAAAAATCGTATAATTTCCTTGCTTAAAACCCTCCGGAGGTTTCCTATCCCACTTGGAATAAAATCCAAATTCCTTAACACATGGTCTGCTCTGGCTCCAGCTTCTTGCCATCATTCTTGAATGTTCACCTGCACACTTTCTACACCCCAGCCACCCTGGCCTTTTGAATTCCTCTACCATGCCTTCTCCCTTCCACTCCAGGACTTGTGTCCTGGTTGGCCCCCTGCCTAAAATACTCTTACTTGAGCTTGTCACATGCCTGCTTTCTTCTTAACTCAAGTGTCACCTTAGAGAGACTTCGTCTGTTCACTGTATCCAAAGCAATCTTTCGAGTTTACCCCTTTATTCTGCATTACACCACTCTACTTTTTTCCTCTGCGGTCCAATATTGTCAGGTCCGTGTTTTCTCGGTCATCCCCACCCCTCCCCACCCCCGGAATGGATGTGCTTTGAGAACAGGAATCCCACCCATCTTGTTCACAGCGGTATTCCTAGTACCAAGAACAGTGCACACAGTAGGAGCTCAGTAAATGCCGAATGTAAGAACAAGGTTGGGAATTGTTGACTGACTTTGAGTCCAGTGCCCTCTCCGCATTCTGGTTTGCTCAGGGCCCTGCCTTCTTCTCAGTCTTCTTCTCAGTCTCCGTCTCCCCATGGCAGATTTGTTCTCATGAACAAGATGGATGACCTCAACCTGCACTACCGGTTTCTGAATTGGCGCCGGAGGATCCGGGAAATTCGGGAGGTCCGGGCTTTCCGATACCAGGAGAGGTTCAAGCACATTCTTGTAGATGGAGACACTTTGAGGTGAGTTGAGGGGAGTGCTTCTTCATTTCCTTACTCTGCCAGATCTTAGAGATGAAAAGAGGCCTTTTCAGAGGCAGAGGGCTGTTTGCACTGCACTGGGAGGGCCTTTGACCCTGGAGGCCTTTCTGGGTAGACCGGTATGCAGCTGTACTTCTGGCTCACTGTCCTGGTCCATAGTGGAAGCAGTCATGTCAGAGAGAGGAGGCTGCTGGCTTCTCGAGTTGCCCAGGTGCCTTGTGGAGGGGACTCCAGTGGGTGTGTGGGGTGTCTGGGTCTCCTGCCTGCATCTCAGCGGGTTAGGTTTGGTGGAGAGCAGGCGTTTCGGAGGCAGTGTGTTTCCTGTTTTGGGAGGACAGTTCCGCAGTGTGTCCTGCCCACCACTTTCCAGCCCTTTGTTCGTGTGTTTGTGTTTATTTCCTCTCTCTTCTGGCTTGAACCCCTTCCCTGACTCCTTCTGAGCCTAATTCTGTCAAAAAGTTGTCCCTGAAAGGGGGAAGGAAGGAGTGCTATTTAGCCTGGAGAACAGAAATCTGAGGAGTGGGGGCTGAATAACCGTCTCCCAGTCTACGAAGGGCTTTGGTTCAGAGGGTAGAGACCAGCTGTTCTTCAGCTCCACTGAAGACAGAGCCAGAGGAAAAGGGGCGAAGCTGCAGCATGAAGGATTGAGGTCAGGCAGGGTTGTGAGACCCTGGCTAGGCAATTAAGGGAGGTTCTGCATTCTTTTCCCCCTAGAAATGAAGGCTCCTGGCTTGTGTTGATCTGGTGTGGGTTGGTTCCTGGCTGGAGGCAGCAGGAGGGTGGGTGACCTCAAGCATCTTGTTATGGTGTCTATGCAGATGTCTTGAAGAGTGGCCTGACAGATTCTCCTCTCTGTTGGCCCTTACAGGGGTGGGGGTGGGGGTGGTGAGGATGCTGAGGATGCTGAGGCCCTCCCCCACTCCTAGGCTAGGCTGCTAATGGAACTTCCCTCTTATTCTTCTGTCAGTTACCATGGAAACTCCGGTGAAGTTGGCTGCTACGTGGCTTCTCGACCCCTGACCAAGGACAGCAATTATTTTGAGGTGATCAAGGCAGTGGGTGGGCAGAGCAGGGGGTGAGATCCTTAAGCTCCAGGGAGGTTCTTGATCTGTTCCTTTTAATTTTCCATCAGGGCTGTCTTCTTGGCTGAGAAAAGGGCCAGAATAGCATGGTGCCTCGGCTGAGAGATAGGTGCCCTAGTGCTGTCACCCTGTCTATTCTGCTCTCCTGCGCCTCAGCTAGGGGAGGAGCTATGACCCATGTCCCAGACTCTGACCCATGTCCTTTCTCCTCCTAACCCAAGCCAACATCTGCTCCATCTCCTATCATTTTCCATAGCTCAGAAGTTATTTTCTGAGTACTCATGGTAAAGTAGGCCCATGGTCTCCCCACTTCTCCCCTCTGTCCTGTCTTTTTCTTTGATTACCATGTTTTTTATCTCTTTGAGGCTCTTGGAGCCTTTGATGTCTGACTCCCCTTCCCCACCCCAGCAGAAATCCATCCCATTTCCGATGGCTACTCGCTGCTAATTGCTCCCTGCTCTTTTCCTTACAGGTGTCGATTGTGGACAGCGGGGTCCGGGGCACCATTGCTGTGGGGCTGGTCCCTCAGTACTACAGCTTGGATCACCAGCCTGGCTGGTTGCCCGATTCTGTAGCCTACCACGCTGATGACGGCAAGTGAGTTGCCTCCCGTGGAACCTGGCCCCTTTCCTGTGGATTTGGGAAACTTAGATATAAAGGACTACCTGGCCATGCTTTTGCCATTCCTTCACCTATCTTGGGGTATTTTCATAGACCTTTCTGATCAGGATGGGAAGGTGGCCTGATAGCTACCCTTGGAGGTTTGCAGACTTGGGGGGGGAGGTGAGTGGAGCTCATGCATGGACCCAGGTAGATGCCATCCCAGAGTGACTGGGAGCAGCAAGATAGACCCCAGGGATTAGTGCTGTGGAGAAGTTGGGAGGCCAGGCTCAGGTCCTGTGTCTGTGCTGCTCTGTTTGCAGGCTGTACAATGGCCGAGCCAAGGGCCGCCAGTTTGGGTCAAAGTGCAACTCCGGGGACCGGATTGGCTGTGGCATTGAGCCTGTGTCCTTTGATGTACAGACTGCCCAGATCTTCTTCACCAAAAATGGGAAGCGGGTGAGTGGGCAATCCCAGGTGGGATTTAAGCAGGTTGAAGCCATCCAAGGGTCTGTGGGAGTGAAAATCACCTCCTGGCTGAGGCTTGCTCGGGTACCCATAGCCTTGGTTCCACCTCCTTCAGGCCAGCCTCAGGCACTCCTAAAGTCTGCATACAGGACAAGACACTCCCCTTGTCCAGGGGAAGCCGAGACATTGGCCAAGATGATAGAGCCACAGGGCGGGTTAGTGCTGTGGAGGATGAGCAGAGATTGTGGGGGACAGAATTCGGTTATTTGGGGGAAGGTTTTGAGCAGAAAAGGGGAGAGGGAGGTTATAGCCTGGCTGCAAAGGTGAAGGCCCTCTTCAGAGGTTTGACTTGAATGCTTTTGAGGTTATGTCTGTTCTGTGTTTATTTTTCTTGTTTCGCTTCTCCTTTCCTCGTCTCTTCAGAGAGACACTAGTAGTGGTAAGGAGATGGGTAAGAGGAAGTAGAAGAGAGAGACACTCAGCAGTCTTTCTTCTCCTGCCCTGCTCCATCTCCCACCCTGAAGATTGCTCTCTCAGGCCTTGGTGGTGGGGTGGTCCCTCCTTAGCCTCTGTGCCTTCTAGGACACACACGTGCCAAAAGCATTTGGCAGCAACTCAAGAGATTTGTGTTTGGCCTCTAACTTTGTGGATACCTTGGTCGGCCAGGAGTGCTTAGCAACATTTTAAACTTTTCTGTACCTCTGTTTTTCTGTCAGCGTGTGTGATAGTCATTTGTTGCATCATCTCAAAAGTACCCTTGTGAGAATTAGGTGAGCTGTGGAAAAGTGAGCCCGGCAGCAGCTCCCCCACTCCCTCTGCTGCAGGTGGGCTCCACCATCATGCCCATGTCCCCAGATGGACTGTTCCCAGCAGTGGGCATGCACTCTCTGGGTGAAGAGGTGAGGCTGCACCTCAACGCTGAGCTGGGCCGCGAGGACGACAGCGTCATGATGGTGGACAGTTACGAGGACGAATGGGGTCGGCTGCATGATGTCAGAGTGTGCGGAACTGTAAGTGGAGGGTGGGGTGGGGTGGCAGGGGCTGGACGGGGAGGCCTGGGCTGAACTCTGTGGGACACCAAAGCATGTCTGAATTGCTTAGAACAGGGAGTGAGGACAATGTCTTTTATAGGGTTTGGGGCAATGGGAATTTGGGGCCTTGACACGACTCTTTGAATCCAGATCTATGTTCTCCTTAGTGCTGATTGGCTCTCCTCCCTTCCCTGTCACTGAGAGCTCAGCTTAGTTGCTTTACTTTGAGAACAGCAGTAGTTCTTCGCCTTCTTTGGTTCTTTTTGTCCCTGGTGGCCTCTGCTGCCCTTCACACGTGCCTCTGAGAGGCTGGGGCTCATTTGGAGGCAGGATGCCTGGAGCCCCCATTCAGCCCAATCTCAGCTCATGCCCCAAGCTCTCCTCTCACTGTGCTGCGGGGCACGTGTGGTCACGAGCCCTGCTCCTGGGGGGAGGGTTCTGAGATCTGTCTGGAGTAAGTGGCAATGTCAGTGTCTTCTCTCTTCCCCCTACATTTCGTTAGAGGAATGAGAATGAAGGCAGATGAAGATTCATTGAGAATTCTTGATCTTCCAGAGTCTGCTTTTTTAATGCATCTTCTCATCATACCTGCTTTGGTCTCCCCCTGAATTTTTCTCTCCCTGAAACTTTCTTGGGGAGTGTATGGACCTTGGGAGAGGGAAATTCTTCACATCTCCCTTCTGTGCCTCCTGCTGGGTTGGGAGTGAATGGATGCTGAGTCAGGGGTCTGGCCCTGGCCTACAGTGGGGTGCTCCGGCCTCCCACTTCGAATTGTCCCTCTGCTGCCCTCTTGCTCCTGGCTCAACCTTTTTCTCCACCCTCTGGCCTTCTCACCCCAACCCAGGCTGTTTTCAGCTCAAGCCTTTGATAGCAAAACAGAAGCAGTGGGGGGTGGGAGTGGATTATGATCAAGGCTCCCCCCATTCTGTAGTTCAAGGTGAGTCAAACTCAGGGAAATGGCAGAATGTGTGCCCTCCTGCTGCTTCTGACACTCTGTACCCCCTCTGGCACTGAAGTCTGAGGACCACAATGGCTGCAAGCCGGGAGGCTTCAGATGCCCAACTCTTTGACCCTCATCTCTTTCTTTTCCTCTTCCACCATCATTTCGACAACATCTACAGAGTTGAGCTTGGGACTGAGCCAGGGCAGTGTTCCAGCTCTCATCCCTGACCTCTCCTCAAGACTGTTTTCCTGGCGTCCTTTCCCTGCCTGGACCTGTCCCACTCTGCCCCCAGCTCCTCCCAGGCAGTCTTTTCTAATTGATGTCGAATCCTGTAGACATTTCCTTCCTCTCTGTCCTCCTCCAGTGGTCTTAGGTCACACATCTGAGAATTTTTACTTAGATATAATCTGCTTGGCTCTTCACTCAGACCCTCACCCCAGCTTGGGCTAGCTGGCAGGGTGGGCCCACTGTTCCCTGAGCACCTGCTCTTTGGGGGCAGACTGTAGCATGGACTTCTTGAGGATATATGCTTCTCTTCTTCTCCTGCCAGCTATGCTATCTTTCAGATGAGGGTGACTTACCCAGTTTCTTCCTTCCATCCCCTTGGACCCTGTTCCTGCTTGTCTCTTGCCCTGCTCCTTGTCCCCTCTGACCATCCATTGTGTGTGTGATCCAGGGGTCAGAGTTGTATCTTGTGGAGGAGCCTGGGAGAGGTCATTTAGGCTATTTGAAGCCTGTGCCTCCCATTTCTAAAGATGTGTCGCTCAGTGGTTTCTCCTTTTTGCCCTTTCTGTTTTCCCATCGCCTCTGTGGGGAGCCTTTCCCTGGAGCCTCAAGACCTCTGCTGTTGGTTGGAGCCTGTTTCTCCCGCCTTGGGTGATGTTCCCGGTAGAGCGCCCTTTAGAACCATAAAGGTTTGGGAGAGGCTCTGATGCCATCCAGTCCACGGCTTCCCAGCACAGAGCTGGGAAGACCATTCACCTTGACATGCAGGACATTTAGCATCCTTGGCGCCCAGACCCACGGTGCCAGTAGCTTGCTCCTCTTGTCATTGTGACAGCCCTAGTGCTCCCAGATCTCTTGTTGTGCAGTTGAGGAGAAAACAGCCCCAGACAGAAGAAGCAGAGAGACTTGTTCAAATGTCAACAGTGAATCAGTAGTGAAACTAAGTCCAGATACTCATTCTTTGATCCTTTGCCACCACTCTGTCCATTGCCGGGTACATGCTGTGCCCTTTTCCCCAGCCCCTCTTCTGTAGCCCGTCATCTCTCCTCCTGGCCCTTCTCGTAAGATGAATTGGAGTTCCTGGGCTTAAGTCTCCACCTCCCCTGTCAGTTCCTGACTAGCTCCATTAGCCACGGCCCTTCTCGGTGAGCTCACCTGGCTGCCTGGGACCCTTTCCCTCCCAGGCCTCTCTCTTAGTTTGGAGTGTCTGTATCCTCTCTTCCCTTCTCACTTGTTCTTCCTACAAAGAAGAACGAATCCCTGGCCCCCTTTTCCCCCTCCAACATTAAATTATGAACAATTTCAAACCTACAGAAAAGTTGAAAAAATGGTATAGTGCACACCCATTTATCTGCTACCTAGCCTCAACAGTTAATATTTAGTTGTGTCTGTTTGATCTGAGTGTCTGTAGATAGACAGACCTGGCTCTTTGTTGAGTGGAATTCTTCCCCCTGCATCCTGTGGCCTCAGTTTCCCCTCCTGAAGAGTCCTTCCTTTGCAGAGCTCTGAGGGTGTTGAGGAACCGCTGCTATGTTTGCTCAGGGATGGGGGTGTTGCCCCTCACCTCATCCCTGCCCCCAGGCTTTGCAAAGTGAGGTAATATGTGGAGGGTGGGGGGCAGTAGTTAAAGCTGGGGGATTAGACTCACTCTGTCTTTGTTTCCTGCTTCTAGCTCCTCTGACAACTCCTTAGTGATGGAGCAACAGCTTTGGTACACAAAGAGGGGTGAATAAGGCCTCGCCCTCCAGGGGTCCTCCTGGACCCAACCCAGCCCAACCCAGGAGGAGACCATGTTGGGGCCTGAGCTGGCCGGTGGGGAGCACGGAGCATGTTCTTGGTTCCTGTTTCAGCTGCTTCTAGGCCCTCAGGGCGCTGAGCCCTCCCTGGCTCCTGTCAAGAGGGATTAGGGTCTCTGCTCGCAAGAGGAGGAGGGCGGATACCAGCCGGAGAGAGAGAAGCGGCCAGGAAGGTGCTACTGAGAGGCAGGGGGTTGGAGTGTAGGAGGGGCTCTCTGCACTCTGGTCTGCGGCCTCAGCTCTGTGGCTTTGAGTCCACCGGTTTGGCCTTTAAAGGCTTTGGTGGTATGGGGAGGGAGGCTCAGGAGTGTGTGTGTGTGGGGGGGCTTGAAAGCTTGCCCCTGCCCTGCCAAACATGTAGGGGAACATTTCTGCTGCTTGGGCATTGAGGGCAGCTGGTCAGTGGGGACAGAGTAATCTGGGGTGTGGTCGTTTGTCCTAGGGGAATGGTGACCAGTTCTGGGAGCCTATGGGGCCATTGTAGTTGGAGGTAAGTGCTGAGATAAAGGGTCGTTTCCTTCTGTGATGGGCAGTTATAGTCTCTTGTAGCTTTGGGTAACCTTTTACATTTAGGAAGCATTGATATATTGATGTGTTCTAGTACACCCCCCATTTCCTGATTTAGGGAAAGGCAGAACATGTGTTGATCACCTGGGTGCAGGCTCCATGCTGAGCACTTGACGCTTCATTTAGCCTTCTTGCCCATTTTTGGGAAAAGGCAGTAGTATCCTGTTTTACTGAGGAAAAAACTATGGCTTAAAGAGGCAAAAGTCACTTTCTTGAAAGTTAGCGGCTAGCGACTCATAGGAGTTAGGATTTGAACTCAGGTCTGTGTGCTTCTCTTTCCAAACTGAAAGGCATCTGAGGCACAGATTGAGGGCCCAGCATTGAGATTCTAGCAACTCGGGCTTAAATCTGCCATCTCCTCTAGGTTGCTAAAGCCCTAGTCTCAGGAGGGGAGGAGTGAACTCTAGCCAGGATCTGTCAGGGAGCAGGGAGGCCACACTCCCCAGCTGCCCCTGTAAGTGCTGAGAAGGATCAGATAAATTGGGGCAGCTTATGCCCTGAAGGGTAGGTGGATGGTTCCTTTCTTGCAGAGGGTGGCATTTGCAGGGACCTAGTCTTCCAGCTGTCAGCAGTCTGTCTGAAGTGCTGTGCCGGGTGGGGAGTGGGTTTCAGAGTCCCTCATGAGTGTGTTTTGTCCTCCTGACTACAGTCCCCACCCAGTCCACAGACGAGACTGCAGTGGCTGCGCTCCTCAGGGCTGAGGCAGAGGGGAACGGTTGGGCGGGTTTTTCTCAAGGATCAGGATCTGGAGCTGCTGCCTCTTGGCTCTGGAAGTGGAGAACACTGTGTTTCCTACATCGAGGCCAGTTGGATGGAGTGGGTTGAGGGCAGCTGTGGGATCCCCCACCCAGTTCTGCAATGCTGGCTGGAGAGGGTGGGCTGGGGGCTCCTTGCACTGGGTGGAGTGTAAGCCAGCGAATGCACACCAGGCCCCACCCCTCCCGGCTTGTGGGGAGATGCAGAGGAGGAACCTGGGCCTAGCAGAGAACACAGGGGACCAGGAGGGGAATTCCAGCAGTGTGGGCCTGAATTAGTACCTGGTAAATCAGAAGATGGCCCATGGCAGACCCCCTTCTGATGAAAAGAAGCAGTGTGAGCTAACAGAGAAGACCTGGGCTAGGGGTGTAAATATGAATGAGCCAGCATAACCTGAAAGATAGAAAGTCATGGCTGGAGGAATTGGAAAGAGAGCCTGAATGTGCATGTAGGGGGTTTCCTATGCAGCTCTGGCTTTTCCTCTGGTTGCCTCCACCTCCCCGCCCCCCTCCCCCCCCACTTCTATTGGAGAAGAGGGGAGGATGGACTTAACTTGGCAGGGCTTTGGGGATGGAGAGCTGAGAAGGGGACCCTGTCCCTCCGTGTTCTGTCTGAAGGAGGTGGTGAGGTTGCAGGCCCTGCCTCCACTTTGGTACTGGTGCAGGCGAACGTAATTCCTTTCCTGTTCAGGCAGAGTTCTTTGGGGGGGTGAGAGGCCAGCATCCCAAGCCTTGCTAGGGATGAAGAGAGGAGGTCCCCAGGCAGTGTTTTCTTCTGGGCTGGAGAGGTGGGAGGGTAGACTAAAGTCTTGAGGGGCAGTTTGGCTAATTAAAAAGGGATTAAGGACTCCCAGGTGATGCTGAGGGTGAGGAAAGAGGGGATGGGGTTGAGTCATAACCCCACCATTACCATGACAACTGATAAATAAATCCTCCCAGCTTGGGGGTGGCCTCCCCATCATGCCCAGGCAGGACCATTGTGGAGTTGAAGAGCCCTAAGAGTCCCATCAGTCACCTTCCCTCTCCTCCCACCTCCACACCTCTGCTCTATGAAAGATCCGTGAGGGGCCGCGAACAGGGAAGTCTGCCTTCGTGTCTCTGGCCCGCCTGCTCCCCTCCCTCACATTAAGTAAAGGAGTGGAGCTGGTCATTCTGGGTTCCCTGATTCCCCTCGGCACCTCCGTGACCCAGCTCTGTCCAAAGCCAGAAATTACATTCGTCCCATCCCAGGCAGAGGTGGTTTCTGAGCGGTCTCCCCTCCGTCAGACATCTGGAGTTGGCACCTAACCTCTGCGTCCTCCCTGTCCGAGTTAGGCCTCTGCATGTCTCCTCTCAGTTTTCATGTCTCCTTTTCTTGTATCTAAGGCCCCTGGGTAAACCTCTTCTGGCAGAGTCGTTCAGGGCAGGAGGTGACAGCCTAGAGGCCACTAGTATGGTCCTGGCTGCTCAGCCAGCTGGGGTGCTGTGCTGCTGCCCGCCTCTCCCCCAAAGCAAGGAGAGGGGCTTGGTTCATAGGCAGGTGGGTGCAGGGCTCAGCCTTCCTGCTTGTGCTGCCACCTTTGCTACCCTCCCCCTGCCCCATTCTCCCATGCCTTCCCAGAACGTTGGGGCCCACAGGTTCTTCTAGGGTCCTTTCCCTTCCAACCAGAGGCTTTATTATGCTCAGGAAACGACCTGGGTGCCTCCGGACCAGGTTTCTAGGGTGGGTGTCAGTCCGCCCTCCGCACCACCTGCTGCCCCTGGCTCTTCCCCCACAGCTGCTGGAGTACTTAGGCAAGGGCAAGAGCATCGTTGACGTGGGGCTGGCCCAGGCCCGGCACCCTCTGAGCACCCGGAGCCACTACTTCGAGGTGGAGATCGTGGACCCTGGAGAGAAATGCTATATCGCCTTGGGGCTGGCCCGGAAGGTGGGGACTCGTGTTGGCTTCTTACCTGGAGAGCTGCTCTGCTCTGGGGTTGTTGCAGTGGGGCCCGGAAGCTCTTGGGGAAATTGGGGAGATTGGGGGGCAGGCTGTGGAGGGAAGATCTTTACCCAAGATAGAGCATGGTTGTATGTGTTCTCTGTGGGAGGGTATGGACCCCCCGTGACCCACAACCAGATAGAGAGTCCTGACTGCAGCACTCAGATGGGCCCGCAGGTGGGGTGGGGACAGCTTGCAGCCCTGGCTGTGAAAGCCAAACACCCTGGTCACCTTCCCTGCGTCCCCTGTGGCCTCAAGGGCCTGAGGGGGTGGGAGGCTGCAGGGGAGTGAGCAGCCGTTTGGGGTGGTAGCTTATTTCAGAAGGTTGAACATGCAGATGCCCTCTCTCCTGTCCTCTTTCTGTACATGGGACCATAGGTTTTCTCTTTCCTTCTTGGTTTAGGATTATCCCAAGAACAGGCACCCTGGCTGGAGCAGAGGCTCTGTGGCTTACCATGCAGGTGAGTAGGGGCAGCCCCATGGGGGAGGTAGAGGCATGGGGTCATTCATTTTCCTGACCCCCCGCAAATGGCCTCTCCTCCAGCATCTGGTGAGAGAGGCTTTCCTCTGCTACTGTCTCATCTCCCCTTCCCAAGCTGCTAGTGCTTTCTCTTCGTCTGTGTTTTTCCTCCCAGCCTGAAGAGCGAGGGAAGCCGAACAGGGGCGGGAGATCTGGGCCCAAACTGGACATTCCAGGCCTCTGAGTCGGCTCCCTCTGTGCCCTTCTTGAAGATTCTGCAGTTTCTTTTTTTGGTCTGTTTCACTTCCTTTAGGGCTTTCTTTAGAAAGGACTTGCCGTGAGCTCCTGGTGCCATTCCCATCCCTTCCTCAGCCCCTTCCCTTCTCCTGCCAACATCCCAAGGAAGTCTGCTGCCCCTTAGCTCCGTGAGCGAACATTTTGTCTCTCTTTTTTTTTTTTTTTAATATGGTGCCCTCTTTCTACTTCAGTTTTTCCATCTTTGTTTCACCTTGACCCCTTCCCTTCCTCTGGGCCAGAGAGGGAGGTGAAAAGGCATTCAGCTTCAAGCAGGGACCTCTCGCAGGGTGAGGGGTAGAGGGTCAGCCCTTCCTTCAAGTGTGTGTCCTCTCCTTTTCCCCCAACAGATGATGGAAAGATCTTCCATGGCAGTGGTGTGGGGGACCCCTTCGGGCCACGCTGTTATAAAGGGGACATTATGGGATGTGGAATCATGTTCCCTCGGGACTACATTCTGGACAGTGAGGGTGAGTGGGGTGGGGGTGGCCGGCCAGACTGGTCAGGCAGATGGTGGGGGCAGTACCAGAGGAGCTCAGTTTCTTGGCCTCCTAGGTGACAGTGATGACAGTTGTGACACAGTGATCCTGTCCCCAACTGCCCGAGCCGTCCGGAATGTCCGGAATGTCATGTACCTGCACCAGGAGGGAGAAGAGGAAGAGGAGGAAGAGGAAGAGGAAGAAGATGGGGAAGAGATTGAGCAAGAGCACGAGGGCAAGAAGGTGGTGGTGAGTGGGGAGGACGTGGGGTTGGACTAGGGTTCTGGGGCCTGGGCAGGGGCTGGTATCTGTGGTGCTGGATGTAGCCCGACTCTGGTGGGGAGCTGGTTTCCAGGCGCCCCCTTGTGGTCACTTCCCTCATCACCCTAAGTCTCTCGGCTCAGTTGGCAGTGCTTGGGGTTCAGGCCTGTGTGGCTCTAGTAGCATCATCAGCAGAGGCCAGAGCCCACCTGCTCCACTCCTCTCCATGCCTCCACCCCCAGGTTTTCTTCACTCGGAATGGCAAGATCATTGGGAAGAAGGATGCTGTTGTACCTTCTGGCGGCTTCTTTCCCACCATTGGAATGCTGAGCTGTGGGGAGAAAGTCAAAGTGGATCTGCATCCCTTGAGTGGCTAGGGACTTCTTCCCTAGACCTGCCCCGCCTCCTTTTCCTCGCCCTTTGCAGAACCGGGTGCCCAGTTCCTGCCTTCCCCCAAGGATTTGCTTACCCAGCAGGCCCCAGGGAGTGCATCGTCCCTCCGCCTCTCCCAGATCAGGCCCTTGCTGAGCTCCTCTGTGCCCATGTTTCTGACATGGTGCTACCTCGATCATCAGTTGGTCCTGGGCCCAAGTCCCTGGTTGGACAGGAGCAGGCTCAGTGAATGGAATTGGTGTATCGGTAGGTCCCACTTGTTTTGGCTGGTGGACTCCTGCACCTTTTCTTTCCCCGCTGGCCATGTGAGTGGAGAGGAGTGAGCACCTTGTCTCAGCTGCTATTTGGGCATGAGGCTCTGCAGGGGGGTGGCGTAGAGACAGCCCCCTCCTCTATTTATCACAGTATTTCTTCTTGCATCTCCTTTGTTTTGTTCCCTGTCCTCATTGTGAACCAGTTGCTGATGTTCTTTCTCCTCCACCCCCCGGCTGGGCTCGGGGCGGGGGGGGGGGACTCTTTTGGGCCCTCTTTCCCCTTCCACTGACTACTGTCCCTGGAAGACACTCCAGGGTCTCTGTTCTTTCCCTTGGGAGCCCGCTTTCTCCTTCACTGCCTGCTCAGGCACTGTAGTCCCACAGAGAATCTGAGTCTCTGGCTTCCCGCAGCTGTACACATGCAGTTAGGTGCCTGTTATGTGTTGAATGGAGTGAGAGAGGGGCTGCCAAGTGGGGGGGCCTGGAGCCTTTGCTCCCATCCCCTCCTTGCCATCCTTGGGACCCCTGTGGCACCTTTGTCCCTAGTTCCCTGGGATGCTCAGTGAAGGCAAGACCCCGAAGCCAGATCTGTGGTCGCAAGCGCAGAGGGCAGCTTGGCCCCTCACTCCCCTTCCCTGCCACACCCGTGTCCCAGCTTGCTCCCTGTGCCAGTGCCTGTTTTGCTTCCGTGTTTGATTCTAGCACTTACATACGTCCTCCCCCACCAAGCCCTCCTGTCTCCTACCGCCTGACCCCTGACCCCCTTCCCGTACAGTGACTTCTCCTGGGAGGAAGAGGGAGCAGGAGGTGTTAGCCTTGGTTTGCACAGAGTGGGTGGGCCTTGGGGAAAGGGGGTGAGCTGCTGTGTTGCTTGTGTCCCCGCTTCAGCCCTCCACTACGATGTATGAAATGTATGTACAGCCCAGAGATGTTTATACAGCCAATAAAAATGGAGTTTCTGTATTTATCAGGACAGCCTGGACAAGGGACTCCTTTCCAGTCCGTAGGGCCAGGGACGGGATTGGAGGTGGGGACAGCTGAGGGAGACCTGGACCCATGTGATGCCAAGCATAGGGAACATGTATATTCCATGGACCTGGCTGTGGGCCTGGGATGCCCCCAAGGAGCCCCCAATACCCCTAGGAGACATGAGGCTTTGACCTTTCCATGAATAAGGTATAACTCCAATTCTGAGTAAATGTTATAGAATCTCTTTATTAGACAAAAATAGACTCTTTCCCCCCCTTTTCATTTGATCCCACTCTGATCTCTCTGCTCAGAGGGGGAGGTGGAGGAGGGAGTGCCTTGCTCCCCACACCTCTTCCCCTTCTCCCTGCCAGGCTGGGACCTGCAGCTGGGTGGAGCCGGCAGGCCCCTTCTCCCCTCCAGGCTGATTTTCTGTTCTCGCACAGGTGGGGCTGTCCAGGTCAGCTCCAGGGTTCAACTGCTCGTGCCTCCTCACCCTTCACACACCCATCTCTGCCATCTGCTCACGTGCAAGGTCATCTCACAGGCCCATCCACTTGGCTTAGCGGGCTGGGGGCAGGGAAGGAGAGCAGTGTCCCAGGCTGACGGCCACTCCTCTTTCCTAAGTAAGGGAGAGGGCTGGCACCTGGGTCTCCTGGGCCCAGGCCAGGGGAAATGAGGGCTGTGGGGTGCTGAGAGGTGCGTGGTGTTGAAGTGGGCTCTGAGCTTGTGGCCTTCCTTCACTTTCTCTGGCCCAGCAGGACTTTGGTGATGAAGGTGACAATGGCGCCAGCAGGCTGATCTGGGTCAAGCTCTGCAAAGAGGTGACACACATTCTCCCAGGGACTTCCTGGCTTCTTGGCCACGAAACCAAAGATCCTAGGGTTACAAAAGCAGGGTGGGGAGTGGCCTCAACATCCCTTCCACAAAGGGCAGCGAAGCCAGGGTTGGGGAGGAAGGCAGCACCTCTGTCCCGTGGAGGGAAGAGACGGCACCTGGTGGGGAGGCTTACTTGGAAGTGGTCCTGTCAGGGTTGGTCCATCTGCAGAAAAAGAAGCACTGTGAAGGAATGCACCCAGGATCTAGCTACTGAAGGAGGAGGTTTGGGGCAGGGGACTTTCTGGTCTCTAGGGCCTGATGGGAGCATGGGGCTGTGCGGGGAGCATGGGGCTGTGAGAGCAAAGGGTCGAGAGAGATGCTCACCTCCGGTCCTGAGGATCAGTGCTGCAGAAGGTGATGCTGTTCACTGGATAATGGCGGCGAAAGAAGAGCCTGTGAGGAGGATTATGGGGGAAAGTCACAGCCAGAAACGGAGGTCCCCAGGGTCCCCAATGGTCTAGGCACACACACTCACTTCCTTTGGTTGTCGGTCAGCGTAATGCCCTGGGCAGAGACCTTGAAGTGGACGATGGCTGGGGTCGGCCGGGGACTGCAGCTCAGAGCTGCAGAGCTGGCCCGGGCCACTGCCTGGGGGCCTGTCAGGGACTCTGTCTCCACCGAGGTCAGGTAGAGCACACTGCAGGCTATGAGGGCAAGAGAGGGCTGGGGGTGATGGGGAGCACTGGCTCTGCCAGAACCCAGGTCTGTCTTCCCCTATGGCCCACACCCCCAGCTCTTGGGTTTTCCCCAGCCAGTGCTGCTCAAAATTCCTTAGAATCCGGGGTCATCCATTAAAAAGATGGATTCTGTGACTCCCCCTGATCTACAGTGGGGAATGCTAGAAAGAGGCCCAAGAATCTGCATTCTAACAAGCCTCCCTCCAAAGATTGTCATGTTCATGAACTTGAGGTCCTAGACTGACGAGCCCCTTTCCCACCCCCACTGCAAATACAGGGACCCGCCCACCTCAGGGCCTTTCAGTGCCCTGTGCCTACATAGGTAGTGCCCCATTTGGCGCCCAGGGAGAGAAGGGAGGTAGAGGCCCCTACCGGCACCCTGACGTAGGAGGTCTGCTGCTGTGCTCATGTTGGCGGGCACTGGGGCCTCTGGAGTCTCCTCTAGAGGATCTGAGGGCAATGGGGGCCAACAGGGAAGATCAGCAGGGAGTCAGGTTCCCCAGGAGCTGGAGAACTCTTGTCCCAAGGCAAGGCAGGCTGGGAGCTAGGATCTGGGGATGCTGCCTTGGGCTGCAGTGGGTGAGGAGAGGCTGGAGGGCAGATCACAAGCACCCACCTTTGCTGGGGATACGCAGGCAGCAGGGCAGGGACAGCGGGGAGATGGAATGCTGGGAGACCAGGGCTGACAGGCTGCCTGCAGGGGAAGTTGACAGAAGCCCTTAAGTGCCCACAGGTATCCTCCCTCCCCAGCTTTCCCTCCACCCTCCTGAGACCCCATTGGGCCCTGCTCCTCACCAAAGTAGGGCTCACTGGGACAACCTTTGATCTTCACCCCTTTGGGCCCAGTTTCAATGAGAAAATGGCGGACCAGCTGTTCCAAGGGGTCCCCTGGGTGGGGGGAAGGAGGGGAGTGGTGGAGAGGAGAGAATATTTAGGCTTTATCAGATTCCAGGTTCCAGCTTTCTCCTGCGCTGGGATTCTTTCCAGCACTGGAGAGGTCACTTCCTGCCTCTCCCCGCCAAGAGGTGGCATGGCCCACCCTGCCTTGTCTTGCCTCTGGTTCCTCCCCCCACTCCACTCCCCTTCTCCCTCAGGTTTGGGCATTCTTTACCTTTCGAGGGCTGGGCGCTGGGTGGAGGTGTGGCCACTTTGAGGGCCAGCCCATAGGCTCCTTGGAATGAATGACTGTCCCTGATGAGGAAGGCCCCAGGGTCCTTGTCCTTCAGCAGGGCAATGGCTGGGGGAAGGTAGGAGAAATTTTCACAGTGGTAGATTGAGCCCCACATGGCCCCTCTCTACCTCTGCTACCCAAGCTCCCTAGCCTTTCACCCTAAGAGCAGTGGTGTTTTGGGGCACCTGGGGATGGAATTTTAGGGTATTGACAGTGTTGAGTTGAAAGCACCTTGGGCCCAAAGCCCAAAACCACCTGCTAGTGAGAGGACTCGGGCTGGGGTAAACCTGCTGAGACAGGGAGGAGGAGGCACCAAGGGTGTTAACTGGAAGGATGGGTTCTTAAGCCAAGACAGAGCCCCAGAGGGTGGGAGGGGTGGGGCAGGCTGGCTTCTCACCTTGGTCACGGGACAGGTGTGGTTTGTACCAGAACTTGGATGTATCCTGGACGAACTTGACATTGCTCTGGCTCTCTTGCACAGGGGGCTCTAGGACAGGGAGGGACTGAGCTTGGCCCCATGCCCCTCCTTGGCAGACAGGGTTCTCCCAAGGGGGCCCCACCTCCTCAAGGCTTTTATACCTGGGGGCTGGGGGACATTATCCGGGAGCAGAGGTGCAAAGGTGACATGGTGACTGGTGCCTCTGGCTGGTGGTGATGCCTGCTCTGGGCCCCAGGGTCCTGGCTGTTGCCCAGGTGCCAGCAAATGGCGTTTCTCAGGAAGTGGGGGCTGGGTGGGGCCATTGATGTCATAGGATGCAGCCAGGGGGAAGGCAGGTGTGGGTGAGCTCTGGGGTGGCTCTGGGCTGGCCACAAGCCAGGGCATCTGGGTGGGCACAGGGGTGAGGGGGGACCCATCCGGGCTATCTGGGGGGTCTCGAATTCCCTGCCAGGGGGCATGGCGGAGGCCAGGCAGTGTGGTGGGCACAGGGCCTCTGGGACTGGTGCTGTCTGAGCAGTTCCCCGGGCTCTTCTGAGGCCAGTCGGGTGAGCTGGGCGGGGAGGTGGGGGAGAAGGCGCTGGTGGCTGGGAGCTCAAGCCCGCTTCGCACTGGCAGCTCAGGACCCTTTTCAGTGCTTCCTTGGGGAATGGACGGCAAGGCTTCTCCAGGACTTAGTCTCTGAGCGGGCACCAAGGTGGTGTCCTGCCGTCGGGTGCTGCAGTTTGGCAGGGCAGGCAGGTGGTCAGTAACTTAGTAGGGCTACAGAGCCACTGTGTGAGCTGCCCCTGCCCCCAACCTCAGTGCCTAAACAGCCTCAGCCCCTCCGCATACCTTTCCTTGCCCTGGACTGGGCTGCTGGTGTGCAGGGGTGTGGAGGGGCCAGACAGCTCAGAAGAGGCACTGCATTGAGCATCACGGGGAGACCGAGGCAGGGTGCTGTGTCCGCTGGGGCCCTCCCTCCAGGATGCTGGCTCAGGTGATTCTGTAGGGAAGGTGAGAGAAAGGGCCATGAGCCAGCAAAGGCCCTTCTGTCTGGCTTAGCGCCTTCTCACTCTGCACCTTCCCCACCATCTTCCAGAACCCTCCTCTTCCCTAGGCACCCCCCACCCAAGTGTCCTCACCTGCAGATGCTAAGGGTCCTGCTGGGGCCAGGTGCCCAGGCATCGGGTACCTGTCCCCTCCTTCCTCTGCAGGGATCTCGTAGCTCAGCTTCCTGGATTGTGGGTAGGGTGGGCTGCCCGGGGAAATGGAGCCAGCTCGTGGGGAGTGGGCACCAGAACTGGAATACCCTCTAGAGCCCTCACCTGGAGAGCCACAGCTATGAGGCACCCGGCCATATGCTGGGCAGTAACTGGGAACTGCTCCTCCATAGCCATATGTCACCAGGGCAGGGTACCCTGGATGCCCATACCTGCCTTCAGGGCATATGGCATAGGAGCAGCCCTCATGCCCTTCCTCGCCTGCCTTGGGTGGCTTCAGGCAGCTGTAGTCAGGCATTGGGGCATGGTGATGCCCGCAGGCAGGCACCAGCAGGGGCAGTGGGTGCCCGGGCCGCACCGGGTGCAGGAGAGGCTTGCCAGCCTCCCCTGCCCATCCCTCTCCAGCCTCCCTCTCCAGCCTCAGCCCATATAGGGCTGCAGTGGGTAGTGCCAGCTTCTCCTCACAGGCGGGACACGAGCACAGGGCAGGCATCCCAGGGTCCTCCACGATCACTACCTCCCGATAGCCTGGGTGACGGTAGCCAAAGTCCCCATTGGCTGGTTTCCCCAGCTCAGGGGGGTAGGGATAGGGCCCCTCAGACAGTGATCGGCAGAGGCGCCTCTTCTCCACAGAGGCCTCGGCATAGCCCTGGGAGTGTCCCTCGTAGCCCCCATAGGCCAGCCGCCTCCTGTCCAGGGTTCCCTCTGGCCGGTAGTAGCCCCCATTGGGGACCCCGCAGGGCTCCCGGTAGCCCTGGCGGCAGGAGCAGTGGCGGCTAAGGCTGGGTCTGTGGCCGGAATACATTCCGAGGTGGGGGCCTCCACCTGCGGGAGGCTGCTCTTCGTCATCTATGATGGCTGTCTCACGGCCGGCCCCCCGGCCCCCACTGGCCACTCCACAGCCTCCCAGGAGGCGGTCTAGCTCCTGTTGTTCAGCAGCTGTCGGGGGTGGCCGGCCAGGGGACTCGGCAGCTGGCTCTGTGGTCAGTGTGGACGAGTGGCCGGAGTCGCTGCTGACAGAGAGCATGGGGGGTGGAGGTGGCTCTGGAGAGGGCGCCGGTGGGCTCTGGCGGGGTCCCCGCTGCACCTGGGCGTAAGGACTGCCATCCAGAGGTCCCCGGGTGTGTGTCGGGGAGCCTGAGTGGGGACAGGACCAGGGAAGGAGGGCAAGTAGGGAGAAGGGAGAGAGAGGGAGTTACTCAGAGGGTATGGTGCAGGGGACTCCAGTTCAGGGGTGTCTCGTGGGAGGGGGATCTGGCTGGGAGGTAGGAGTGTGGCCCGCAAACCTACACCTCCCCCAAACCCCAGCCTGCCCCACACACCATCCACACTGTCCTCGTGATGCTGATTGAAGTTCTCGTAGGAGTCCCAGCGGACAGCAGGCTCTGCCGTGTTGTAGTCAACAGAGACTGAGGGGTCATTCCGTGAGGTGTTGCCTGCGGACCGGGCCACCCAGGTGTTGAGGAACGGGGAGACAACCTTTAGCCCTGGCCCAAGGCTTGGCTCTTACCTTTGATCTTCTCAGGGCTGGAGGAGAAGACGAACTCCACCGAGGCTTGGAAGGGGAACCTCTCATCTACGGGGAGTGGGCGATGAGGAGCCAGGCCCCTGCCCACCCTCACCTGCCTGCCCACCCTCCCCTGGGCTTCCGCCCCCATATCTGTCTCTAACGCACCAGCCCAGGCCTCGTCCAGCTGGTCCTTGGGGAAGGTGAGCCGTGGTCCGTGGATGGTGCATGTGTGGAACTGGACTCGAAACACCAGGGCCCGGTCTGTCCCCCGGCCACCCTTGTGATAGCAGGTCACCTGGATGAGGGAAGGGAGACCAGGGTTCAGGGCCCCCCTGTCCACTTACGTCTCCTGTGTGCTTCCACCCTGGGGACTGTCGGGCCACTGCTCTCCCTGGCCTCAACCTCCAGGTGAGCCCTCCCCCCTCTAGGGGACTAGCTTTTCACCCTCCAATCTGCCTTGAATTGAGGGCTCACCAGAGACTGTGCAGCAGGCAGGATACACCATCACCCCTTGTACCTCCCCTTCCCAGGATGGCCCCCTCACCATGACATCGCCTTTGAGGAGGAGGGCTGGCTCCAGGCTGATGCAAAGCTGTTGTGGCCCAGGGCCTGCAATGTGACTGAGGAAGGGGGGCGAGGACAAGGCAGGGGCTCAATCAAGGCTCTTGGGCTGGGTGGGGAAGTATGAAGAGTCAGGAGGGATATGGGAGATTGAGGTCTGAGCCCTGAGTGAGAGACCTTTAGCCTGAGCATCAGCCTCTCCATCTCTAAAACGGATTCCATGATGGCCTACATTTTTAGGCACAGCGGCAGGAGCTGTGGGGCTCCGTGTTTGGGGAGGCTGGAGGAACAGGAATGTGGGGAGCAGGGGCCTGGGAAGAGGCACTCACTAGATTCCAGATGTGTAAACGAGCTGCATGGACTGGTAGATCTTGAGGAAGGGCTGGAAGCCTGGAGGGAGGGAAGGAGAAGGGAGTGGGGGTTGCTGAATGGAGGGGGTGGGGACAGCCCGGCTAGCACATCCCAGGCAGACTCACCTGTGCCAGGTTCAAAGGCTGGCAGCACGGGCACGAGCACATAGTGCAGGAATAGAGGGCTGCTGTTCATTCGGATGGAGCCGGACAGGAGGCCGCTGAAGTAGCTGATATACCTGGTAGGGGGTGTGTCAGAACATAAGCCCCTTCCTCTGGAGGCCCCTGTGTATCATTTCAACTATGCTCACCCCTCCCACCCACTCTTGAAAGCTTGCCCTTCTTAGCACTTTTTTTTCCTTCTTAGCACTTCTCTCTCATCTTGTAGCTCACCAGAAAGTTCTCCCTTGCATCTAACCTCAATTCTTCTTGCTGTGGCAAAGGTTTGTACTTGCTGGTCCCTCTGGCTAGAATGCTCTTCGCCCAGATCTCTGCATCCTGTCATAGAGATGTGTCCTGACTGTCCTGCAAGGTCTCTCTTTATCACAAGCTCCATGAGAGCAAGGACCTTGTTTGTTCTAAATTCTCAGCACCTGCCACAGTGCCTGGTTCAAAGAAGGTGCTCCATTAAGGCGTGCTGCATGAGCGAGAGAATCTCGGCCTTGGCTGCCATGGAGGGAGCTCTCCTCAGGCCCATCCCTACCCAGGCTGCTCACCGGCGCTGGGAGGGCTGCAGCTCCGCGGCCACCTTGTCCTCGCAGAACTTCCTCATGGTAAGCGTAGCCAATGCCTGGTCCGCCCTGGGGACAGCAGGACCAGCGTCAGAGATTAGGGGCTGGTATCCGTGCTGGCCTCTCAACACTAAGCCCCAGGATAGGGAGGAGAGGTGTGATCCCCCAAGGCTAGAGGAAGCCCAGAGTGGTGGTGAAGAGAACTAGAAACCCCACAGACAGGTTCCTAGTTGTTGGGCCTCAGGCAAGTGCTCCCTGAGTTTTTTAGTTTCCTCCTCTGTAAAATGGGGCAATGAGGTTGAATTGTGTCTCCCCAAAAGATATGTACCTCTGAATGTGATCTTATTTGGACATAAGGTCGTTGCAGATGGAATTAGTTAAGATGTTATACTGGAGGAGGGATGAGCCCTTAATCCAATATGATTGGTGTCCTTAGAAGAAGAGAAGAGACAGACAAACACACAGGAAGAAAGCCATGTGATGAACAAGGCAGAGAGTGGAGTGACGCAGCTGTAGGCTAAGGAACACCAGGACTGTTGGTCACCACCAGAAGCTAGAAAGAGGCAAGGAAAGGCTCTACTCAGAGTCTCAGTGGGAGTGCAGTGCTGCTGACATCTCGATTTTAGACTCCCAGCCTCCAGAACTGGGACAACAGATTTCTGTTGTCTCCAACCACTTAGCTTGTGACATTTTGTGACAGCAGCCCTAGGAAACGGATACAAATCCTCTGCTGCGAACTGTGGAGGACAGACATGTGAGAAAAAGGAGGTGGAAAGGCCAAGTTTATGGTAAATGGCTCTCTGAATACAGAGGTGGGCTTTCAGGGAGATGGGCTCATCAAGGCCAACTGGAAGCAGGGTCATTGGGGTCAGGTCTAGTCAGGGGTCAGGGAGCCTCACCCTGCAGAGATCTTGCTGTAGTGCATGTAGGCAGAGACGATGACCCCCAGCTTGCCCTTGCTCCCCTGAGGATAGAGAGAGAAGGATGGAGGGCCTGCTGGGGCCCCTGGCTGAGGGCACCACAGCCCTGTGAACCCGAGGTCCCTGCCCACCTTGCAGTACAGTACAACCACGTGCTGTGGGTCAGCACTGAGCCACGTCTCCATGGCCTTGCAGATGGAACACAGCTTGTCCAGCGGGGGCGCATGCAGCTCAGGCCAACCGAAGTCCTGGACCTGGGGGTGCGCAGGGGTACAACTGAGGGCGGGGGCCACATGCAAAAAGAGATGGGTGAGGATGGAAAAGGTACCAGGTGGAGGGGTCGGTCGGGGCCAAAGTCAAGAGGCTGTTCTTGGTTGTCCACAACAGGCTCAACACTTTCCTCATGGGTACAATGGGGTTGAGACCCACTGCACCATACTTGGGAGTGTCTCAAGTAAGAAGTCATCCAGGAAAGTGCCAACAGCTACTATTAATAAGGAGGAGGCTGAGGGCTGGTTGGGGTGGGGGGGTTCAATTTAATGGCTTTAATCTCCTCCTACCTTGGGGTTTAGGCGGATCAGGTCATGTCGTTTCTCTGAAAGGTTGAAGAGCTGCATGCAAGTAAAGAGGGGACTTTAGACGCTGACCTTGGGCAGCGGGGCGCGGTCTCCTGCTGTGACCCTAAGCAGTCTTTCTCCCAAACGTGGACAGCACTAAGGCCCGGGCGTTGCTACGACAGTCAGCGGGGGGCGTTCCCTATCTGCTCCAGCTGCCCTGAGGCTCCGCCCCCGTAGGCCGGCGCCTCCACGAGTTTGACGTCAGGCATCAGCCCCGCCCATTGGGGCCTTCCTATCCTCTCACTGGATGACTGTGGAAGGCCCCGCCCTCACCAGGTACTTGTCGTGGTGCTTGGATTGCAGCACGTGAGCCAGCTCGCGCAGGTGGCCCCGGTGTCTCTGCTCGTCGGGCCTCGCGGGGAAGGCGGCAGCCAGGATCCGCTCCGTCACGTAAGTGAGGTCCAAGTCCCAGCGGCGCTCCATAAGTGGGTCCAGGCTGAAGCTCCTGGGGAGGGGGCAAAGCCTGCGTCAGGCACGGGGGCGTGGTGGGAGGGGAGGGCGAGGCCTCGGAGTCCCGAGGGTAGGTGGGGCCGCTCAGGGGGCGGGGGGGCTGCCCGGGAGAGCTTTGCTGGGGGGCGCTGCGCAGGGCTGAGGCATGGGGCCACCCCGGCGCCCTCGCTTACCTGGGCAGAGTGCTGCGTTGCTTTGAGTGGTTTAGAGACTTGGTGGATCCCTGGAGGATGAGGTGAGACGGTGCACATCTTTTGGGTGCCCCCCACTCCAGGCTCCCTGCTCCAGAGTCCCATGAACTTTCCTTCTCAGAAGAAACCTAGGTCCATACTCCCAGAGCTCTCTGGTTCCGCCCCCTCCAACAGCATCACTTACCAGGTGCTCTATGCGCCTCACCGGGGCCGTGTTTCTCCGCTAGAGGGAGACGGAGGATGAAAGGGGGGTGGTTAGGGCGGGCGGGGGTGGGGGGCGCGGCAGGGGTAGGGACCAGTCTGCGCCTTGGGATGGTAGAAAGGGCATGCCGGGCTCCCCGTGGGGGCTGTACTGGGCGAAGGGAGGGAGGGGAATCCTATCACCCAGCAGGCCCAAGGGCAAGAAGATCAGAGGGCTCATTTTTTACTCTGTCCCTTAGGATGACTAGCACCCACAGCAGTCCATTCAAGCTAACCTCCTGGGGGACCTCTCTGTAGCCACCAGACCTTTGGACACCTCAGCCAGGTTCCTTGCCACTCCCACCCCATCTCAGAGCACACTCACCAGCTCAGCAGGAGGCAAGGCCTGACAGGACGAAGTCACCTGGAAGGAGACCCAAGTGAGGGGTTGAGCTCCTGCTGAAATGGGCTCTCCTTGGCCTTGACCATGGGGCTACCCCTCAGCTTCAGCAGGAAGGTGGAGGGGCTGTCAGCAGATGGACGTACACTCCAGCTGAGGTTCCTCTATTTAAGGGAGCCTCCCCTCTGGCCTCTCGGTCCCCCACCCCTGGGCCCCCCACTTGTTGCTCTTGGCTCCCAGCCCCCTGCCCACACAGACCCCCATTCATCCAGCTGCAGGGCAGCAGTTATATATAGAGCCATGTAGGCAGGCCACGGCCAGGGATGGACACTGGCCTCTTTCACTGGGAGACCCCGCCTCTGGGCACACAGCTCCCCCAGGCCAACTCCAAGGCTCTGGGACCCCCTGCACTGCAGGAGGAAGACTAGGGAACCTCCTCAGAGATGAGGCTGCCTCAGTGGATAGTGGTACTATCTACAGCTTGTACCTTCTGTCTGGCCTTTCCAGGGCCCAGGACGAGACCCACCCAGGCATCCTGAGGACCCTTCCCCAGAGGGAAGGCACAGCCCATCCGGCTACCCAGTCTTTGAAATCCTGCTCCCCCACCCCACCCCACCCTTCCTCCTCCTCATTCTCCTCCTCTTCCCCACCCCCATCCTCTCGCCAGCTGCAGCCTGGGCACAGCACCAAGACAAACGCTGTCTCCTGTCCACCCGCCTGGGCCAGCCCTCCAGGGGGTGGAGTAGGGTGGTTCTTAAAGGGCCCAGTACAGCACCCTCTCCCACTCCGGCAGGGCAGGGGTTCCCCAGTGATGAGAGGTGCTGCGGGTTGATGCCAATGCGGCCAGAGAAGCCTGTTTCAGAGGAAGGGGCTCTAGTCTTCCTCCCCAGTCAGGTACCCACCTTTGCTTCACATTTTCTGTGTGTTGCCACCTTGCAAACTAGAGAGGGGTGGTGGGGAGAAGCGAGAGGTTAGCAAGCACTTATGGGGGTAGCCCTCCCCCCATTTCCCCAGGCCCTGGAACAGATCCTGGAACTTCCAAGAGTGTTGAGATGGAATGGGGGAGCAGGGGCAGAGTTCAAGGGAGGTGTACGGTGGGGTAGCACGCTCAGGCCAGGGGAGGAGGGAGCCAGGGCTAATGTTCTAGGGTGCCTGGGGGTGAGGAGGAAGGCAGGGAGGGGAGTCCCATCACAGGTCACACTGGGGAGGCAGTGGAGAGGACTGGGTCTGCTGGGATGGGAGGGAGTGTCCGTCATGGGGAGCAAGGGCTGTTTGGAGGGGAGGCAGGCCCCCATGACAGACACCCTCTTGACTCCCATGCTGCCCAATCCAGGGGGCAGCACACACATTACGGTTTATACTCTGTGAGTCTGCCTGCTGGAATTGTACACACAGTGGTGCTGGGTGGAGGCTCTCAGGGTCACAGGACAGGGGACCTCACCTCTGCATGAGACGCCGGTCCCGTCGATGGTCACTTTACACACTGCACAGACTGGTGGTTTCTTCCGGAAGACCTTCTCCCGGAAGCTATGTGGCTCGGCTTTCCTAGGCTAGGGACAGAGGGACACACAGGCAGAGGCATCAGTTCCCAGTGGACATCTCTGGGACTAGCCGGGGTTCTTAGCGCTGCACTGGTTTCTTTCCCCTCCATCCTGACAAAACCCCCAAACTTCTAAGACACACCTGGTCACAGCTGTTTCTCGGCTCTTGTGGGGCCTGTCCTTGATGGTGTGTGGAGTCTGGTCCCTTGCTTCACCCCAGATGGGTCACCTCCTCTCTGAGGGATCACTCAGGCCCCACAGAGGGCTCCGGGGTATGAAACCCTCACGGTCACTGCCGCCCCAAGTGCTAGAGCTTTCTTCCTGATTGGGGGGTGCCCTCTGACTTTCCTCTATAGGGGTTCCCCATTTCTCCTCCCATTTTGCCTTCCCCAGGTGGAGGTCCCTGTGGAGAGTGAGCAGGAGGGGGTCCAGAAATGAATGTAGGAGGTCAGTCACGCAGCACCCAGACTGACCTGGCTGGGAGTGGCCTGAACCAGTCCTACTCCCCTGGCTCCCGCTGTCCCCACGCTCCAGACAGCTGACATGCCCTCCTCCCCCTACTGTCAGAACAACATGTTTACTCATTGTGCATTGAGGCGGCAGGCAGCAATTGTGCAAGGAGGGGGTGGTAAGGCTGTAGAGACAGGCAGACAGAGGCATGACATTGGGGAAAATATTCAGCTGCCTTGCTACTTCGGGAGGTAGAGAGCACCCTGTCACTTGATGTTCAAGGGGGATTCCAGCAGAGAATGGGGGAAGGGGTGGACTAGACGCCCTATTGGGTCTCTCCCCACCCAGAATGCAGTGAGGCAGGGATGTTCTCTTAGGGCCCTGATTCCCCTCCCTCACACTGTGGGTTCACTCCACTCATCCTCTGTCCATATGCTTCCTCTCCCTTCTACCCATTTTTCTCTTCCCTCAAGTGTTCAAGTCCCCCCCCCCCAGCCCCCCATGATATTGTCTCATGTTGCTTTGAGCTGCTTCTTTTGGGCTAAGGCTGATAAAATATGGGGAAATGGAGAGAAGGCGTCCAGCCCCCCCATCCTGGGGACCCAGGCAGCACTTTTGGTCTCTTGGCTGTCCCCTGAGCAGCTAGATTAAACCCAACCTGAACTCTTCTGGACCAGCCTTGCTGGATCCATTAGGAATCCTGGGTGTATTCTGACTAACAGCACGCACAGATGATGTCAGGGGAAAGCAGAGACCCAGTGTCTAAAGCACTTCTGAGACCTGGCCACCCCTCTCCCTTTGCCACCTCCACTCCATTTCCCCCAAACTTCTTAGGGAAGAGGCCTGATCTTAGCCCTGCTATGGGGCATCCAGGACCTGTAGGACCTGGAAAAGTCCTACAATGAAGGATACCTGAGTGCAGGTTTAGGGGGCCAGAAAACCCAGGGTTGCCGGAATTAGAGCAGGGAATTGGAGAAGCCAAAGTGGACACCAGATTCTGCTCTAATTCAAACTTGTGCTGCTCACACCACAGCTCTGGCCATTCCAAAGGGGCAGAGTAGTGAGGGGATTCGCAGCAAGGGGAAAAGGGTCTGGCCTGAGTCCTGGTCCCCTCCCCCACTGCCCACACCTCCACCCCTGCCCCTCCTCTGCCCAGCCAGCGGGCACTCCTACCCTGCTGGTGGCCCGGCTGCTGTCCCTCCTCCCCAGGGCTCTGAGCAGCCTCTCCACGGGGCCGCTGGACTTCATGATGTCTGGCGACTGGCTGGGTTGCTGACTGCGGGCCTGAACAATGCTGGGGCCCGGCCCGGGGCTTCCTGGAAGCGGCCTGGCGGAGGCAGCCGCTTCCCCTGGGTGGAGGGCAGGCTGTCTGGCTGGTGTGAGGAGAAGCCCGGCCCTGGAAGTGGAGGGGAGTGCAGGCGGGAAAGGGGCAGGTCGCTGCTCCAGGAAGTGGGGGGGGGGGAGGGAGGATGTGGGGGAGGCCAGGAGATCAGATTCCCAGGATCTACCCTGCTGGGAGTGTCAGCCTGGGATCTTTTGCCCCCCAGTCCCCTAGCGCTAGAGCTGCCCCATGCCAGGGGGATCGACCCTATCCAGGGATCTGCAAGGATCCTGAGATCCAGCCCCCAGTGGGTTGGGGTGGGGGCGGGGTGGGAATTCAGGTCTCCTGCAGGGCTCAAGGGCCGGTAGGGAACACTCTGTCCCAGGCCAGGCCAGGCCAGTCTCCCAGCCTGAACGCTTAGGCTCTCAGGGGACCTCTGGTGGGGAGGCAGAGGGAGCTGGGAATCACTACCCTAGCCTGCCCAGAATTGGGAGTGCATCCTGAGGCGTGAAGAAAGTAGGACCAAGGGCCAGCTTCCTGCCTCAGTTTCACTGGTTGTGAAGTAGGAAAAGGAAAGCATGCACTGCCTCTCCTCCACCGCTCCCATACACACTGGAAGGCCTAATTCCAGCCGCAAGATGGTTCTACCCAAGGAGTGAGCCAGTCTCCTGCTCCAGCCCAAGGCATTTGAGGCTCTTCTCCTGAGAGCACCCCAACTGCTCTGCTCCTGACAATCCTGTCATCATCCCCTCTGTCCCCCCATTCCTTGGCTTGTTCACGCTAGACCTCCCAGGTCCCTAGCCCCTCTTTCCAGCCCTGCTATGTAGGCCTTCCACACAGGCCTAGGGCTGGGCCCTATTCCCCCTGCCCCCCAAAGCCTGAGTACCACCTTCATGGCTCTCCTAGCTCTGCTCTCCTTCCTCAGCAGCTGTCCCAGGTCCTAAGGACTGGACGGGAGCCACCCCCCCCCAACACATACTCCACCCCCCTCTGTGGGCCTCCTACCTCCCTCCTGGGAACATGGCCAACTTCCTGTCCCAAGAGTCAAGGGAAGGAGGTGGACTAGGGCCTTGGAAGTGACGGGGTGTGGGGGGTGGTGGTGGTGGCAGTAATCTTCCAAAAATAAATGGGATCAAGGGCCAGGGGGTCCTCAGCCCCAAGCCTTGGACAGCAGCCCTTTGACCAGCCTCCAGCCTTCACTTGAAAGAATGTGCAAATATGCCTCCCCTCATTTGCATGGTATTTACTGAATGTACCAGAGCTGGGGCTTCTCCCACCAGGTCCTTAGACTTCCTTCTCCCTCCTTCAGGCCCCAGGGACTGGTCTAATCCTCCCTTCTCTGGGATGAGCCCCGTTAGGAGAGCCCACTCAGGACACTTCTCTTGACTTGACTGGCATGGGCCTGGCCTGATGCTTTGCCCTTGAAGATTTAAGTCTCCCTCCAAGTCAGGAAGTCCGTCCCCAGGGTACCTTGGCCAGAGGGAGTTATCTGCGTGGCCAGGCCAGGCTTGGGCCCCTAGCGTGTAACTGGAGAGGGGCACTGGCCCTGCAACCCACTCCTATCCCACCAACGCTGGCCAGGTCCCAGGACATTCCAGGGCCCTGGCCGGTATGGGCAACTGGGCCTGGCCTAGTCCAGTTCGCAGCCTTGCTGTGGGGAGGAGAAGCGATATGATGGGTGTGTGGGTTGGAGTGGCCTTTCTCTGTCCCTTCAGCATACTTCTTTCTACACCTGCTGCCTCCACTGGGGCTGAAAAGTCCCCTCACTTGATAGTTCCCTCATGGGAACAATACCCCTGTATTGGGTAGACAGGGAAGAATGCCTTTGGGTCCCTCCACACTCTGTGGGGGCACCTCAGTAGTGAGATGGAGAGCTGGAGAGCAGGGAAACAGGGTTGAGAGGAAAAGGAGCTCACCAGGCAGGGCTGAGACGACATGGCCAGACACCCATGCCAGACCCCGTAGGACCCTCACCCTACTCCTGCCTGGAACATTCCAGAGCCTGTCAGTCTCTCCCCTAGCCTGGCCCCCTCTCACTCCCGAAGCCTTGGGTTTGTTTGGAGAAACCCCTCCACCCACACTCCCCCTTCCTGGAAATAGCTGTGGTTGGATGAGAGGCTGGGAGCCCAGCCGCGGAGGAGGGGTGAGGCCCGGAGAAGGAGAGAAGGAGAGGCGGGATATATGAGTGTGCCCTGAGGGATCTAGAGAATTGAGGGGTGAAGCACAGGGGTGGGTGGAGGAGCGGGGCTGGAAAATCGAAATCGGCCTCAGTGTCCCAGAAGTGAAGTAGAAAAGGAAAACCCTGGCAACGCACTCTCCCGGGCCCCGGGCCGGGTCGGCAGTCCCCGCCTAGGTCTCGGGCCCCGCGTGTGGGGGCAACGTGAGCCCGGTGGCGGCGAGTGCGCCCGAGAAGTGCGAGGGCGGGACGGCGGTGTGACCGCGGGCTCCGTCCCGCCCCCTGCTCCCCTTCCGGGCTTCCCGCGGCCCC
>NC_043709.1:60954764-61004669 GCF_006229205.1 Suricata suricatta
GAGGAGGCGGGAGCGGGCGCCGCGCTCGCCCAGGCTCCCTCCCGCGCCCGCCCTCGCCCCCTCCCGCGCTGCTCTCCTCCCTCCTTCCCGGCTCCAATCCCCACGTTCCCCCGCTCCCCGCCCCTCGACCTCCTCCTTCTCCCTCTGGCCTCCCCACCTTCTCCTGCGGGCCCACGCTCTCGGGGCGAGGAGGGACGCGGAGACTGGCGGAGGGGCGCTTGGAGGCAGGAAGAGACCGGGATGGGGAGAGTGTGAGGAGGTGGACACGGAGGACACAGAGATCAGAAAATCTCCGAGCCCGGGAGCGACTAGCCGGCAGGACACAGCAAAAAGCAAAACAAAACACAGGAGCCAGACGCAGAAGAAAAGCGGCCATAGGTCCAGAAGGGATTAGAAACAGGCTCTCAGCCGCCCCCTCCACTGGGGAATATTTGGGATTATGCTTGACCCCAAAGTCAGGACCCACCAACCCACGGGGCGCCAGATTCAGATAAAGATATCTGCTGCCCCAGGAGTCCTCAGTCACTGGACACCCTTCCCTAGTCCTCTGCCACAGGGGAGACGTCTAGGCCACTTACTGTCTCCAGAGGACTCACAGCTGAGGACCTCCACATCAAGTTCAAGCTCCCACCCCCTAGGCAGCTCCAGTCAGCCCATCCATCGCTCTGCTTTGCAACTGGACCTGGACCGTCATTCCCACTACCTGACTCTATCTATAAAGAAAGTCTTCCTATTTAAGTCAAGTTGCGGGTTTCCCAGTGGAGATGGAAGTTCATTTAGTCTGTAGTCTAACCTCATTCCCTTCTTTTGCAGTGTCAGGATCTAGTACTGGATAGAAACTAAGGGGCCATGGGGTGATATGAATTGGGTCACTCTGGAGAGGAAGATAGACGGAAGGGATGACTTTCTAGAAACTGAATCAATTCCCATTCTCAGATTAATCAATGTTTTCTAGTATTGAGTACTTCTTGAAACTCCCTCCTGCCCTCCCTCACCCTCCCCACTGAATTTTCCATGATGAAAACTAGTGTGTGTTGGGCGTGTGGATTCAGGGCTCAATGTCCAATGTCTGCTCAAGGCAGCCAGTAAGTACCATCAGCTCTAAAGTCCTCTGTCCCCCCTGTCCCAGCTCTCAACTGGGTCGTCTCTGCTCATCTTGCCTTTGGCAAAGGCTGGGAAGTCTGGTTCTGATTCCAATCTGGCGGCTGGGGAGAAGCATGGTGACAATGCAGGTCCCTCAGAGACTGGCATTTGGAAGGGGTGGGTGTGGCTGGGACTGGGGAACCTAGAGCTTACTGCTCTTGGCTGAGTTGGTGTCCAGTAGGTGGTCTCAGTCTCAGAGGTTAGAGCAGTGGGAACCGCTGGGAGCTAGAGGGAGGGCTGGGGGGTTGGAATGGGGTGCTGTGGGAAGGCAGAGTTGGGGAGGCACTGGGAGGAGGAGAGGCAGGCGTTTTGGGTAAGCCCCAAGGAGAGTGACAGGGATCAGACACTAGCGGGAAGGGGTCAGGGTTGAAGGTCATTCTGTGTATTTTGGTAAGATTTGATTATGTAATTGAGATACACGAGGTATCAAAATTTGCTCATTTCTTTGGAGTCTTAGCTAGCTTTTTAAAAAATCTTGTCCTTCCCAGAGTTCATTGGGGACTTTGGCTGGCCACCTGGGATGCCTGCAGAAGGGGGTAGGTTCTAATTCTTTCCCCTGAGTTTATTTAAGTAATCTCTACATCCAGTGTGAGGCTCGAACTCACTACCCTGAGATCAAGAGTTGCATGCTTTTCCTACTGAGCCAACTGGGTACCCCAACTTCTAATCTTTAAAGGTACCAAGGAGAGACTGGTGCTCAGAGAAGAGGTACTTGATTGGATCTCAGAGAGGTGGGCAGGGCTAGAGCCTCACTCATGCTGGTGTTGTCCCTAAGAGGAACTTTTGAGGTTCCAAGGCATTAGGAGAGCATGGTAGCTGAACTTTTAGCTCAGACTTGATTCCTGCTCTCAACCTGGGGACCAGGGGCTGAGGGGGGTGCAAGAGGGAACCCTGTGAGGAAGGTCAAGAGTGAAAAATTCTACACAGGAGGTGGCTTGGTGGGAGTGAAGTAAAAATGGGTGCCTACGGATCCAGCTGGCTATCCTGACTACCAGTTCAGAGCAGCAGGAGCTTCAAACAAGAGAGGAAAGGGAGAAAGGACACAGGGTGATGTTAGTAAAGGTGAAACAGCATTTCAGGAACAGTATCATGACTCCCTTTGGCCCCTCCCTCCATGCAGGTTTTCTTACCTTGACTATGCAGAGGGCAGCCCATCTTGGAACTGAAGGCTGAACCCCCTCTTCCAAGGTCTGGGGTGATCCCATACCTGCGACGGAGTGTGCTCAGATCCTTGGGGTGGGGGACTATGGGAGGGCTTTGAGGGGCATGGGCTATCCTGGCTGCAAGAGCACTGGGTCAGGAGGATTTGAGTGGAGGGTTTGGGCACTGGGAACCAGGAAGAGCGGGGGAAGGGGCAGAGCTCACTCCAGAGGCGGATCTGCTGGCCAGGACAGAGGACAGAGGGCGTATTGTCCAACTGGGAGGTTGCTGCAGCTGGGCGGGGAGCAGCACAGCTCGCCTCTTCCAAACTCCTTTCTGGGGAGGCGGGAGGTGAGGGAAGTCGAGTCCCCCCTTCACTTGTGGCCCTGGGGGCTATGGCGGTTGCCAAGAAACAAGGTTTTATTTGAGAAATAATGCTTCCCAGGAGCAGATGTGTAGCTCTCCCACTTCCTGAGAAACCAGATGCTGTGAACTTGCTTAGCACTTTAGGTGACGCCTTTGGCACTAACAGGGACCCTCACTGCCTTGGGATCCAGGGTCTTGGATCTAGTGCTCAATTCTGTTTAGGAGAATCTAAGCTATGTGGACTTAGGATCTGTGACCCTTGTAAAGCAGGGTGCCATACCTGTACCCTTCTGGTCATTCAAGATTTATGGCAGATTGACAGGGCACACCGGGGCCCTGGGATCTATTTGTGAAGAAGGGGGGGGCGGGAGTGGGAGATGTACCAGCGCCTACATTTCCCTTAGATTTAGAATACCCTCTTGGGACACAGTACAGGGAACTCCTCCTTTACCCTTCCTGTGCCCAACGGATAGGATTCTCTCTGAAGTTAGCCTTTTTGACTTTTTTTTAAAATTATTTTTGTGGCAGGGAGAGGAGGAAGAGGGGCAGAGAGGAGAGAATCCCATGCAGGCTCAGCACTCCACCCCGCAAACCATGAGATCATGACCTGAGCCGAAATTGAGAGCCAACGGAGCCACCCTGGTGCCTATATTCTCCTGTCATTATTTACCCGGCCCCCTGGGGAGTGGCTGGAAATGAGGGCTCAGAGGAGGTGGTGGTGGGTTACACAGGCAGCCCGGCCTGTTTCCTTCCCGCCTAACCCCCCGTGGGAAGCTGTCAGCACAGCACACTGAGGCTCTTACCCCTCCGCACTCGAGATCAGTGCACCGGCAAGAACCACAGCTGCAGCTGCTGCGATTGTCCTAGGAGTCACTTGTGTAGCTGGGCTCCCAGGCCAGGGCCCCCCCCCCCAACTCCCCCCAAACTGTTGACTGAGTTTCCTGGGCTTGATGTGCTCCACCCCGCTGTGACCTTTAAGTATTCTCTGCCACAGTCCTAAGCTCTTTCCTGCCTTGCAACAACCAACAGCCCATTTCTAGCCATTTGGAAAGTTCCTATGGAGTCTGAGCTATGATTAAGAGCAAAGGGGAAAGGGGCCTCAGTTGTAACCCAGACCAGCTTGTCATCAAGAAGCCAGTCGGCCTGGGCCTGGGAATGAGGAGGCAGTGCCGCTCTGGGATTGAGGGGTGGAGGGCGGAGGCATGGCCTCCAGGCCCTGAGGTAGGACACGGACTGCAGGTACTTTCAAATATTAAAGGTTAACACATGCCAGAGGCAAAAATGCTGGAGGGGAGTGGATGCTAATTCCCAGTTCTTGGGCTCAGTAAAGATTCCCCCTGTAACCCCACTCTCTGTACTTGCACAGAAGTCTCTCATGTCCAGAGGATTTCAGAGGTGGAGGGTGGGGAGCCAGTAAAAAGGCACAGGAGTGTAATATGTGGTCAAAAGAATTTCAGCATTAACGTGAACTTTAAAGATCAGATTTATTTGGAGAAAAAAAAATTAACCCCACAACCCAAAGGATGGGATTTTACATCTCGAGACATCTCCCAGGTATTAAGTCTACAGATTACAAATCATTTTCATAGAAGATATTTTGTACAAATTTTACATGTATTAAGGGGCGGGACATAACCCGTTTCTGTTGTAACAGGGGCAGGAGAGGGGAGTGGGGGAAAAACAGCTTTTTTGGACACAACTATCTGGAAGTAGGCCTGTAGAGGGCAATCCCTACCCTTTTCATCATCTACAGCAAATGGTTTTTCTTTTTTTTTTTTAAAAAACAACAACAAAAAACCCTTTTCAGCCTTGCGTTTCTCTAAAAGCCAATTCCTGGCTACTGGCCAATCCAAGCCAATTATTTAAAGTTACTTCACTTGGTAAGCCTTTTATGTCCACTGGCTGCTAACCGATTCGTTCATCATGCCCACTGCTGCAGCACACATAAACCCCCATGTCTGTGCGGCCGGCCAGGGGCTCATCTAGGACCGCCGGGTGAAGGGCTGGTGAACACCCATGAGGATGCCGTTTGCCGGGCTGACAGTACAAAGGTGCACATGAAAGTAGGCAAGTTGGGCTATTGTGTTGCAAGAGAAACCAAGAGAAACAGTTCTCTCCATTATCCTTTATTCTCTCAAGGGAAGCTAAACAAAAACAACAGAAAAACACAAACCCACCAAGAAACCACACATTGGTTGAGGCCACATTATAAATCCAAACACTGGTGTGGGATTTCAATGGAGAGAAGGAAACTTGTAAAACCAAAAAAACCCCAATCAAGGTCATAAGAACGGCTCGCAATTTGACCCTATTTATCCACCCTCACTCACCACCTAAGACTATTAATCCTAGAGTTTTCTGAGGTGTAAAAGGAGTCAAAGAAGTAGGAACAGGAATGGAGGGAAGGAGTGAGAGTCAAAAGACTCCAGGAGCCAAGATCTGCTTGAGGAGCAGTGATTCCTCATTTGCTTCTGCTCCCTGGGGCGGGTCTAGAATGCCTAGATCAGGTATGTGATTTAAACAGAAGCGGTTTTCTGGGAGGTGACAGCAAAGAGTAGCATGAGGAACACAAGCCCAGGACAAGAGTCTACAGTTTAAAGCTTCAAGATTTCAGCAGAACGTAGATAGATGTGAACTTTCAGAAAGGATGGTGTTTTTAAGAAAGGGCAAAACCAGGACATACAAGACTTGGGAATTCCCACGACCCGTAAGTGCTTCCTGCTCCCGGAAGTAAGCACTTGGTGTTTACTGGCGGTCATACCATTTCTCCCTATTACTGGTGCAAAATAGTCCATCACCTCCCACAGCTTCTTTTCAAACCACTTTCCCCACTTATTTTGGTCACCAAGCAGTCCCTATTCTTTAGTGGCCTACAGACTCACTCCCAACTACCCCCCTGGGGGGTAAAAATGAAGGAATTCCCCCTAGGCTGGCCCCAGTAACTCAGAATTAAGAGGAGGGGCTGGCAGCTCCTGGAGACTAAAAAACAACTTCAGAGACTAAACCTACCTTTCCAAGGATGGGAAATTTATTCAGGTAACGTTTGAGAATTCATATATGCCACAACAGGATATTAAGAATGAAAAGGTAGAAATCTCACACTCTTCCTTACCCCTGTCCTACTGCCCAACCAGGTCCAGACACTGTGTCACTGTCACTGCCATTTTGCTAAACGGAGGCCCCCAGGCACTGATCACACAGGCAACTGCATGTGTCGTAAAAATGCACAGCTTTTCCATTAAAAGCTGTACGTCTCTCTCTCTGGCTACACTGGCGATTCTCCAGTTAGTTCAATACTTTAAAGGCTGCAGCAGCATGCAAAAGAATTTCATTTTGTTTTTTGTTTTTTTAAAAAAAGTTAAGAAAGGTCTCCAGGAGATGGTGAGTTTTATTGTCTTGTCTGGATAGAGGTTTGATTTGCTCTCGAATGTTCCAGGGTTGAAAGACTAGGAGAAAAGCACAGGATGCAGAGGTCTATTCGGTGTAATCTTCTCCCTCGTTCTCATCTTCGCCATCAACGGAGAGAGCAGCATACTTGCTTGCAGAACTGAACTTCTGGAATAGATGAGTGAGAAAAAGCTCCAATTGAACTCTCACTTCAAAAACCAAAGAAACATGATACTGACACCTGGGCAAAAGGGAGACCCACTTGCTTGCTTATTAGCATTTGACACTGGCCCGCAGCTAGGGAGGCATGGTCAGAGGCCAAGGTGTTTTTATTGAGGTCCTCCACCCCCTTTTATCCCAGAGAGGGGATAAGAGTAGTGAAAGGTAGGAAACTGGAAAAAATGAAGCTTTCACTATTTCAAACAAGCAGCAATGCCTGATTTCCATTTTCCAAACCCTCTGCTTCCAGCCCCAAACGGAAAGAAGAGTTCAATGGCAGCCATGAGCTGAGAGAAATCTAACGAGCATCTCTAACACTTACGGAAGCTTGATTTTCTTCAGGTTTCTTTGGCTCAGGTGCAGATCGGGAGTCTTGATCCTTTTTGCCATCTTTCCTGCGGAGACGTTAGTGTAAAACCGCGTCTTTAGGAGAGGACCCTCGCAACACGCACAGCAGGTGGGAGGCACTGAACAGTCACTTCCAGTCTACAGTCCTTGCTATCTGCACATTTTGCTTCCAGATTCTCGGAACTTTAACTGTCCACACTGGCTGACTTTCCTTTGTTTACAGTAGGAGATACGGTAACACTTAGAGAACCAAGAACTTAACTACAGGGACACATGGATCCAGCATCGGACGAAAGATGACGAATGAGGAGAGAGAACATACATACCTATCTGACTCCTTCCAGTGGTCTTTGTTCCCTCCATCTCCTGGACCACGGCTGGGATTCCCACTTTGGCCTTTTGGGATACTCACCCCATCTACTTTGTTTTCATCTGTTTGAGTAGAGACACAAAAATAAATGGAAGGCAAGTAAAATAAGCATTTTCCCTCTCCTGAGTTTCCCTTCAGCCACAGCAAAGTGTGAGGGAAATTCAACCTCACCCCAACCCAGATTTCTCTCCTACATTTCTTCTTCCCACATTCCACCCGCCCCCCAAATAAGACCCACTAAAAAGTTCCACTTTAGGGTTATGCCATCATGAACAGCAGACTGGAAATAAAGACTATGACGCTGTTGTAGTGACCTTGGCCTTGCAGATGGTGACATTTCTAATCTGGACCGAGCATGTTAATTTCCTTCCGATTCTTTTTTTTTTTCCCCCCTTTCAAAGAAATGTTCTACCAGGAAAGGGCAGGACTCCGTGCTTTCTCCAGAGACCACTCTTGCCCTCTACTGGCAAGAAAAGGCAAGTAATCTAAGAACCTCTAATACAAAAACAGGTGCAAAATTACACTTAAGTTCAATTGTTTAGGGACTCCTTTATAGGCTTATTTAGGCCTCTTATCTATGCGAAAACCCAACTTCCTTTTGGTCTTACCTTTCCTTGCTGGTCCTTCCTCAAATGGCTGAGCCGGAACTACTTTCCCCCCACCACTAGAAGGAAAACACACATTTTTCAGTCTGAGGGAAAGAACAGGTAAGAAACTTAAAAGGAGTAAGCTTTACAGAGAACCAAAAACACATAACTTAACATTGTGAAATTAAAGTGTAGGAAAGACAACAATGAAAGCAATTATACGAACACTAAGTACCATGTTCTGTAGAATCATCACGATCACACAAGGTAAATAGAATTCTCTATTTTACACATGAGGATCCCAAGACTTAGGGAAATGAACTGACCCTCCAAAGCCATGCTGCCAAATGTGGCAGTGGCAGGTTCTGATTACCAGGTTGCAGGTTTTAAGTAGCTGAAGTGATGCCAACCGGTTATCAAAACTCTAGAAAATTGAACAGTTGCCTTTAGAGGAGCCAGCCCCAGCACACCACTTAATTTGAACTGAGAGCAAAGACAGTATAACTCAAAAGCTGCTATGTAAGGCACGCTCTCTCTCTCTTTACAATTAAGATTCCTGAGCTGAAAGCACGTGTCAAGTGTTGGTGGCTGAACGGAATGAGATGCCCAGATGCCCCCAATAGGGCACTTTCTGTCGTGACATCACGGTGTTGAAGATCCTACAGCTATGCAGCTGCTGCACTTCTAAGTGGACTCACCTTGTAGGGGACTGCTGCTCTGTGTCTGAGCTCTGTGATCGAGCAGGAGGGTTGGAACTTCGCTTCACCCAAGCATTCTCCTTTGGTGGAGGGGCTGGCATTACCTTTAGAGGCTGTTCAGGTTTGGGAGGCTTAGAAGTTGGAGAGTGACAGTCGTCCTCCTTATTGAGTGTTTCATTTTCTAAAGACTTCTCACTCTCTCTCCTTCGTGCATCTGTTAAGTCAGAGTGGGAAGGTTAAATTATCAAGGAAAATTATTATACAACCATCTGTTACAACCAGACAGAATGGAAAATGGTCCAAATGCAGGTTTATTGCTTTTCATCATTACTCTTAAATATAGACCCTATCTGACTCCCAATAGACAAATTATCACCAACCAGTGGTTACCAATTGCTACTTTGAGAAAATGTTTTACTGATGCAAGAAAAATAGGACACATAACGGCTCCCCAAAGACAGCCACCTCCTTCCCTAGGAAAGAGTACTCTATACTTCAGGATTATAGCCTTGCTACATTTTCAGTGTTAAAATGTTTGTACTTGGACAAGGATACATATACAGGTGTGAAGAGGACCTCTGATACACCCTCAAACCCCAGGAACCACTGATCAAACTTCAACTTGGAGGCTCAACACACACTCACATCCACATACATAGAACAAAATGGGATATACATTTATGAAAAACAAAACATACTTAATGGGGGTTTTTTTTTTTTAAGGCACCAAACGTCTCCTCAAAACTAAAAGCTTATTTTGTTAGATTCTTTCTACATTTTAAGTGCAACCTCCTCAGGAGGAATATCATCAACCCAACCACCATACTCCCACCTCGCTACAAGAGGCCATATTGTTCTGTTATTAAAAGTCTACTCCAGCACGAATGATTGCCAGAAAACTTCCACAACACATGGCTGAGGTGATTTGGAAATGCATCCTTGAGCCATACTTTGAAATGCACAAATCAATTTATAGATGAGAGGAGAAAACAAAAAACACTGGCTCATAATAAGGTAAGGGAGGCATTATAATTGAATTACTGTTTCCAAAACACTAGACATGTTTGTGACCAATCAATAAATTCAATGAAGAAAGGAACGACGGATGAAAAAGCAGATCACTGCTTGAGACACTGCTCTGGTCATAGAGGACGTCCACAAAGGCTGGCCCTGGGAGCAGCTAAGAGAGAGCTGTAGGACTGCAACTGCTCTAAATAAAGGAAAACTCTGGAATGTCCGTAAAAGGAAGAGAAAACCCAGCAGTCAGGTATACTCTTTGGTGGAAGATTATTCAACAGATCACCTAAGTCACTTCTGGTACCCATTTCTCAGATTTTTCAAATCAGGAGATGTGATACCCCAATCAGTCTATGCTAACCCAAATAAAGTATCCATGACAAATTTAATACCCCAAAGGCTCTGCATAGTTTGGTTATGGCTACTTTATGGAAAAGGGTAGTAACATGATACCCACCCTGGTCTGACTTACTTCTGCCAGATGTGGCTGAGGTCCCAGTCTGTGATGACTCACTTCCTGTCCTGGACCTTTCCCGTTCCTGAGTTTCTTCACTTCGCCAGCTTGGGTGTCTGTCCAAAGAGATTAAAAAAAAAAAAGTCTAGCTCAGTGAAGCCCACTCTGGACCCATGCTGACCCTTCAAGAACCACCACTTATTGATATTTTATCATGGTTGTTTTACTAGAGAGGGTGTGTGCATCCTGTCTCTCTCAAACCATCTGAAAGCTACAGACACAAAGACACTTACTTTGGCTCTAAACACTTCAGCAAGCACCAACTAGGGTTAAGAACATTCTTCTACATCCCCTCCAGCCCTCCCTAATAGGTAAGCAATTCAGTAAGTAATTTAAAACTAGGCCATCTTTCAGAACATTTCTACTCTGTTAGATCCAGCGCCACCTTTTAAATAAACACTCCCTTACTATCCTGAAATACCCTTGGATAACATAACTAACATACACACAAGTAAAAATAAATGGAAAATAATTTACAACCTATGTTTAATATTAAGTGAAAACATTTTATCTCTACTTTATCCCCAGTAACCTGGAAAGAGGTACCACCCCTCACCTCACCAAGGTGGAGCTCTTTACTCCAAATACTAAATCAAGGCTTGGCAATTTTCCTTAATGGGTCAAATAAACTTTATTTTTTAAAAAGATGCTTACTTTGAGAGAGAGAAAGTGAGTGAGGCAGAGAGTGAGGGAGACAGAGAATCCCAAGCAGGCTCTGAGCTGTCAGCACAGAGGCCCAACACAGCGTTCAAACTCATGATCTGTGAGATCATGACCTGAACTTAAACAGTCAGATGCTTAACCGAGTCACTTGGGCGCCCCTAATAAATTTTATTTATAAAAAAAGGAATAGGCCATAATCTGCCAACTCCTATATTAAATCACCACCAATATGTCACAGGTTAAGCCCAGTTACTCCCTTTTACAAATTGTGAGCGACAAGCAACCAACTCTTCAGTGGGTGAAAGTGTCCCATACCCTCCAGCATGCCAACTGGTCCAGCCCAAGCACACTAAGTGCCAGCGACAACCATTAATGTCTCCATGAACTTCCCAAGAGCCCCCTAGGGATGCATGCCCTCCCACCCCTCCCCCCACCAGCCACTAGACTCGTGGGTGAAAGCCCACAACTGAGGAGAAGCTCACCGCTCCCGAGGGCGTCGCTCTAGCTTGGGCTCATCCAGCTGGCGCTGCAGCTTCTCCTGCTCCTTCTGTAGCCGCTCCTCTACTTCTCGCTCTCTAGCAGCTGTGTCAACGGGCTTCGCCCCTCCGAAGATAGAGGCTGCTCGACTGGACTGCGAGGTGCTAGCAGAGGAATCATCTTCCTTAGGAGTACTTCGAGGCTTTAGATTCAGTTTGGGTCTTTGGGGGGGACCTAAGTTAAATAAAACTCTAAGTAATAGTTTTTCAAAATCACCAGAAGCTAATGGCCGAAAGCCAGATTCCCACACACAGCTCTTAACCAAGTCCAATCAATCTTTCCACTATCCTATTGATGATACAGGGCCAGACTGAGGAAAAGACTAAAAAAAGGTAAAAATTTAAATGTAAGTTATCATGATTACTAATTACCTGGGAAGAAATGTTCAAGTATGATGAACTATTGGATGAAGAAAGTATCTGAGTCAAAAATGTGGTCTGGAAGATGGATTACTTCAGTAAGTAAGAGCCTGTTAACAGTATGATGGTAGATTCTAGCTCCTATACGTTTGTCTCTCTGTGTAATTTAAACTTGATAGTGATTCACAGAGCAAAGTATACAACACTGACTAGCTGAATACAAAGTCTAAAGGAAACTGATTTCGTTTTAGATCCAAGTTGTCAGAATGTTTCAAGGAAATTGTTTCTCAAAATTAGTGTTTATCTCAAATATTTCAGACATACCAAAGATAAAGATGACAAGGCCTATGGGTTAGCCACCTGGCTTCAGTAATAAAACACCACAAAACCCACTGAAGGCTCCTCCTGAGTAGCTTTCCTCTGATGACTGCCTGTGTTCTGTCTTCTCATAACCACTGCACTGAACTTGGGGTTTATCAATCTCATGCAGGTCTTTACACGTTCACTATAGAGCATATGTATGTATCTACAAAAAGGGTATAGTTTAGCAATATTAATTTCTTTTCCCCTTAAGTAGGCTTCACTTCCAGAGCGGAGCCCAATGCAGTGCTTGAACTCATGGCCTTGACACCAAGACCTGAGCTGAAATCAAGAGTCAGAGGCTTACCTGACTGAGTCACCCACGTACTCCAAGACTTAGAAGGGTTTTAAACTGGCAATTTAGGGGCGCCTGGGTGGCTTGGTTGGCTAAGCGTCCGGCTTTGGCTCAGGTCATGATCTCACGGTTCATGGGTTCGAGCCCCGTGCCAGGTTCCCTGCTGACAGCTAGCTTGGAGCCTGGGAGCCTGCTTCAGATTCTGTGTCTCCCTCTCTCTCTGACCCTCCCCTGCTTGCGCTCTCTTTCAAAAACAAATAAAAAAAACCCATAAAAATAAAATAAAATGGCAATTTATATAAACTTCCAAGATATAGTTTTTCAAAAAGATCTTATCTTTAAGTAATCTCTGCACCCAACATGGGGCCTGAACTTACAACTCCAAAATCCAGTCATACCCTCTGACTAAGCCAGCCAGGTACCTCCACAGTTTTAATATGTATAACTCTGTGAAGTGCCCATTAACTTCCCTTTTATAGGGAAACACTGGGGGTCAGAAAGAGTAACCCATTTAAGCCATATAGTTAATAACGCTTTGTGGACCAAAGGATGAAATCTGTATTATCAAAGCAACTTTATGCTCCTTCCACTACAGTACACAGTATCCCCTTTTCTTCATCTGATAATTTCCATTTGCTTTACCAACTCAACAAATAATTTAACTACTATATTTCTGATCTTGTGGTAAGGCCAGGAATATGACAGTTGGATGGTATTTAGTGTCTGCCTACAAGGAGCCCAATTTAGCAGAAGATCAGAATAAAAAAGAACACAGTATGCTAAGCTGTACAAAACAGATTTATCCACATGGAAGTTCTTAGACTGGGGCTATGTTTGGGGAAACCTATGAAAGCTTCCAAGTGGTAACTCCTGGAAGTCTGGCTCAGATCATGCTCTCCCAGTTTGTGAGTTTGAGGCCCACATTGGGCTCTCTGCTGTCAGTACAGAGCCCACTTCAGATCCTCTGTCCCAGCTTCTCTCTGCCCACCCACTTGCATTGTCCAAAAAAGGCCATAGAAGAGTAATTAGCTCCAGAAAGACAATTTGGGCCAGCGTGAAGAATGGAATGAGGCAGGGAAATCTGTTAGTAATGTGAGGATAGCAATGAAGTATGAACAAAGCCAGTAGCAGCATCTCTGGAGATAAGGGGGCAGATCTTAGAGGGAGCAGTGGACAAGATCACCAGAAAAAAAGATCAGGTATGCAGTTACTGAGGGAGGAAAAGGTCAGGAGTCAATGAGACTGAAAGCCCATATCGAGCCTCCACTTTTCCCACGAATGAAGTAGAGATGATCATCGTACCTATACTAGATAGAATTCTTAAGATTGTATAATACCTGTAAGAGTACTCAGCTCACTGTTGGTGGAGCGTAAATGCTCAATGAATGTTATTTTTAGATTTCATGCATGGAAATAGAGGGAATAGTTAATAGCAATTTTTAAAAAATGAACGAAAAGTTTTGTTTAAAAAAGTCACTTGGCACAAAGTCAGGGCTAACAGGATTGTTAAAAGAGTAGTAGAAAAGTTGTTTAAAAATATATTTTTTTGATATCAGTGAAGTCAGAACACAGATGTTGGCCATTTATTAATACTTCGTGAAAGGCCAGATTTGTAATGCAGTACATTTTACATAAATGTTACTAATATTAGAGGCATAATTTTACAATAGGTGTACTTACATCTTACCATTGATTAATGAGTGTGAGTATCAATTACTGTGATATAAGGGCAATGAAATCACGAAGAGTTGGTTTTTAACCCCACAGTGCCAATTACTGGATAGGAAACTGCATGGCAAATGTTTTCCTTTTCTCTTTTGTATAGTCAATACATTTTAACTGAAAAATCTATATAAGAAGGCAACTTAAGAATTAGATTTTGCTTTATTTCCATTCTGTTATCCTTGTCCAATGCTCTTTCTACTATCCTCTGCTGCATCTCTTACAACATGTGAATTCTATCCTGTTTCAAAACCCACTTAAGGGGTTTGAGACATAACTGATAATTTTCCAATCTGCTTCTCCAGTGGTGTGTCCTACTAAGTAAGTAAAAGAAAACAATTACCTCTATCATCACGCCTATAATCATCCCGAGAGTAATCATCTCTGGAGCTCCATGACCGATCATCTCGTCTGTCATATCTGTCTTCATAGCGGTCCCCGCCTCCTCTGTAGTCATCATCCCTACGGTACCCGCTACCAAATGCTCTTCTGCCACTGCCTATCCTGGAATCATAACCTGTAAATATATCCCAAATTAAGATCATCAAACTGGAGGAAATAAAGGCAAGCAAGAGTTTCTCTGAAGAAAGCAATTTAATGTAGTTGTTTTTTAATGACCTCTGTCATAGTCTCTGCCGCCTCGGTCATCATAGCGATCCCGGCCCCCGTATCGATCCATATCTCGGCGTGGGCCATCACGGTACCCATCCCGGTATCGGTCTGAATCATAACGATCTCGATACTCTAGAGAGAAAACAGACAAGGCAAGGTCAATCCCTTTTCTTTGACACCATTAACAAAAAGAGGCATGAAAGACAGGACAACTTGGTTTCAGGAGTTCACAGTCACTACTGTGTCTGTTTTTATAAAAACTAATTACTTTAAATGCAAAGTGGAAAAACATGTACTGAATTAAGTTTTACTGGTATTTGGTTTAAAAAATTTTGATTCAATAAATGCTGCTAAGCTAACAATTTATGAGGGAGTTAAGGAAGAGTAAACTCTCTATACAGCCCATAATGAATGTCCAAAATTAAAAACAAATATAATAGGAAAAAAATACAGTTGGAATCTATAGTTTTATTGGTTCCAAAGAACCAAAGACCACTTAAAAAGTTTACACTGGGAAAATACAAGCCCTGAATCTGGGAAGCAAACAAAATGAGAAAAATGTGTGTGACATAGGATAGTGGTTGGCTATTACTTAAGTAACAGAAACTAAAATTAACAGGACATTTCCCACCACCAAAATGGCAAAGATGAAAGTAAGAGATACCTCTGGTGTTGGCCAAGTTGGGGGGAGTTAAGTTCATTCCCACACTGCTGAGGAGTCTCAAACTTCACAACTACTCTGAAACTGGTTTCAGAACTATGCATTAAAACCTTTAAAATCACATGTACCCTCTGGGGCAACAATTCAATTTCTAGGAATCCATCCAGAAAAAATATGGGACATCTTATAAGGACATGTACAAGGAGATTCACAGGAATGTTGTCTATAATGTTAAAAAAATTGTTGAGTGCACAAGCTATGGGTTAAGGAAGAGGACATCTATAAAAAGCAACATAATAAGAGATGTATTTCTTAGGACACTTGAAAACTGTATTTTACACACATGCATGAATAAGTATCAGAGGTGCCTAAATTCCAATAATTTGTATCTAAAGATGCTGCAGAGTGCAGGCGGCAAACTATACTGTGTGAGGCGTTTATGAGAGGAGGTAGCTGCTACTTAGCTTTGGCTAATTTCACAGATCTTTCAATTTTCTGAGAAAGCTGGGAACCCCAAGTCTTATATGAAAAACCTTATTTTCCAAACATAAACCAAACAATTACAACAAACAAACTTAAAAACATCTTGAGCTTAATAATTTATGCACACAGGTCAAACGAGAATTGTATTTTTATGACCTCTTCCTTGTAAACCATGATTTTGGAAATAACATCAATCTGTCCACATTCCCTGGTAGGTTAAATTTGTAAGTTAAAGGACATGCTAATGTTGGTAAAACAATTATACATAGAGGAGAATATAGGATTCAGAAAACAAAAAAAAAATCAGCCATGTGTTTATTTTGAAGTATGTATTTCATTTCTAGAGAGACATGAACTGTATGCATAATTTTAGAGGATATTAAAATTATAATAAGCTTGTATTGTACTCACTGAAACAGCTGGCTGGGAAATACACAAAAGTTTGCTGAGATTTTACAATAATATTTAGTATAACCATACCCTTATGGGCCCAAAGCTTGGCATAGGTGTGCCTGCCAACTTGGCAGAGCTGACGCTGGGGCCATAACCTAGTCTTACAACTTGGCAGCTTTGGATTAACAATAGCACATTCACTTTCTCTTGTTATCCATCCTGCTTGTTCTAAATTCAAGGTTTCAAGCAAGGAAAGAGTCATGTCCCTAGATTCAAAACAGGACCCTTGGTCTTACTGCTTTTTCTTTCAAGAGCCATTTCCTTCTGTTAATAACAGAACCTCCCCCACACAAAGGTTGACGTGCAATACCTCAGGTAGTTCTCCCCAACGCTTTGTCTGGTCACAGAGACTTGACTGGAAAGTCCGATATAAACTCGATTCCTTCTTCCTATTCCTACATCTTATTAGGTTAAGGAGAAATTCTTCAAATAGGAATTCTACCTCTTATTGCTCCCTTAATTTTATTTGGTACAGAGCTCACATCGTACCTCAAGGAATTAAAATGCTTGTGACCTGAAGTCTTTCTTTTTATTTATGAAATATTTCAAACACATAAGAAATTACAAAAGCAATTTTAACAGACTCCTGTTATATCTGTTTAGCAAATGGCTGCTGATATTTTACCATATTTACTTGTTTTTAAATTTCAAAGTAGTATGTTACAAACGTAGCTAAAGGATCCCTTCTACCTTCATCCAGGCATGAAGGTGGTCATGTTACCATGCATACATTTTTATAATTTATGCATGAACACTAGAGGATAGTTTTCAAATGTTTACACCCCCATTCAATATTACAGGCTTTACATTTTATCCCTTTCGTCACACATATATTTTATTATACGGACAAACCACTATCTCATCATTCCTTCACTGAATTAGTGCTCTTTCTCCTTCATATATTTCAATAAAGTTGCCTAATTATCTCCATAAAGATTTTGCATATTTTTTGTTAGATTTAGGTAGTGTGTAAAAGTTGTAATTCACTCCAACTGTTAATTAGCCATGACATTCTCTATTTCGCTTCCCCTTTCTCTATAGTTTATTTATTTGCACACTGCTTCTCTCCCCCAGTATGAACAATGTCCAAGGGGACAGAATTTTAAATTTCTTTCTTTAAAAAATTTTTTAATGTTTTATTTATTTTTGATACAGAGAGGGACAGAGCATGAGAGGGGGAGGGGGGGCAGAGAGAGAGGGAGACACAGAACTGAAAGCAGGCTCCAGGCTCTGAGCTGTCTGCACAGAGCCTGACGCGGGCTCAAACCCACGAACGTGAGATCTGACCTGAGCCAAAGCCGGAGGCTCAACCGACTGAGCCACCCAGGCGCCCCAAATTTCTTTCTTTAGGGGTACCTGGATTGCCCAGTTAATTGAGCGTCTGGCTTTGGCTCAGGTCATGATTTCAGTGTGGGCTCTGTACTGACATCTCAGAGCCTGGAGCCTGCTTCAGATTCTGTGTCTCCCTCTCTCTGCTCCTCCCTCACTCATGCTCTCTGTCTCTCAAAAATAAGCATTAAAAAATTTTTTTTTATTTTGAGAGCGAGCACAAACAGGTGAGGGGCAGAAAGGAGAGACAGAATCCGAAGCAGTCTCTGTGCCCTCTGCACAGAGCCTGATGCGAGGCTCGAACTCATGAACCGTGAGATCACGACTGTAGCTGAGATTAAGAGTTGGACGTTTAACTGACCGAGGCACCCACAGGTGCCCCTTGTCTGTTTTGTTCACTGCTATATCCTGAACAGATAGTATCTGGCACATGGTAGACATCTAGTATCTTGAAGTGGATGAATTTTCTTTTATTTTAAAAAAAGTATCTTAAAAAATTCCAGTTTGACTTCTGGCTGCTGGTAATGCAACCAATTTTTGTACAATGCTCACACCCCAGCAATCTTGCTGAACTCTGTAAGATTTGTTGGGTTTCTTTATAAACAACTATTTCCTAAAGAGAGAGAAGTCTCCCACCTAATCATTGGCAAGGTTAAAAAAACAATTTTTAAAAAATGTTTGTTTTTATTTTATTAAAAAATTTTTAAAAAACATTTATTTACTTTTGAGAGACCAGGAGACAGATCATGAGCAGGGGAGGGGCAGAGGGAGAGAGAGCAAGCAAGACGCAGAATCCAAAGCAGGCGTCAGACTCCAAGCTGTCAGCAGAGCCCGTCATGGGGCTTAAACTCACAAACTGGAAGATCATGACCTGAGCTGAAGTCAACTGGCCGACTCACCCAGGCGCCCCTAGTTTTTTTTTTTTTAATTATAAATGTATCAAATTCTTTTTTCCATCTTTTTTAAAAAATGTTTTTTATTTATTTTTGAGAGACAGAGAGAGAGAGTGTGTACAGGGGAGGGTCAAAGAGAGGGGAGACACAGAATGCAAAGCAGGCTCTAGGCTCTGAGCTAGCTGTTAGCACAGAGCCCGACACGGGGCTCAAACCCACGAACAGTGAGATCATTACCTGAGCTGAAGCTGGACGCTCAACTGAATGAGCCACCCAGGGGCCCTTTTTTCTCCATCTATCAATTCTTCTGGAGATCACAAAAATTTTTTCTGTATCTACTACTCCCTCCCTTTTTGGTAATGTGATCCTTTACATTGATACATTTGTTCTATGACAAAACAGACCTCAGAACACACTCACTCACAGAACTCACTCAATAAAAATGAACTTACTCTCTCCAAAGCTATCATCACCTCTCCTAGGCGGGTAGTCATCAAAGCTGTCTGTGGCAGGACGCGCCCTCCAGTCTGTATCTGTTTTGTCAGAATCCCGATTTCTATCTCGGCCAAAAGAACGATCATCCCTGTCTTTAGAGATATAAAATAAAAACTGTAAGTTAGCACACAAAAACTTTTACCTGATTATTTCTCACACACACAGAGCCTTCCCCCAACATACTGTATTTCTTCCTCACAACATCACAAAGTTGCCCCGACTCTGATACTCCATCATAAGTGCACACTTCAACATAAGCATTAAACCTCATGGTTAATTAAATCACGAGGTTTAATGCTTCTAGGTCTCATTTTGTGTGCTGGCCAGGAGACCCTGAAATACGTATGAATCAGGCCCCCCTTGTACTGCAAGGTACACTTAATCTATTTATCACACATTTAACGTTTGTCTAGATCAATCAGGGTCTTTTCATCAATACTTCTATCATTTTAGGGTGAGTATTTTTTGCTGTGTCCTATGCATTCTAGGATCAATCCCTGGATTCTACTCATTAGGAGTCAGTAGCACTCCCCAGTTCTGACAATTTGAGAGGTCTTCACACATCGACAAATGTCCCATTGGGCAAAATCATCCTTAACTGAGAATGAGTCCTCCAGATTCAGGCAGGCCTACCGCTCTGTATTTCTATTAAAATGTTCTGGGAAAAGGCACCTCTGGTTTGTCATCCTAAGACCAAAACAAAACAGGGAGATTTCTATCAGCTTTCTTACCTTTATCTTGTGCTTGATCAGCAACGTCCACTCGAATTCTCCTGTTACCTAGAGACTGAGAGCATAGGACCACATTAACCAACCTTTTGCCCCATTATGCACAAATCCCATGAGTGACTTGAACGTCTGGGCATAGCAGAAGCACTGGGGGAAGGAAGATAAAGGAAAAACACTGTAATCTAGCCAACACTCCAATATGTTGGCTAAAGAATCCTTTATAAAGACTTGAAAACTGAAATAATCCCTTAGAATTAACAAATTTAAATTGGGCTTTTATCAATGTCACATCATTACCTATTTTTAGAAAGCTATATACACTTTTATAAAATGAGCCTTTTAACTATTAAAGGCAATTTATCAAGCTTAATAAATTGAAAAGAATTCCCAACTAGCTAAATAAATGGCATATTTGGGTCCAGAGCAATTATTCAGGCAGATATTTATAGAGCACCTACGATGCATTAGCAACAGTACATAAAGCATCGTCTCTATTATCTCAAGTTCTTTCACTCAGTATTACCTCTGGATAGTCAGTTCCTCCAGGATACCCTCTGACTTTCCTTTCCCACATCATTATTTATAGACTTTGAACCCAATTAATTCTACTGCTGATTTTTCCTCATTTCACAGTAGAATCTACAGTTGAAGAAGGACAGCAGTGAATTTTAGTTAAAAACATCCAGAATTATATTAAATACTACTATGATGAAATCTTTAGAAACAAAGTAAACTCCTAAGTCTGGGCCATAACAGCATTTTACATAATACATTATTCAATAAACTTCAGATAATTAAACTGTAATGTATTCTTCCCCTTATCCATACCTACAGGTTAAAATGAGTAATCTTAAAATGACCTAAAAAGAAAAACTTTGGAACAACTACACATTTCATATATTTAACTTACACAGATGATCATCATGGCTGTAACTCAATTATAATATAGGAGAAATATCTGAGAGGTGTTGATTTCAATTGTGTCAAATGGTAGGTTTGGACCACAGAATTATAGCCCCAATCTGCTGACAAACTGCCTTCTCAAAAAGTGAGGGGTTTCTGGCATTAAAATGGAAATAAGAGCCCCTTTCCTTCCTAGATATAATTTGATTTCTAGTCACTGGAGGCAAACAAACAAACAAACAAAAAAACCAACCAACCAAAAACTAGACTAGAAACTTCCATTACCAAGAGGTAAATGAACGCTTTAATATCCTGCTTGCGCTAGCGTAAGAATCACTACATGGCACCAATCACTCAAATGACTGTAATTACAATTAGATTTAATCCCCACATCCCCCTTATGTATTAGCAGCTAAATCTCTTATTACATTGCTGGTGTATCTGGGTAGGAAATCACCTATGGGCAATGTTAAAAAGCACAAGAACTGAGTGTTTACTGTCATTCTCCTTTAAGAGACTCCTAGGAACATGTATTACAAATGACATTCCACTGAGAGGTATTTCCAAACTCTTAAAAAAAAAAAAATCATTTAACTTTCCTGAAAATCAGGTAATGCCTTTTAACACTAAACTGATAAACATGCCTTGATCTGGTCAGATTATTTTGAAAAAGCAAAGCCATGAGAGCTGAGACAAAGCTCGGAATCAACAAATGAGACCTTCTATTAGACCTGGTGTGGCTGGGAGGGAAGGGGGAGGTCGGATGGGGACGGGACCATGGGATGGGACCATGGGATGGGAGGAGACCGCTGGCAGCTCAGCTGGTTGAGTGTCTGACTTTGCCTCAGGTCATGATCTCACAGGCTGGTGAGCTCCAGCAGCCCTTGTTGGGCTCAGTGCTGACAGCTCAGAGCCTGGGGCCTGCTTCAGATTGTCTACCCCATCTCTGCTTTTCCCCCACTTATGTTCCCTCCTCTCTCTCAAAATAAACAAACATAAAAAAAAATACAACAAAGACTTGGTGTGGTGGGTTTCTTCCATAATTTCCCACATAAGTACCCCCCTGAAAGGGGCCTGCAGTGTTTGCTCAAGTGAAGTGCGACTTGCTAGATGTTGGGTGTTAGTGTCACATGGTGCTTTTCTTTGTAGATAATATGACAATCTTTGCAACAGTGACCCAACCAAAAATATATTGGTAAGCGTAAGATTGGTTAGCTCCCACCCCTCAAACTCCCCACCTTATTTTCTTTACCTCTTCGTTGAGGCTCAGGGCACTGAGCAAAGAATCCAGGTCCTCAAACTCAGCGTAGCCAAAACCTTTCAACCTTTCTGGATTGCTGGGTTCACGTGGTAAACGCACTGCACTGATCTGAAGGAGTAAAGAAACAAGATTTCCAATGAAATGTTCTCATTCATTTGTCTTCCCCCCACCCCCACCAAATGCATATGCAATGAATTTCTCTGAAGAAATCACAAGAACCTGGTTGTTTCCAGTAGGAAAACTGGTACAAAGGGAAAGGAGAGAGACTTCGCTATATGCCATCAGACCTTTCTAATTTGAACAATATGAATTTAACCCTGGAAAAAAAAACACCTAACACGAGTTTCGAATAGTTCCTAAATCCCTGACTTGTTTCATTCTACAGGTCTGTCTAGATTTTAGTTGTTTTTCAATAAAGAACAACTGCTCATTCCACAGTTTATTTGAGCCATCTCATTATGCCTATCATGTAGTTGATTTTAATACACATTTCAAATTCAGTTTCAGAAATTTGACTCAATTTTTTCCAAAAAGTCTTCTAGGCAGTCCATTTTTTGAAGATTTAATTATCTGAGAAATGTTATTGCTTTCATAAACTATCCATCCTTGGCTGAACCAAACACATAAACTCCCACCAGCCTTATTCCCTCTGTTGAATTCTGAGATGGCAAACTATCAAAATTTTACTCCTGAAATACAGGAAAAATTTTCACTAACCTGATTTTATTTTGAGGTTACCTTGTATTTTTTTTTTTAATTTATTTTTTATACAGAGAGAGACAGAGCATGAGAGGGGGAGGGGCAGACAGAGGAGGAGACACAGAACTGGAAGCAGGCTCCAGGCTCTGAGCTGGCTGTCAGCACAGAGCCTGACGCGGGGCTCGAACCCACGAACGTGAGATCTGACCTGAGCCGAAGTCAGAGGCTTAACCGACTGAGCCACCCAGGCGCCCCAACGTTACCCTGTATTTTTAAATTTTAGGTTTGTAGGATTGCTTGTTTTAAAGTTTCATAAAACTGGCAGGCATGAATTTTTATTTATTATTTACAACAGGGTATGTACTCTATTTCCAATTTTAGAACCATTTTCAAACACCTCTATTTTCTGCCCACCTTTTTGATGGCTTCCACATATTTTCTCACCCTTTAACTTATTAAGTATTTTGAATGTATTCAAGTTACATTCTTCTGGATCATGGATCTGATACTTCATTCTGGCTCCTGAGATACACATTTTGTTATAGTCTCCTTTAAATTCTAGTTTAACTCAACTCTTGAAACAGCAGAAAAGGAACAAAATATGAAAGGAGAAGTAGCTCTGGACCAATTTACTAAGGCATTCACAGTGAAAAGCCTGAATGGGACAGACGTTGTTATTCAGCATTCTACAGAAGAGGCCAAGAAAGTGAAATCAAAAACAGATCAGCCTTCTACCTGTACTACATACTTGTTCACAGAGTGTACAACTCTTGATCTCAGGGTTATGAGTTCAAGCCTCACATTGGGAGTAGAGATTACTTTAAAAATAAACTCTTAAAAAGTGCCCATTGATGTTTGTGGCCCACTGCAGAAAAGACGATCTAGGAAGGGAGTCAAAAAGACAAAGAAGAGAGTACATCTTTTAAGTTTTTTATTTATCTTAAGAGAAAGAGAGCAAGCAAGCGAGCCTGTACAAGCAGAGCAGGGGCAGAGAGAGAGGGAGAGAAGAATCCCAAGCAGGATCCACGCTCCCAGAATGGAGCCCAATGGGGGGCCTGAACCCACAAACTATGAGATCATGACCTGAGCCAAAATCAAGAATCAGATGCTGAACAGACTGAGCCACACAGGTGCCCCATGCAGAGAGCAGATCTTTAAAGGAAATGAACCTTAACAAACAAACAAACAAACAAACAAAAAGGTAAACCCTACCCTTCATGGGGGTTTGAACTCACACCGAGATCAACAGTCACATACTGAGCCAGCCAAGTACCCCAAGTCCCAAGTATTTTTATTTTTTTTAAAGTATATTTATTTTGAGAGTGAGCAAGTAGGGGAGGTACAGAGACAGAGAGAGAGAATCCCAAGCAGGCTCTGCCTGATGTGGGGCTTGAATTCATGAACCACAATATCACGACCTGAATCATAAACCGAGTCAGATGCTTAACTGACTGATCCACCCAGGTGCTCCTGTCCTTAAGTATTTTTAATCCTCTTAAGCCTTTTTTTTTTAATGCTTTATTTATTTTTGATACAGAGAGAGACAGAGCATGAGAGGGGGAGGGGCAGAGAGAGAAGGAGACCCAGAACCAGAAGCAGGATCCAGGCTCTGAGCTGTCAGCACAGAGGCTGATGCATGGCTCGAACCCATGAACATGAGATCTACCCTGAGCTGAAGTTGGAGGCTTAACCGTCTGAGCCACCCAGGCACCCCTTAAGCTTTTCAAGCATGCCCACAATCACTGTGAATTCCACTGTATGTGGCACCAAGCTCACAGAACCCTTAATAATTTTAGCACACGATCATTAACATAAATTACACATTTCTGACTTCAGCTCAGGTCATGATCTCATGGTTCGGGGGTTCAAACCCCATGTTGGGCTCTGTGCTGACAGTTCAGAGTCTGGAGCCTGCTTCAGATTCTATGTCTCCCTCTCTCTGCCCTTCCCCTGCTCACACTGTCTCTCTCTCTCAAAAATAATTTTTAAAAATAAAAAAAAATCTTTTTAATTAAAAAATATAAATTACACATCTGCTCAGTTACAACTATTCCTAGCAAACACTGGAAAGTGATTCAGAGGAATCCTGGCTGGCTCAGTCAGTAGAACATGCGACTCTTAATCCTAGGGTTGTTGAGTTTGAGCCCCATATTAGATGGAAAGATTACTTCATAAAAATGACTGAGTTCAGAGCAACTTTCCACCTTTCAAAATAACTGAATATATAATTAAAAAAAAAAGTAACCTATAGGCCCAACGCGGAGCTTGACCTCACAACCTGAAGATAGATTCCCACAGTCCACTGACTGAGCCAGGCACCCCTGGGTATATCACTCCCTCCCCCCCAATTTTTAATGTTTCATTTATTTTTCAGAGAGAGAGAGAGACAGTGTGAGCAGGGGGATGGTGAGAAAGAATCTGAAGATAGGCTCCAGGCTCTGAGCTAGCTGTCGGCACAGAGCCTAATGCAGGGCTCTAACCCATGAACCACGAGGTCATGACCTGAGCAGAAGCTAGATGCTCAACCAACTGAGCCACCTAGCGCCCTTTAAGATTCTTACTGAGAAGTATAGGTTCCTGAGAGATTCTTTCTGTATCAATAAGATGTAAGACTGAGATCATGAATGGTGTGGGATGAGAGTAATTTCAGGGTCTAAATACCACTTAATTTAATTATATACCCATTTCTTCCAAGTCAAGACATAACCTCAGAATCTTTCTCAGCTTAGAAATTCAGACATGGTCTCTGACAATTTGCTAGTCTCCATATTTAGTTAACTGCCTTAAACCTTTACACTTACATTTAATCCTCTAAAGAATTCCTTAATGGAATCTTCTGTCACATCGTAGGGCAGGTTCCCTAGAAAAGCAGTATAGGGTGGCGATTTCGGAAGACGGCTCCGGTCGATATTGGGTTCCCGAGCAGCCCGTGGAGCAGTGGGCAGGATGGAACGGTCAATTGGAGGTGCCCTATACACGTCGTCATCATTACTGTGCCAAGTGGTTGAAACTAGGATAGAAAAGTGCGTGTTTAAGAAATAAAGGCAAACTTCCCTCACTGTTGCTGGAGACTAAGAAGATCCATACTAAGTACCAAGTATTAAATAAACCACATCAGGAAAGAAACAGATAAAAAGGCACTTAAACGAGGGCATTTTACAAAGAGAAAATGCTTCTGAAATGTCAATTATCAGATTAGCAATGCAAAAACCTCAGTATTCACCATCTCTTGGTTTCTAAGTATTTCAAGACCTTTAAAGCCCAGTCTTTTGTTAACAGAATCATGGTTAACTTTTATAGCTTATGAAGCAAAAAAAAGTTATCACCTATTTCTGAAATGTTACTGTGTGCCAGGTACTTTATATTCATTATATCCCATCTTATCTCTTTAATAACCCTGTGAAGTTGTTCCCATTTTACAGAAAAGGAAACTCAGATTTCAGATTCAATAGTGTGCCCAAGATTACAAAGATGGCAGAGTAGTAAATAGTAATCCTAGTATACGCAGGCTCAAACCAAGGTCCTTCTCATTCAAAATGTATTTAAACATTGCTGATAACTCTCAGATTCCTAACTTTTTGAGTGGACAGTGTTTTCCTTATGGTTTATCCCCCTCTTAACAAAAAGCAACTCAATTCCATCCCATTCCGCAGTCCACTTTTGTTTACCCATGCCTTCATAAAAATAGCTCCTAGAACAAATTATTCCTTAACTCTGAGCATAAACAGCTTATACATTACACTGCAATATCAGGATATTTTAGAATTTTAGTAATCTAGTCCTTAACGTTTCAAAAGAAAATGAAGCTTAAAACCCTTGTGAAAAGTCTGTTAACGAGCCAGAACTAGTTCTAAGCTCTTTTAAATCACAATATCAGTCTCTAATCATGAACTCTTGTAGCCTAAATCTAAAATTCTATGGAATACACAAACATTAGACCTAAGGTTCTACAAAATGATTAAATTCCTTTCCGATTATATGTGTGAACCATTATTATAGTCGAGTTTTGCCTTAGAAGAGAATGAAAATTCCAAGCACGATGGAAAATTAAAAAAAAAAAAAATTACCATCTCCTTCCAGGTCGTCGGTTTCATCAGCCCAGCTGACTGGTTTAGGGACATAAGTGCTTCCTCCCCCAGTCCCTCCATCCTCAGCCAGAAAGTCTGTTAGGGAGATAGTTTTCCCCTTCTTATTCTTCTTTTTTGCTGTTTTAAAAAGGCAAAAGATTATTTATCATTACTTGGTTATTTATAAGATTTGTACAACATGCTGTTAAAAGAAAGCAACAAAGGGGTGGCTCAGTCGGTTAAGTGTCCGACTTAAGCTCAGGTCATGATCTCGCAGTTCATGAGTTCAAGCCCTACACTGGGTTCTGTGCTGACAGCTCAGAGCCTGGAGAATACGGTCTCGGTCTCGGTCTCTCTCTCTCAAAAAAAAAAAAAAAAAAAAAAAAGATTTTCAACATTAAGACTGGGGCGGGGGTACCTTTTATTTTCTACTATATTCACTCATATATTGTTAGAAAATTTCAGTTTAATAACTATTTGTGTTTAAGACAGGTGACTATATTCATAGCTTCTGGTATACAAAGAACTAAAACATGACTCCTATCCCTATTAACATACTCTGTATGACATTTATGAGAATTGTTTGATACTTGTAAAATAACCACATGAAGTAGGAATCATTACTATCAATTTTCAAAAAAGAAAACTAAGTCTCAGAGAGGTTACATGACTATCCTACAGTTACAGAGATACTAGGTAGCAGAGATGGAATTAAACCCAGGGTTTTGGATACCAAATCTAGGGCTCTTTCCACAGGAGTCCCAGCCTCTAAGAAGCCTGTTCTACGGTGCGTGTGTGTTGGGGGTAGGGGGTGGGGTATCATAACTGGGGTCAAGTGTTTTTGTATGGTTAAGACTCTATACAAAGCTGGATATCCCTGCCCTCTAGGAAAAATATTTTCTCTCTTTCTCTACCCTAACACCACATATGAAGATGAGAGTGGGCACTAAAGGTAAAACCTAAGAAACCCCCAAGACCCAACACATTTGAATGTTTTGTGTACTTATGAAATCTTTAGAAATTTCCAAATGGTTCCGTTTAGTGGACTGACCTTGGCTCTTTAACTATCTAGCTCTCAGTACCTCTTCTGAGATGACACCAATCAGCAGCTAATGCAGAAAAGCCGAAAGGACTTAATAAGGTTCTAAGACTGGCGCCTGAGAGTAACCCCTACATAAGAAAAAAAGGAAGCAGCTTTGTTGTAACAAAGATCAGTTTCATGGCTTTTATAATCATGAGTTCTTCCTCCATGATCCAATTCTCATCTAATTTTCAGTCCAAGAAGACTAAGAATTTGTAACATGATGCAACCATTTGTTTAACTGAAGGCTGCTTTCTCACACAGCATCTTTCTTTAAAATCCAAAGGAAATGAAGATGACCTGTTTGCTCTGAATTCTGTGAACAGCCTTCCGGACAGATTACGAAGGGTCCTATAGCATTGATATTGCCCCAGTTTTATGCAGAAGGCCTAGGAGAAATTTTAATAAGCAAATTGGAACAAAACATGAAGCATGCCTCTGAGAACGCTTATTTTCATCTTTCCCATATCCTCTAATTCAAAATAGGGTTGGGGACTAATATGATGCTAGCTAGAGATCCTTACCCTCATAGGGCTTAACCTAGTATCATCAGCTAATACCAATTATTAATCTGTCTGGTCACTGGGAAATAAAAATAGAACTGGTGGTCAGTCCATACAATGAGGAAAAATTCAACATAAACATAATAATTTGATTAAAGCATCCCCATCCCCTTTGCACTATAGGTATATCTAACAGCAAAAACAGCAGAATCTGGAATTAACCTGTCCTTTGGTCTGATTTTGGCTTATACCAACTTTCTAGATCATAATTTCTCAACTTTTATCCCTTGAATATTTTTTTAACCCATGACGCTTGACCAACAAATTTCATATTCTGCTTTAATGTTATTGGAAATTTAAAAACAACAAACTAAACATCACAACTAAAAAAATTAAAGCACTCTTTACTTCAGAAGGTCTTTTAAAAAATCACACATCTGTCTTTCCCTTGGGTTCTGTTGCTGTCCCCTCTGAAAATTTCTGGCTGATGGGTGCTCTTCATTTAAAGACAGGCTAAAATTCTTTCACAAGATCGGTAACTCATGTTTCTTTATATCTAACAGCAGCACTGACTTCGTCAAAATATTAACAGATTTAAAGGAACTAACTGGCTCCTAAAAAAGTAAACATCAGTCAACTAAAGTGGGTGCCAATGTCTGTTCAACTATTTTACTCCAATAATTGAGAAATGATGTTATCTAAATCCTCTATGCCCTTTGCTCCTCCAATATCTAGGCCCACTACTTGTTTAGGATTTCAACAGCATTCTCTGTATAAGTAAAGCATTGTTTAATGTTCCAGGTTTATCAATCCTCTGCCACATGATCAAACTGGTCCAACACTTAATTTCCTTTAAATATGATATAAGTTGGGTTAAAAAGTTAAACCAACCACCTCAAGTAACAATTAAGTGTCCCAATCATTTAAGGCCAAACCTACATGGACTAAGGAAAAAAACACACATTTCAGAAATTTTATTAAATCCTCTGCCTTCTAACTTAATTACTACTACAATTTACTGAATTTTATTTAATCTATAAATAAAAGAGCTTAAAAGAAAGCATTTTCAAAAACAAAGCCTACAAGTCCTTAAACAAGAAACCAAACATCTGTGTCCTTGATAAACAGGGTTTCTTATAATAGATACAAAAATAAATACAACTAGGGATGCCTGGGTGCTTTAGTCGGTCAAGCATCTGACTTCTGATTTTGGCTCAAGTCTCAGATCTCAGCCTGTGAGTTCAAGCTCTGTGCTGGACGTGGAGCCTACTTAATGTTTTCCTGCTATCACTCCATTCTTTTAGTAATACAAGTCCCAACGGAAAGATACTGAAGTGACAAAATTACAGACTGCCTGCTAGATCATTATTTCAAAAGAGGACACCTTAAAGCACTATATGCAGTAAAGCTTATTTGTTGTACAATGCAGCCCTACTTCTGAATCTTTAACTCTTATTTCTTATTTAGGAAAGAGAATTCAGAAAGCTCTTAACATTCAGATGTGGCTCTGTTAAAAACTTAAGTTTCTTAATTTTAGATCTTGTCAGACTAAGTCCCACTTATTTTATGAATGTTAGTAGCTACAGGCTAAGAAATCAGAAGGTGTCATAAAAATCTATATAAAATCACAGCAGCATTATTCATAACAGGCAAAACCTGGAAGTAACCCAAATTCACATCAAACAATGAATGGTTAAGTAAAATGAAACTTTTGCAATAAAAAGGAATGAGTATCCAAAGACCCACCAATATGGATGAATGCTGGAAACATGATAAATGAAAGACGTTAGTAACAAAAGTCCACATATTATATGACTTAATTTATATGAAATGTTCAGAATAGGTAAATACCAAGAAACAGATGGTGGGAAAGAAAAGTGACTTCTAACACGCAAGGCATTTCTTTCTGGGAAGTGAATCTTGCCAAACCCTCCAAAATGAAAAATGAATTAGTGACTAACAAATGCTTCCTTAAAGAAATACCGTACAAAGGCAGTCAGACCACCTATACCAGAGTGTCTAGAACTAGACTAATTCCACTGGTGTTTAGAGCCCATCCATGACAAGAGGTTTCATACAATGCAGTATCATGAAGTCGAGCAGCCTCATCTTGACTGCACTATAGTTGAGCATAGTAGAGAATAAAACCCAAGTCAGGACTAATAAACTCCACCACCTCGACCACCAGTTCAGTTATATGACTCAACTTCTTTACACCGACACAGTACAAGCAAAATGCCCTATCACCTTCCCCTTACCTTTCCACACTCAATTTGGTTATTTACATAAAAGATAATAAAGCAAGCACCCAATATACATCATGCTAACCCTACACAAAGACCTTAGAACTTTTTTGTAAGGGAAGGGCTATAAAAATTCAAGTTGACTTTGGTGCATACACTTATAAGTGTACTTACATCTAAGTAGAAATATGCACTTGGTTTTTTTAAAAATAATACTGTGAAGTTAATTCTTTCCCCCACCATCATGAACAGTGAATGAATTCTAGAATGTTTTGAGACTAATACAAAGTGGTAGAGTATTCTATCAAGCCATACATACATGGTATGTGAATCGTACCTGAAACCTGTTTCAAAGTGTGTGTGTATGTGTACATACACACATATATATTTATTCTTGGCCTTCTTAATCTGCATATCCTACTCCTAGAATAACAAATATGTGGTAGAGGATAGGATCTGAAAATAGGTAATACAGGTAGCCCTCACTTTGGCTGAGTACTGACTCAGGTCATGATCTCACAGTTCCTGAGTTCTGTGATCCAGCCCTGCATTAGGCTCTGTGCTGACAACTCAGAGCCTGGAACTCTCTCTGCCCTTCTGCCACTTGTGTGTGCACTCTCTCTCAAAATTAAACTTAAGAAACAACAAAAAACCAAACATGTTTATTAAAAAAAAAAAAAAAAAAAGCGAAAACCGCACGCAGGGTTTGTTTTGCAGCGAGGCACTAGAGAGGTAGAGCACACTCCCAAATGAGTGGCACATCCAAGCTTGTTCCCCTAGAACTATACCCAGCATCTATACTATACTATACTATACTATACTATAGCTTTGAGCTGTTGTCTGTGAACATCTGTGCTTTATCTTGATTTATTTTGTTAGTAAGGTATATCTGCCTAAGGTATTAGTAAAGCTTGAGATTATTTTTTGGGTTTGGGAAGGTTCAAAAAAACCTTCATTATAAACTAATGTAATTGCTTCTTTGCTTTATGCCACTTTGGCTTACAAAATGCTCTACTTTTGGGGTGTCTGGCTCTTGATTTCAGTTCAGGTCATGATCCCAGGGTCATAGGATGGAGCCCCGCACTGGGCTCTGCACGGAGTGTGGAGCCTCCCTGAGATCTCTTTCCCTCTGCCCCTTCCTCCGCAAGAATTAAAACACAAAATGCTCTACTTTTGGCTAGCAGGGGAAACCTGTATATGAACAGCATATACTGAAACTATTTCGAACTATAAGGACCAGCACTGTATGAAAAAAACTATAGGACACTATCCTCTCCTCATGAGAATAATCAAACAAGATGCCACACATGGAATTTAAAAAAAAGTGTTAGGTATATTAAAGGTCTGTGCATACAAGCACAATTTCCCATCTGAATACATTTGTTGAAAAAAACCCATATCAAACACATTTGATTCCCTATAAGTAAGGAGAGCAGGTCAATAGCCTGCTCTAGGGCACTCTGTTCTTGAAAATCAATTAACGGTTCAACTGGATACTGGTATTGCAGCAGAGAATTTTTCAGTCTCATTTACAAGAGGCTTGTGAACTTTCATCATGTAGTTTCTTTTTTTTCTTGGTTTATTTTTGAGAGAGAGTGCTAGCGGGGGAAGGGCAGAAAAAGAGAGAGAACCCAAAGCAGGCTCTGAGCTGTCAGCACAGAGCCTGATGCAGGGCTGTAACCCATGAGCTGTAAGATTATGACCTGAAGTGAAGTTGGATGCTTCAACCAACTGAGACACCACCCAGGTGCCCCAAGAATAGTCTCATTAACACAGCCATATCTGGGAATATTGGTCACTCAAAAAAACGAGACTGAAAAAGTTTCAAAGTGGGAAAAGAAGTTTGACAAATCCCAAATTCCTCAAGGGCAGACTGTCAGATGTAACCTTGGTACAGTGTCCCTTTACACATACTACATAGCTAAGAAGATTTCTGGAACCAAATTAAAGACAAGAGATGAGGGCCTCAAAGGGGGTAAAGTAAATGTGGAAGAACTGGAGAAAGGGACATCACTAAGTAAACCCCTTTAACCAGTCCAGATTTCACTCTGTAAAATGAATGACAGACATGCTAATATGTCTTCCAACTCTAAAAATGCTACAAGTTTTGATGAAAGGGAGTATCAGCTTTTCACTAAATTATGACACTGAGCTGCCAAGATGGCAAATCCTGGCCAAGTAAGAACTCTAATTTAGATGAAGTTTTTGGGTAGAGCCCCAAAATGTGATGACACGGAAGCCAACCATGTTATTTCCAAGCTGACAATGGAAAAGAGTCAGGAGGTTGAAAGATTTCGACCTTGCTCTGCTACCTGCAACCATGTGACCTTGAACAAATAACTTCATTTTTCTTGGCTAGAGGTGCCACTATCTGCCAACATTATCTCAGGAGGATCAAACGAGACAACATAACACAAAAGTGCCTGGTCAACTGTCAAGTGCTGCATCAATAAAAGGTATTATGTTCCAGTGCACCTCAATACCCTCAACATTTTCCAGAAACATACATAATTCTTAGCCCCCTATGTAACAGAGGAGAAATTCTTGGTGAAAAAGAAGTGTCCAGAGATAGCAGGGGTTCAAGCAATGCTTCACAGAATCAATGATCATGCGGGAGAAATAAACTATTCTCCCCCAAACTAAAATGAATGCCGAAAATGCTCCACACCCCACTGCCAGGTCAATGAGAACTGCAAGCAGACTAGTAGGACACTGGTATTCCCTACTCCAAACTCGTCTAAAAAGGAAGCCTGCTTTATGCGCTAGCTGTTATTTTAAAAGTACTCCCCAGGAGTTGTGCAGTTACCTTAAAAGAAAAAAGCTGAATTCTACTGTCAGGAGCTATCAAAATAAATCAAAATGGAAGCTGTCAAGGGATATAACCTTGTTCACCATTTTATCCATCCCCAACACCTAGAACTATGCCTAGCTTATAGTCTGCAGTCAGGAAATACATACTGATTAAGAAAAACCCTACAAAAAAATCTAGGTCTCCCTCCTTGCTTTCGCTCCTCCAACACGTGGGCGCGCCACACTGGGTTCCCCACCCCCCACCGAACTCCAGTATCTTCAACCTTGAAGCCTAACAAATTTACCCTGAGAAGAATACACGGGCCGGGCCACACTCTACGAAGGGAACAGCAGAGGGTGGAAGGACACGAAGGAAGGCCAACACATGCACGTAAAGCCTTCCCATCTGGGCTCTCGCGCGTGCTTCTAAGGCGCGCCGGTCGCCGCTACCCTCGTCTCTCTCACCGCGCACGCGCGTCGTCGCCTTCCTCCGCCCCTCCACCGACTCGCGCTCCTGTTCGAACTGCCCCCCCCTTTATTCCCCTGCCCCCACTCCCGTCCGCAACGGCCTCGCGCCACGGAGACGTAGTCTAGTGTGCACCCGTCCGCGCGCCAACCGCCTCCTTCCTTCCTTCCTCCACGCGGACACAGTGCTTCACGTCGATAAGGAGGCCTCACGCGTCCCACAGATCTTTCTGCGCCTCATGACTCCAACTCAAGCCAGAGTCCACCATTACTCCCCGCTCCAACCTCGCGCTGACGGGGTGAAAAGGGTGTGAGGGGGGAGGGGAACTTCCCCTCCCCCCAAACATCCCGAGGCAATAACCTAACATGGCCAAGTCGCCAACCTGCCGTAGCCCCAGAGTCCGAAGGAAAGCGGTGCCGCTCGCTCCCCAACTCTAGGGAATCAGTGGATCAGGCTCAGAGAGTAGCTAACGAGTCTGGTCCTTGGCCGCGCTCAGCCGCTCACTCACCTGAGGCCGCCATGTTGGGAGAGGGAGAGAGAACGCAAAGGACCCGGATGAGGCAGTCACGTGATTATAGAGGGAGCCTCGGGCTGGGAGACGCGAAACTGGGAGGGGGCGGGGAAGTGAGGAAGGAGACAGGAGGCGGGGCAGTGCTGCTCTAGTTTCGTAAAGCAGAGCGACGAGGTGGTGCGATGTCCGACGGGAGACCTGCACGACATGTGGCCGAAGCAGGGGGGGGGCCTGGGCTGTCGCGAAACCCCTCTTGCTTTACGTAGGACTACGCGCGGACGAGGGGGCGGGTCTCACGCTCGGCCGACTTCCTTCCAGTCCGGTGAGCGGAAGGGGCGGGGCCGGGCGTACTGGTTCTAGTTGTCTGGGACTGAATGGAGGCGGGCTGGAACCCGGAACGGGAGTGCCATAGCTGACTTTATGAAAGGAAAGATTCTAAGTTTGTTTTCTTTATATTTTAATGCGTGAAGACGTGGTTAATTTAATGAACTTTAAAGAAATAATTTTCTGGTTAAAGCAAAACAAGTCCAATATCTTGCATAAGGATGGTTTTAATTGGACATGTTTAGAAGAAATAGTAACATATCGAACACTTAATTACCACGGACTTTTACCTCATTTACTCTTTAATTTTATAAATAGGTTTAGTCAAATCCAGGCCCTTATGATTTCACAGTCATGTGCTATCCCTGCTTTCTCTAGTTAATGTTACGTTTTATTACATATTATTTATATGCTATATTAGAATTTTATTCAACGAAACTTATCATTGAGTGCCTACCTTGTGTCAGGCACTGTTTATTGGCATTTTTTGATACAAAGAAAGCAAAGCTTCAAAGGACGTTATGGTCCACTGAGGGAAAGACAGACAATAAGCAGTGAATGAATATTAGAAATGATAAGCACCCTGCAGATAATTAAGGTGATTTGATTAAAAGATGACTGGGTGCAACTGAATTTAAAGTTTATTGTTATTTTTTAATGTTTATTTTTGGTAGAGCAGAGCAGGGGAGGAGCAGAGAGAGGCTTCAGAGGATCTGAAGCAGGCTCTGTGCCCACAGCAGTGAGCCCAATGTGGGGCTTGAACTCACAAGCTGTGAGATCATGACCTGAGTGGAAGTCAGATCCTCAACCATCTGAACCACTCAGGTGCCCTTGGGTATCCCTTTCTATTGTCTGGTCAGGAAAGGTGTCAGAGGAATTGACATTTAAACAGATCTGGATTACAAATAGCCAGCCCTGTGAATGTCTTTAGGAAGAGCTTTAGGAGAAGGCAGAGCTAGGTCATAAATTCCAGGGAAGGACCATCTTGGCCAGCTGAGAAATTTAAAGGCTGGTAGCTGGGGTATGGTAGGGGTGGGAGAAGCGTGGTGCAAGGTGAAGGTTGAGAGAGTGTTAGGGGTTGGATCGTGTCGTGACTTGAAATTTTGAAAAGAATTACTTAGTGTCTTGATGTAGGTGGTGGTCACCTGAGTGTATAATGTAAAAACTCATCAGAATTAATGATAAAATTGTATTCTATGACTGTTGGCAGAATGATCAATATACTAATATTATACATCAAAACATTTTCTGAGCTAACCATTTTTTTAATTATAATTTTAAACTAAAATGTTTTTGAGGGCCCCTAAAAGTACGGTGGAGTCCAGGCACTGTGCCTGCTATACCTACTGGATAAGTTGACCTGGTTGCTGTAATCCTGCTGAGAGAAGTCGGTGCCTTCAATGGGAGTGTAGGGCTGGAAAGACACAGGTGCAGATATATTTTGGAATTAGATTTGATAATTGATTAGATGTGAAGAGCACAGAAGAGGGAACTATCAAATCTGACTCCATGTTTTTGGCATGAACACCTGGATGATACCATTTTACTTAGGTGGCAAAGCCTGGCGTGGAGCAGGTTTAGAGAGGTGCATGGGCTCTGTTTTGGTCATATTAAGTCTGAGATATGTGCTAGCCCAGCACTTCTCATGTTTTGATGAATTTTCATTTCATCTGGAGAATTTGTGGTTTTTTTTTTTTAACATTTATTCATCTTAGAGAGAGAGAGAGAAAGAGAGAGCGTGAGCAAGTGGGGGAGGGGCAGAGAGAGAAGGAGACACAGAATCCGAAGCAGGCTCCAGGCTCTGAGCTGTCAGCACAGAGCCCAATGCGGGGCTCAAACCCACTTGTGGTGAGATCATGACCTGAGCTGAAGGGAAGCCCAACCAACTGAGCTACCCAGGTGCCCCTGGGGAATTTGTTATAGGTCAGATTCCAATTCAGTAGGACTGAGGCAAGCCTGAGATTCTGTATTTCTTGTGGTTTGAATCATTAAAAGGAATGATATTCAGGAATTAAGGAAAAATGCATTGGCTGTTGGGGACAGTAGATTTCAGAAAGTTCACAGAAAAGCTAGATGAGGTTGGGACATGGGGGGTAGGGAGAGATTTTTCGTTACCAAGCACCTAATATATCCCAGGAGTATATCAAGCACTTAACAAGCTAGTTTATTTAGTCCTCACAGTGGCCCTCTAAGGTAAATATTAACCCTGTTTTAATTTTTATAAGTTTATTTGTTTATTTTGACGAGGGGAGAAAGAGAGAGAGAGAGAGAGAGAGAGAAAGAAAGAGAGAGAAAATGAGAATACCAGCTAGGCTCCACACCATTAGCATAGAGCTGACATGGGCTCGAACTTGCGAACAGGGGATCATGACCTGAACTGAAACCAAGAGTCAGACACTTAACTGATTGAGCCACCCAGCTGCATCTTAATCCTGTTTTTAGATAATGACTCTGAAGCCAGAAACAATATGTAGGGAACCCAAGTACACACAGCCAGCAAGTGGCACCGCTGCAAACCCAGAGCTGTCAGGTCCATGTTCTCCCCAGTTTGCCAAAGACTTCTTAAAAAATAAAACTGTTAAAATAAAAAAATAAGTCTAGGGTCGCCTGGGTGGCTCAGTCGGTTGAGCGTCCGGCTCAGGCTCAGGTCATAATCTTGTGGTTCATGTGTTCAAGCCCTCCGTCAGGCTCTGTGCTGACAGCCAGCTCAGAGTCTGGAGCCTGTCTTCAGATTCTGTGTCTCCCTCTCTCTCTGACCCCTCCCCCCAGCTCACTCTGTCTCTCTCTCTCTCTCTCTCTCTCTCTCTCTCTCTCTCTCTCTCAAAAATAAATAAAACATTAAAAAAATAAGTCTATGACAACTACTTTGTATCATTTGTTCTGAAGAAGTCCAGAAGGAATGAACTGTTAATTATCCATTGCTTTATAATGAATTACTCTAAAACTTACTGGCACAAAACAATAAACATTCATTATCTCAGTTTCTGTGGCTCAGAAATTGGTTATCAAAAATCACTTTCCAAGTCTTGACATTTGCAGTGTCTCATATTCATATCCTCTTTTCCGTGTTCCTGTTATTTCCCTTGTCAATTCTCACCCTGACCACTGCATTAGTTTCTAAAGAGTCTTCCTAAGTATAGACTTTCCTGCCTCAATCCATGTAATAAGTAGCTACCAGATTTATTTTCCTAAAGCATAGGTCTGAACACATTCCTCTGCTGGCTACCTTCGGTGACTCTCTGGCCTAGGGAGACATGCAAGGCTGTGTGTGCTCCAGCCACAAATTCCTGGTTAACACTTACTTCCTCCCTTGTCTAATGTCACGTTCCAGTCATGGATACCCAGTGCTTTCCTAACGTTGAGGCTTTTTGCTCTTTGCTCTTCTCTCTGCCTCTCTTTTCTCTTTCACTACTGAATGGGTCACCAATAAAATCTATCTTTTTAGGGCTATTCAAATGTCACCTTTTCTAGGAAGCCTTTTCTGAGCTTCTTCCTCTGAACCCCATCAGGACTGTGTCTGCACCTTCCTTTTGACACTTGTCACCTTCCTTCTCGAACTGCCTTTCCTCCTGGTCTATCAATTCTTCCAGGGTGGCATCCACTTTGGTTATCTTTGTGATATTTGTGCATTAGCATCTGGAACACTGTTGGTGCTCAATATGTATTTGCTGGTGCTAAAGTCAAAGTTTCAAGGAATTGACATTCATTCAGGAGATTTTCAAGAAGTTCTCATAATGTATATTTACTTATATGCATAGATTCATTTATTGTTCATTGAGCTGGAAATTTTAGCCCTTAAAAGGGCTTCTTTCATAGAAATAAAGCAAAAAAAATTTCTTCCTTTAGACTGACTAGTCAAAACTGAAAAATGTTTGGAAAGAAACTTAGTTAAAAACAAAGCAAATAAGCAAATGCATATATTTACATTTGTTTCCTGGAGTCTGAATTTACTAATCGGCTTAATTTAGTATTTGAAGTCCTTACAATTGTCCTTACAGTTGTCATTGAAATTGTCCAAATTTTCTTTTGAAAACTACCCTTTTTCTAATATATATATTTATAAATAATTGTATCTGGAGGCTTGACCTTTTTAAAATCTCAACTATACCAATTAATAAGTTTTAAAGCATTCCCTCTGTCTTCTCTAAGACTTAGTAGTTTAATCTATAAAGTGAAGGCATTAAATTAGATGATTTCAAAGATTTAAAACATTTTTTTGTCATTTTATGAATCTGTGATGCTGATTGTGGATATTGTGATCTTCCTCCTGGTGAAGCTGGTAAAAGCATTTCTCAGACAACCGGGACAAAGCTAACCCATTAATAATGGAATATGGTTCATATACCAGTTACTTCTGTTTTGTTAAGCTTGGGTTGCTGAAATAATCAAATTATTGTTTGCTGCTTTATGTACGCACAATCCAAGCAAAATATATCAGTGCTTTAAAGATGTGTTTCTCTAAAATGAAAGTTTTTATCTCTGAGTTTTGACTGTGTAAGGTTAGCTTTAATTATATATCAAGAGGGGCGCCTGGGTGGCTCAGTAGGTTAAGCCTCCAACTTCGGCTCAGGTCACATCTCACGTTCGTGGGTTTGAGCCCCACGTCAGGCTCTGTGCAGACAGCTAGCTCAGAGCCTGGAGCCTGCTTTTGGTTCTGTGTCTCCTTCTCTCTCTGCCCCTCCCCCTCTCATGCTCTGTCTCTCTCTGTATCAAAAATAAATAAAACATTAAAAAATTAAAAAAATAATTATATATCAAGATTATGTAGGTGTCCTGTTTCAGGCATGGTAAATAAGTTCCCAGAGGATCAACTCTCTTCATAGATAAAAGTAAACTCGGGACAAAAATTTAAAAAACCCACAACTATCTGAAAGCTGTAGAACAAAGGCAAACAGATTTTGGAGGGGAGCTGAAACTTGGGAAAAGGTACCAAAATGGGATGTTACAGCCTGGTGTGGACCGGGGTGGCTAAGAAAGCCTGCCACAGTTCTGCCATTAGGAAGGCATTGCTCAGGACAGTCTCTGCTCTCACAAAGTGAGGAGGAGTCTTATAGAGAAGAGAGTCAGAGTTCTGGTATTGACTCTGCCCAAGTGTCTGGCTGGTTCTTGTACCATGAATACATAAAGCAGGCTGTAAACAGTTCAGCTGAGGAAAAGAAAAAAAAGACGGGGAGAGAGAGAACTGAACTAAGATCTGAGCTGCTTATCTATTTCAAGTGAGAGAGAGTTTGCAGTTTGGGGCTAACCAATTTCATTGCTTGCTTAAATAAAACATGAACATCTTTGGAAGATACATCAGTTTTGTGTTCCCACTCTAAGAAATTACCATTAACTTAGTGGCTTAAGACAACAGATTTATTCTGTTATGACTTCGAGTCAGAAGTCTGAAATGGGCTTCACTGGGCTAAAATCAAACCGTTGGCAGGACTGCATTCCTTTTGGAAGCTCTCTGGGAGAATCTGTGTCCTCTGTTTTTCCAGCTTCCATATAATGCCTTGACTTCTGGTCCCCTTCTTCCATTTTCAAAGCCAGAGACACCAGGTTGAATCTGTCTTATGTTGATCACTCTATCATTTTATGTCTCTCTCTTCCACTTAAAAAAAAAAAAAAGCAATTACTATACCTAATGTGGGGCTTGCACTCATGACCCCAAGATCAAGAGTTGCGTGCTTTACCAACTGAATCAGGCAGGCACCCCCTCCCTCTTTCACTTTTAAGGACCCCTGTGATACATTGGGCCCACTTGGATAATCCACTATAATCCTCCTATTTTAAGGTCATCCAATTAGCAACCTTAGCTCCATCTGCAGCTTTACTTCTCCTTTGCCGTGTGACATAACACATTCGCGGGTTCTGGGGATTCAGATGTGGACATCTTTGAGGGGTTATTATTCTGCTTACCACAGAGGGGTGTAACAGAATCTAGAGTCTCTATAACATGACATTTACACTGTACAAGATACAATAAAAATGATTCAGCACATTAAGGACATAGAAAATGTGACTTATTCCCAAGGGTAAGATTACAGGGGCCAACCCAAAGATGACCCAGATGTTGAAGTGATCAGAGGAGGACTTTAATGCAGCTGTTACAACTGTGCTTTTTGAGATAACATATACTTGTATGAAAAGGTAGAACATTTCAGCAGAGAAATACAAAATATAAAAAGAGTCAAATGGAGGGGCACCTGGGTGACTTGATTGGTTAAGCATCTGGCTCTTGATTGTGGCTCAGGTCATGATCTCACAGTTGTGGGATCAAGCCCCGTGTTGGGCTCTGTGCTGAGGGTGCAGAACCTGCTTGGGATTTCTCTGCCTCTTTCCTGCAAAATAAAAAAATAAAATAAAGGGGTGCCTGGGTGGCACAATTGGTTAAGCGTCCAGCTTCGGCTCAGGTCATGATCTCATGGTTCGTGGGTTCGAGCCCCGCGTCGGGCTCTGTGCTGATAGCTAGCTCAGAGCCTGGAGACTGCTTCCGATTCTGTGTCTCCCTCTGTCTCTGACCCTCCCCTGCTCATACTGTCTCTCTCTGTCTCTCAAAAATAAATTTAAAAAACATTAAAAAAATAAAAATAAATAAATAAACAAACAAAAAGAACCAAATAGAAATGTTAGAATTGAAAAATACAGTCTCTGAAATAAATATGAGATGGGCTTAAGAGCAGAATACAGATAATAGGAAAGAGTCTCTACCCTTGAAGGTAGATCAATAGAAATGATGAAATATGCAAAGGAAAGGGAAAAAAATGGGGCAAAAAGTGAATGGGTCCTCAGGGAACCTGTGGATAATAGGAAAAGATATACTACTGAAGTCTCAATGGAAGAGGGAGAGAGACGGGGCAGAGGAATATGTGAAAAAACTTCCCACGTTTAGTTAAGATTCAAGAAGCGTGGCAAACCCTGAACAGCATAAATACTAAGAAAACTCCATTGGTTGTTATAGTTGAAATGATGGAAGCCAATGATAAGAAAATCTTGAAAACATTCAGAATAAAGCAACCCATCACATACAGGGGAACAATTTAAATGGCTGTGGGCTCCTCATAAATGATGGAGGCCAGAAGATAAATAATTGAGATTTTTATAAAATTTTTAATGTTTTTATTTATTTTTGAGAGAGAGAGAGAGTGAGAGAGCAGGGAGGGTCAGAGACAGAGGCTGACACAGAATCTGAAGACAGGCTCCAGGCTCAGAGCTAGCTATCAGCACAGAGCCCGACGCGGGGCTCGAACCCACGAACCATGAGATCATGACCTGAGCCGAAGCCAGACGCTTAACCGACTGAGCCACCCAGGTGCCCCAAGAATCAAGATTTTTAAAGTGCCAAATGAAGAAAATGGGTCACTATGGAATTCTGTATCCAGAGAAAATATCACCTGACATTAAAAAAGAATGCAGTACTGAAACACACTACCCAACACGAATGAAGCTTTATTCTAAGTGGAAGAAGCCAGTCACCAAACACAACATATTTGCTTTCCTTTCCGTGAAGCAATCAGAGTAGGCAAATCTATAGGGACAGAAAATGGTTGATTAGTGGTGACCTAAGGCCAAGGGGATGAGAGGGATGGGAGATGCCTGCTGAAAGGTATGGGGTTTCTCTGGGTGGGATGAAAATGTTCTAAAAGTGATTGTATGGGGGCACCTGGGTGGCTCAGTCTGTTGAGCATCCAACTTCGGCTCAGGTCATGATCTCACGGTGGGTGGGTTTGAGCGCCGTGTCAGGCTCTGTGCTGACAACTAGCTCAGAGCCTGGAGCCTGCTTTGTATTCTGCGTCTCCCTCTCTCTCTGCCCCACGTCTGCTCACGCCCTGGCTCTCTCTGTCTCAAAAATAAATAAACATTTAAAAAAAAAGTGATTGTATGAAGCTTGGTCAACTCTATGAACTTTAAACTCCACTGTGTTTTCTGAGAGCTCTGAAAATCCACTGAATTTGAATCCTTTAAATGTGTGAATTGTTCAGTATGTAAATAATGTCTCAAATACATTTTTAATGTCTTAAAAAATGTTTAAAAAAGAAGGTCAGGGGTGCCTGTGTGGCTCAGTGGGTTGAGCATCTGACTCATGATTCCAAGTCATGAGACTGAGGCCTACATTGGGCTCTGTGCTGAGCGTGGAGCTTGCTTGGGATTCTCTCTCTCTCTGCCCCCTTCCCCTGCTTGTGCACCCTCTCTCCCTAAAGTTAAAAAAAAAATGGAGGCCAAATACATACATTCTCAGATGCAAGAAGACTAATAGTTCATTGTGGGTAGACCTACATTACAATGAAAGCCAAGGGAAGTCCTTTAAGCTGAGGGGAAATGATACCAGAGGGGAATTCACATCTTCAGGAAAGAATGGAGGGTATCAGAAATAAGAAATTGCTATATGAATACAAAACGCTTTTTCCCCCTCTTAATTTCTTTAAAATACTTTTGACCATTGAAAGCAAATATTAGAACCTTGTGGGATTTATAATGTCTTTAGATGTAATGTGTATATTACAACTCTGGCATAGAGGATGATGGTTCTTCTATCTGGGGAGATACACTATTAACTTTAGGCTACGAAAGGTAAAGGATATATATTCTAAGCCTTAGAGGAAGAATTAAAAACAACGCAGGCAGGTAGCCTTCTCGCAGCCATGGTGAACATTCCTAAAACCCACCGGACTTTCTGCAAGAAGTGTGGCAAGCACCAACCCTGCAAAGTGACACAGTACAAGAAAGGCAAAGATTCTCTTTATGCCCAGGGAAGGTGGCATTATGACAGGAAGCAGAGTGGCTATGGTGGGCAAAATAAGCCAATTTTCCGGAAAAAGGCTAAAATTACAAAGAAGATTGTGCTGAGGCTTAAATGTGTTGAGCCCGACTGCAGATCTAAGAGAATGCTGGCTATTAAGAGATGCAAGCATTTTGAATGGGGAGGAGATAAGGAGAGAAAGGGCCAAGTGTTCCAGTTCATATTTTTTTCATATTGTGAAGACAATAAAATCATGAGGTTATGTTCACTTCATTTGGTTGCAGTTGGTCTTTTGAATGTGAAATAAACTAGTGCCCTCAATAAAATTCCCTTTGTGGGGAAATTAAAAAAAAATGCAAAAGTATAGCAAAAATACAATAAATGAGTCAATGTGGAATTCTAAAAAAATAAATAATCCAAAAGAAGGCAGAAAAGGAGGAACAGATAATAGTAATAATTTTGAAAACCAGAGGGGAAAAATAAGATGTATAAAACAATCACTTAAAATTTTTTTTATATGTTTTTATTTTATTTTTGAGAGAAGGAGACAGAGTATGAGCAAGGGAGGGGTAAAGAGAGAGGGAGACACAGAATCTGAAGCAGACTCTAGGCTCCGAGCTGTTGGCACAGAGCCTGATGCAGGACTCAAACTCACAGACTGTGAGATCATGACCAGCGCTGAAGTCAGACACTTAACAGACTGAGCCACCAAGATGCCCTGAAAACAAGCACTTTTAAGGGACATAGTAAGGCAGATTCTCACTGCAGCTCTCTTTCTAGTCAGCCTTGCAGAGCAAGGGTAAATAGAAGAAACACAATCCAGGGAGAAGCGGACAGAATATAGAAGAGTCTTCTAGACTGTGAGGAGTCTGATGTCTGCAAAACGTATACAAGAACGTTTAGAATCTTCGCTTCTGGAGAAGAAGCCAGCAATCCCAGAGTGGTGTGCCCTGGAGAGTGAGGAAGATATGGCCAGGTCACTCCCCAGGTTCTGTCTGTCGCAGCTACCTTGGGGGAAGAGAGGAAAGGCGGGAAGATACCTGCCAGTATCAGGTTCTGTTGGAAGCTATTCTCTCATTGCATTCCACAAGGTTCTCTCCCAAGCCCTCTTCTCTTCTTGCAGCAAACGCTACAAACACAAATGCCTCCAGAAATCAGGAAGATGAAGTGGATGATTTAAGGCAGCCTGGCAGGCGCTGCATGCAAAGCACATGATGCCTGTGGCAGAGACCTTTACTGCTTCCCCACTACCTGTGAGCTCCCCATTTCTCAGCCCCCTGCTGGAGTGCATGTGACTGGATCAGGCAGATGGACTGTCAGTGGACAGAGGTCACAGAGGTCACAGAGCTGCAGCTCTCCAGGGTGGCTTTCCTCCTAGCAATACCTCAGGGTCCAGGCTGCAGACACTGTATGGCTCTATTTCACCTTGCGTTCTTCATGATCAGCAGGGAACCAGGAGCAAATGAGATCAGGCTGCTCAGTAGCTTTTAGGTAAAAGTAAAAAGTTCCCCATTCACCCTGGACTTTGCTTGAACAGAAAACAAATCTCCATTCTGTTGAGGCCCTTCCATTTTGGTATGATAGCCTAGCCTACCCTAATCACTGCCTTTACAGGTGGCTGCCACAGTTCAGTCCCGGCACCTACCATCAAGTGACGTATGGGCTCGGTGTCAGCTAGATTTTCCAGTTTCTACGAGATATACCAGAAGTAAGGAATTTTTTTGGTGAAAATTCCAACATTTAAAAGTGGACTTAATTTGGAAAGTTTAACACCCTGTGCAGCCCAAGTAGAACACATCTGGGGGCCCATTTAGTCTTTGGGATACCAGTTGCAACTTGTGCACTTCATTTTCTTCCTAGTTACTCATCAATTTCCAAAGCTTCTGTTGTGACTCCTGTGCAGATGGGGCAAACATTGTATCTTGTATCGCAGCTCTCAATGGGCTCAATAGATGCCTCTAGTTCTGAGTTTCTCACCTTGGCTAAATTCTAGAGGGCAGCTCCTGTGTGTACTTTAAATGATCCATCCATGGCCCTCTATAGCCAGCACCGCATAAATGCAACCTTGTAAAAGGCCTAATGGTTCTTTCTTGTGGTCTTGACCCCATCTCCTTTTCCTGACATATTTCATATTCAACCTAATCATTTCTTCATTATTTCTGACCTAGTGATTTACTTTCCTATTTGTGGCCTTGCATTATTCCCCTTGTACTGGATACTTCATCACCATTAAACTTTTTTTCTTTCAGTTTTTCTTTTCTTTTTTTACTCTTTCGGAATTTGATTTCTGCCTTCCTCTGCCCCATGGGTTTGCTCTGACTGGTCCTGGATTTTCAGGTATCTCTTAGACAACTTAAGTTCAAACTGTTCCAAGTTGAACATACTCATGTTTCTATCCCAACTTCCCTATCTCTGTTAATGGTAGTACTATCTTCCAAGTCACAGCCTCAAACCCTTGGTATCATATTAACCTCCTCACCCAGAACCAACCCAAATATTCATTTAGTATTCACACTGTGTGCCTTGTTCTGGGCAGTGGGGACACAATGATGAACTTAAAAAAAAATCTGTGCCCTCATAGAGTTTATGTCCTATCAGGAATGGACAGACAACAAGTAAATATATATTAGATCAAGTAGTGGTATGTACCATGGTGGGGAAGGGTGTTATTTTATATTTGACAGCGGTGGGGACTGGAGTAGAGAAGGAAATGAGGGACTGAGATGACAGATATCCAGAAAGATAGCAAGGGAGAGGGTGGCAGGAGTCATTGCCCACCTAACCGATCCTTCCCTTCCGATCCATTCTCACTCTGCTCTAGTTATGATTCTCCTTTCCACTCTGGACTATCTCCACTTCACCACCCAGATTACCCCTGTCCACCCAACACACGGTGCCTGGAGCAATCTTCCTACATGCCTACACCTTCCTGGGCTCTGTGATGATTAATTTTATTCTGTCCACTTGACTGGGATAAGGGATGCCCAGATAGCCAGTAAAACACTATTTCTGGGTGCTTGTGTGAGGGTATTTCTGGAAGAGATTAGCATTTAGATTGATAGAGTGAATAGAGCTCACCTTCACTGATGCTGGTGGACGTCATTCATCCACTGAGGCTTTGAATGGAACACAAATGCAGCTGGAAGGACAGATTTGCTCTCTCTGCTTATGCTGTTATCCAGCTACTCCTGAATTCAGACATCTGTGCTTCTGGTTCTCAGCCTCTGGACTCAACTAAATTATACCACTCGCTTTCCTGGTTCTCTAGCTTTGCACATGGCAAATCATGGGACTTCTCAGTGCCTGTCATCATGTGAGCCAATTCCTAAATGAATCAATCTCTCTCTCTCTCTCTCTCTCTCTCTCTCTCTTTCCCTCACCCTCTCCTTCTCCCTCTCCCTCTCCCTCTCTCTTCTGTTGGTTCTGTTTTCTCTGGAGGACTCTAATACATAGCCCATCTCTTTCCAAGGCACTGCTCCCTAGCACTGAAAGCATCTAGTAATCTTCCTTCTGGAGAATCTTGCTTCTCTAACCTTATCTGTCACTCCCAACTCTGCCTTGCCCTGAACTTTCCCGGTGTTACTCTTCTCTTTACCTGGAATAGCCTGTACCTTCTCAGTCTTTTCCGTTCCTTGGCAGGAGAAGCCTGCCTACTCCAATCAGTATCCTAAGACATCTTCTTGTCCTGGTCTCCTATTCATTTGTGTAATTGGTTTATTTTATCCTCCTACTTAGATTATAAACTCTAGGAGATGTTTTATACATGTTCATTTTTCCTCTCTTCCAAGGCCAGGTATCCTATAATGTTCTTTTATGATGAGAATTTCTGCTTGCAGAGTCTAGGTAGTCTTTTTGAAAAAAAAAATCATTTTATTTATTTATTTATTTATTTTTATTCCCCAAATTCAGCCTACACTATGAAAGGTGCTATAGTTCTCACTTTCTGGGCTGGTGATTATTAGTCAGAGGAGAGACAGGTGAGGACTTTGGCTAAAGGTTTGCCATGTACTGTTTCAAACCTGAACCCAACTGTCGAGCTGGGCAGGAGGATAGTCTGCAGTTGTTTGCTAGGACAGACTTCTTTGACATTGGCCAGCTCAGGTTCTCCCTCTTTCCTTCTCATTTACCAGGTCAAACTTTTTAATGATGAAGTGTGTTTAAGAAACAACTAAAGGCCAGAACCCTGCCCCTCAGGAGTTTACAAATTTATGGTTATTTGTACGCTCTTGGCAGGTATTGCTAATGAAATGATTCACCTATTTAATGTTTTTATTGTATGTGGATAAATGAGAAATGAATAGTGAAGTACTCTCTAATAGACAAATCAAAGGTAAAGCTAAATGCAATAGGGGAAGGAGCTAGGGATTACCTCATCACAGAGCCTGGTCAAGTTATCCTCTTCCCACCTTGAGTTTGCCTTGACTTTGCCTTGCCTGGATTGGTCCCTTCCCCCTTCTTTTTCCTTCTGCAACTCCTGGCCTTTGCGGGCCAGCTAAAACCTCTCTTTCTCTGGGAAGTCTTCCTGGTTTAATCCAGACTCCAGTAACCCATTTTCAGGGAGTCTGGGTGACTCAGTCAGTTGTGTGTCCAACTTTCATTTTGGCTCAGGTCATGATCTCAGGATCATGGGATTAAGCCCCACATCTCAGTGGGGAGCCTGCTTGAGATTATCTCTCTTTCTCTGCCCTTCTCCCTGACTCACATACTCTCTCTCTCTCTCAAATAAAAAATTTAAAAAAATGTGGATATTCTACTAAATATCTTGAGGGGTGTTGGGTGGCTCAGTTGCTTAAATGGCCAACCTTGGCTCAGGTCATTATCTTGCAATTTGTGAATTCGAGCCCCGCATCAGGCTCTGTGCTCATAGCTCAGAACCTGGAGCCTGTTTCAGATTCTGTATCTCCCTCTCTCTCTGCCCCTCCCCCATTCCTGCTCTGTCTGTCCCTCTCAGACTAAAATAAACATTAAAAATTTTTCTTCAAAAAATTCTTGAAAAGAAACTATTTTATAATTAAAAATAAAATTCTGTAGGCATGAACCCCTACAGAATAGAATAACACTGAAGGAGTCCTAAACAAAGCCCAAGATTCCACTGAAAGACACTCAGTAAACTTGCTCATTTCAAATTCTTTCGCAGCTTTTCCTGCATAGCTTGGGTCTTAGAGTCCTTTAATACCTCAGCATCTGGCACAATATCTAGTGCATATCAGGTATTTGATTAAGTGTAGGCTGGTTGACTGATGAGAATTATTGGATGATGGAATATAGAGCTTGTGGCAGATCGGAAAGCATGACCAAAATATTAGCTCTTTCATCAAGAGGCAGAGTCTGCTTTCCTACTCCTTGAATCTGGAATTGCCTGGTGATTTGCCTTCGCCAGTAAGTATGTCAGAGCTGACAATGTGTGACTTCTGGAGCCCAGACTTCCAGAGACCTCACAGCTTCCACTTTCACCCTTTTGGGACTTGCTGTTATCATGTAAGAAATCCAGGTTATCCTGGCTGGAGAGCCACATGGAGGAAAACCAAGATACCTGGCTGACAGCCCCAGCTAACCACCTCATTTATGAGGGAGGCCATCTTGGACTCTCCTGGGTCAGTGACTGCAGACACACGAGCTACTCCGGGTAAGGCCAGCGGAAGAACTGCCCGGCTGAGCCCAGCTAAAATTGCAAAGTTGTGCTTTCTGCCTGTGGACGCCGCCAAGGAAGCATCGTTGAAGTCTCCCCTCCCACTGCCGTCATGTCTAAGTCAGAGTCTCCCAAAGAGCCTAAACAGCTGTGGAAGCTTTTCATTGGAGGTTTGAGCTTTGAAACAACTGATGAGAGTCTGAGGAGCCATTTTGAGCAATGGGGACCGCTTACGGACTGTGTGGTAATGAGAGATCCGAACACCAAGCGCTCCAGAGGCTTTGGGTTTGTCACCTATGCCACTGTGGAGGAGGTGGATGCAGCCATGAATGCAAGGCCACACAAGGTGGATGGAAGAGTTGTAGAACCAAAGAGGGCTGTCTCTAGAGAAGATTCTCAAAGACCTGGTGCCCACTTAACTGTGAAAAAGATTTTTCTAGGTGGCATTAAAGAAGACACTGAAGAACATCATCTAAGAGATTATTTTGAACAGTATGGGAAAATTGAAGTGATTGAAATCATGACTGACCGAGGCAGTGGCAAAAAGAGAGGCTTTGCTTTTGTAACATTTGACGACCATGACTCTGTAGACAAGATTGTCATTCAAAAAACCATACTGTGAATGGCTACAACTGTGAAGTAAGGAAGGCTCTATCTAAACAAGAGATGGTCAGTGCTTCTTCCAGCCAAAGATGTCGAAGTGGTTCTGGAAACTTCAGTGGTGGTCACAGAGGTGGTTTTGGTGGGAATGACAGCTTTGGTCGTCGAGGAAACTTCAGTGGGCGTGGTGGTTTTGGTGGCAGTCGAGGTGGTGGTGGATATGGTGGCAGTGGGGATAGCTATAATGGATTTGGTAATGATAGAAGCAACTTTGGAGGTGGTGGAAGCTATAATGATTTTGGCAACTACAACAATCAATCTTCAAATTTTGGACCCATGAAAGGAGGAAATTTTGGAGGCAGAAGCTCTGTCCCCTATGGTGGTGGAGGCCAATACTTTGCCAAACCACGAAACCAAGGTGGCTGTGGCGGTTCCAGCAGCAGCAGTAGCTATGGCAGTGGCAGAAGGTTTTAATTACTGCCAGGAAACAAAGCTTAGCAGGAGAGGAGAGCCAGAGAAGTGACAGGGAAGCTACAGGTTACAACAGATTTGTGAACTCAGCCAAGCACAGTGGTGGCAGGGCCTAGCTGCTACAAAGAAGACATGTTTTAGACAATACTCATGTGTATGGGCAAAAAACTCAAGGACTGTATTTGCGACTAATTGTATAACAGGTTATTTTAGTTTCTGTTCTGTGGAAAGTGTAAAGCATTCCAACAAAGGGTTT